>NW_024528488.1:1838110-2175979 GCF_017590135.1 Pyrgilauda ruficollis | reverse complement strand
GGGATGGCGCTGTGGCGGGGGCTGCGCTGCTGCCGCCGCGCCTTCGCCTGGCTGCCCGTGCTGCTCATCGCGCTGCTCCTGCTCTGGTCCTACTACGGATACGTCTGCGAGCTCTGCCTCGGTGAGCGCCGCCCGCGCCCAGCGGGGCCCGCCCGCCCCGGGCCGCGCCTCGGCCCCCGAGGAGCTGCGGGCGGGGGGCGCGGCGGGCCGGGGGCTTCGGCCATTCCCCTTCTCCCTCTCATCTTCCTCCTCCTTCTCCTCTTCCTGTTTCCCTCCTCCTCCTCTTCCTCGCCTTCTCCACTTCCTCCTCGCTCTCCTCCTCCTCCCGTGCCCGCGGTGTCCCGGGGCCCCGCGCCCGGCAGCGATCCGTGCGCAGGGACAGACACTTCAGTACGGGTCGGGTCCTGCTCGGGATTAATGGGGGTTTAGGGCGTGCTGCCCTGTTTCCCGCAGGGCTGGTGCCCGGCCGCGCTGCTGCGGGCTCCGGTGCTGTTTGTCACTCGTGAGCCCGTGCTCTGTGTCCCTGCCAGGGGAGGTGGCGTTTGAGAGGGCGGGACAGTGATCCCACCCTGAAAGGCAGCGTTGTTGTGATTTGATAACGTCCAGCTGTGATTTATGAGCTAAACAGTAACAAACATCAGTCTGTGCCCTGCCTCACAATCGTTTTGTGTTTGTATTCTGAAAAGGAAAGAAATAGGTTACATGGGATCACACTCAGGCGTGGAGTTGTTACAGTAGCACAGAAAACACTGCATTTTAGAAGAGGAAGTTTTATGCTGACTAGTAATTGTATATTTAATGTAGCAATTTAACTATATAGTAAATTGCAAACTTTCTCATGTTTGTTATTTCTGGTTTAGTGTGCTTTTGGAAAAAAAGAGTTGGCAGCTCTGGTGGAGAGAAGAGCTGGAAGCTTGGATTTGTGAAACTGTGAGGAGGAGCCGTGACTCCACACGACAGAGTGAGGCAGACAAACAAAACCAGCGGTCCCAGAAAGGACAGTCTGAGCTGTTCCTGGGGCAGGAGCTGCCTTCTGGTGCTGCACAGTAAATCAGGTGTTTGTTAGGGCTGGCAGTGCAGTGAGACCTGCTGTTTTTTTCTCCATGGGAGCTAGAATGAAATGCAGCTTCTTTGGTCTGTTTTAATCAGCAACTTGGCAAAGCCCCCAAACACTTCATCACATTTATCCCATCTCTGAGACTGTGGGCTGTTTCTTTCAAGAATTCACATAGGATGATATCTCTGAGGTGCATGGAACTGTCATTAGAACATGTGAGAAAAAATGTGGAGTATTTTCCTGAAACTCTGACAGTCTTTTGAGGTGTGCTGTGCAAATTCAGTAATACTGAGCACGGGCTGATCCCAGGTCTCAGTGCAGCTGCTGGAGGAGGCTCAGGTGATTTGAGTGAGGTTTGGACTGGGGCTGTGCTGCTCTGCAAGTGCTGGTTCAGCTGGCAGGAGCTCAGCTTGCTGTGTGGAATCACAGCTTAAATTCATTCATTTGCCCACACCCACCTGGGTTTTTTGCCCCATTTCTCTCTCATTTCTTTTATTTGTGTGTGGAGGAGTTTATCTACACAGAAGCTGAAATGATTGAATTATTTCAGGATTTGAGCATGAACTGTTGGCCTGTGCTGTTACTTGCCAAGGAGAATGTTGTCTCTCTCCTCATTTCCAACCCAGCAAGGCTTGCTGAGCTGGCTGCCTCTTCTCAGCTGCTGGGAGCCTGTAAATAGTGAATGCTTTGTCTGGAATCTTGGTTTGCATTTTCAGCTGTGCCGAGCACTGGAAGTGCTGTGGGGGTGATGTCTGGGAGGCCTCTCCTGCTGCTGGCTTTGAGCTCTCAGTGCTGGGGTGCCCAGTGAGTCACAGGAGGAACCTCAGTTCTTGTTTGGCTGGTGGTTGCTACCACGGTGCCAACAATGATCCTGCCACAGAACCTTTTATATTGTTGTGTTTGTGCTCTTGTCTCAGGTAAATCCTTAACCAGGTCCTGCTGCAGGTGTGGTCAGGAGGGAGCCAGGCAGTGCTTGTGAAAACTCATCATAGCTTGATTGGCAGCAAAGCAAAGGAAAAACTAAAGTTTTCCTAACAGTCTTGTTTACCTGAAATTGAGCAAGCAGAGCCACAGCACAGATTCAGTTTCTTTTTTCATCTACATTGCTGTGTGACACAAAGCTTTGTCTTCCAAGCAATGCTCTATCAAAACATCACAGAACTCCCTGTTTGCAGTTCAAGAAAGCTGTCCTTGTCTCTTCTGTTAAACTTGGATGCTGGCTTTTAAGGTAATGGATAGATTTTCAAATAGTCTCTACATTGAACAATGCACCTTTTGCTGCTTGCTCAGAGGGCTTCTGTTAGTAGGGGCTTTTCCCTCATTGTGGTGCAGTAAGAAGGGGTTGTAAAATTTCTGCTGGTAGGTAGTGTAAAAACAATGAAGTCACTGCAGTTGCTGACTTGGCCAAAGCTGAGAAATTTATAACTTTTTAATCCTGCTGATGCAGAAATGCTTTGGGACAGTGCTTACAGTGGAGGGTCAAGACCACCTGGAGACCAGTAGAAAGCAGCTGCAAGTATGTGGTAAATGCAGAGATACAGGTGCTAGAGGAGCCCTGGTGATCTTCTCACTGTCACAGGAGGATTGCTTTTATCATATTACTAGTGCAAAATATACATTTTTATAATTTTATAGGCAGGGAAAACAGCACAAGTAAGAGTGAGTGAACATCTTGCTGTGGGTGTGTGCGTGAGTGAAGAAGAGTTGTTACAGATGCTTTTGGTTTGATGCTGAGCTGTGGGCTCTCTCTTTGCCTCTTGAATTTGAACATTTTTCCTAAAATGGCTGTATTTCACATAGAAATGTTAATTGTCACAAACTTCTCTGGGATTCATATTTCCTCTGTGGACACGTGTTTTTTTTCTTTTCCAGTGACTGTGAGCAACCCTGTGGAGAAAGGTATGTGATAATTTATTATTTGCCGTGCAACCCTCGTGTAAAAGGACTCACAAATGTTCTGGCTGAGATATCAGAAATATTTGCTGTCATTTTTTTAAAGGTACATCCTCTTTCAGTGTCTCCTCCCTGTAATTGCACCCTCCTGAGGTACTCAGCATGCTGCACCTCCTGGGTGCACCGGGAAATAAATGCTCTGTCTAATCACAGTCTGGGCAGGACATGGAAAGGCTCTGATCCCTCTGACTCTTTCAGGAAGAGCTGTGTGTGTCTGTGCACACCCACACCCCTCTTCTCCCTTTCCCTTTCACATTTCCAGAGCTGATTTTACAAGCCAAACAGAAAATACTAGTTCCTATCTGCAGCCCACCTGGCTTTTTCCACTGTTCCGTTTGATCTTTCAGTGAAAGCTATTTTTGCTAAGTTTTCTCTCTCAGTTCTGGTGCCCACTAACAGATCCTGAGTCACAGCACAGTAGGATTGCTCAATGACACTCTTCAGACCAGTGTGTTGGTGGAGATAATAGCCATGTTCTAAGAATAAGGAGTCAGAGGATATTTTAATATTTTTCTCCTTCTTTCCTGGAGGTGTTTTGGATGCTTTTGGCTAGTCCAGGTGTTCTCCTGGTGACTTTCTTCTTCAGGGGTTATGAAGGACAGAAGTAGGTGTAGTGTAAGCTGTTCCATGAAGAGCAGTGCCAGCTGACATTTAAAGATTCTCCAGATTGCTGCATCCAGTAAATTCTCTTTCCCCTATAGAACAGTTCTAGCGTTTGAAATTGCTACAGAGAAACTGCAGAAAGCAGGATGTTAATGACTACTCTGCAGAAGAAAGTTAATTGTTGCCTAATCTGTTAGTGCATCTCCAGGTCAGCTTCCTCTAATGTGCTGCTAGGCTGATCAACAAAATTAAACCTGTTGCAAGATTTATCTCCCTTCATATTAATTAAAAATGGCTCAGCTCCACCTGTAGTGTGAGGGTAACATCTCAAACCAGCTTGGAGCATGAGAATGACTTCGCTGTGATTCACAGCTCCTTCCCACAGTCCATCACATCCTTGTGAGATGTGTCCCATCATTTGCCGTCTCATTAGAAAGTCTCACTGATGCATTTGGCCTTTTTTACCAATTTTCACACAGGAAGAGAAGTGTTTTGACATAGTTAAGAAGTGTTTGAATTTTAGATTTCTCTTTCCAGCTAGTTATTTTAATCTTATTTTCTAGAATTTGAAGCTTAAATGAAATGGGGAAACAAGATTGTTACTGCAATGAAATGATGTGTTTAAATAAAACCATCTTGTAACTTTGATAATATCTTAGTGAGTTGAGTGTTAAAGAAATGGCAAATAGTCTGTGCAGCTGAAGGACAGCTCCTTTGGCTCCCTGTCCGTGGAATGCCTGCTAATGCCCAAGGCTCTGGAATCAGGTTTGCACATTGAACTGACTGGTCTGACATGGGCTGGTTTGCAATTCTTCCTCAGTAATCACAAGCCCTATTTTGCTCAAATTCAGGGAAGTTTTCCTGATTTATTGTATCAACTGTGGCAAATGTAAAAGATGTTTAATAAGAAATTTGGCTTTTTCTGGTGATGTAAAGCTCATATTATTTCTCTCTGCTCTCACAAGAAGAACATGGTGCAGGGTTGGACAGTGCCCACTCTGCTTCACACTGCTTTTAGTAACAACTAAACCCCAATACTGGGAGGTGCAAAATTCACCTTTACAGTGCTCAGCACCTGCCAGATCTGCTGGGCTTGTGCCTGGGATGTGGGGAAGAGACAGGAGTCCTGTCATTCCCAGGGATAAAGGTTGTCACCTGCCCTGTGGGACAATTTTCTGACAGCTGCATCTTCCTCTCCCACAGAATGGGAGCAGGGAGGATCTGAGGCTGGTCACTCCTGAGCTCTGGAGCTGCTGACCCTCAGCCATGAATTTTAGCTGGACTGCAATAATGTGTGGCACTGGATGGACATCTGTCTTTTCCCTTCTTCTTCTTTTTTTTTGACATTGTTGTGAAAAATTTGAATTATGCCCATTGTGGATGAAACCTTTGCTTAAGAAGTCATTACTCTTTTCTGTTTTTTTTCTTTTCTTGTTTTGTTTTTAGTGGCCTATCTTGTAGTATTCCATATTCTCTTTGTGCTCTTTGTGTGGACATATTGGAAGTCTGTTTTCACTCTCCCAATACAACCAGGCAAAAAGGTAAGAGAGACAACACCTTTCATTCCTTGCAGAACAAAAGCACAGATGTTAAAGAGAAATCAAACATCCTTCAGTCTAGTTGATCTGAAGAGGACAGTGAGAGGCAAATGTGTTTTAATTATTTTCAACCAAATATTTACCTTGTCATGTTGCTTGGATAAGTAGATTAAATTTTTTTTTTTCACATTTTGTTTTACCTCTCTATGAAATACTAATAAAACACTCAGATTGAGGCAACAAAATGAGGTCAATATTTGTGCAGCACTCCAAATATACTCAGCCTTGCTCTGATCCTGATTACAAGAATGTAAATTTATAAATAACAACTAATCCCGGTTTTAAAAATTTTAAAATATAAAGGTTCTTGCTCACTAGAGAGGTGCTGAATATGTTACAAAGGTCAGTAATGGTATTCATCTAGGGCAGCAATAGGAGCAATTCTAATAAGTTGTTTTATGAGCCTTAATTTCACTGTTTCATTTCTTATTGCTGTGTCTCTCAGTGTTCTGGCTCTCCAGCACTCACTGCCTCCCTTTGTCTTCCTAACAACCACATTCTCCCACTGCATTAATCTCAGGAGCGGGAGGCAAAAACGTTTCCAAGCTCACCTGTATTTGGCACGCTCTGTGCTGCCCGTGGGTGAGTGCTCCTTGGTGCCTTCTGCTTGCAGTTCCACATGTCCTACGCTGACCAGGAGCGCTACGAGAACGAGGAGAGGCCCGAGGTGCAGCGGCAGATCCTCGCCGAGATCGCCAGGAAGCTGCCGGTGTACACGAGGACAGGGAACGGAGGTCAGCCCAGCACCGAGCCCGGATCCACCCACACACACCAGCAGCACAGGCTGGCACCCAGAGGATCCTGCTGACCAGCAGCATTCCCAGGCACCCACTGACTCCTGCTCTCCCTTGCTCACATGGAAAACAGGAAAAGCCTTGAACCCTCTCATTTAGTGCAGTTCCAGGTGCTACCTTTGAGGAGCAAAATCCCTTTGGATTTACAGTCCAAAAGCCCACATGTGCTGTCTGTATTTAGAAATAGCAATAGAATAATCAAAACTGTCGTAATTTTTACTTAAAATGGAGTCTGGCTTAGGGATGCAGGACATATTTCTGTGACCAGTTTTCTGGATTATGTTCAGTGATTAAATGCCTGCAGCACTCCCTTCACAGCTTAAAGAAATCTGTGTACATATTGGAGGCTCTGACCTGCTCGTTTCTGTCAGGCAAGCCAAAGAATTTTGAAGTAGAGAACTGGAATAAATAGGGAATTATCAAAATGAAGTTTAGGTAGTCTGAGTAAATGTGGAGGCAAGTGTGCAACTTTGGTTTGTCACTTTTGAGCTGGCTGTATGGGTTAGAGTAGGTTTGGGATAGATGTTAGGAAGGAATTCCTTCCTGTGAGGGTGGTGAGGCCCTGGCTCAGGTTCGAAGAGGAGCTGTGGCTGCCCATGGATCCCTGCAAGTGTCCAAGGCCAGGTTGGACAGGCTTGGAGCACCCTGGGACAGTGGGAGGTGTCCCTGCCCATGGCAGGGGGTGGAATGAGATGAACTTTAGAGTCCCTGCCAACCCAAAGCATTCCATGGTTCTAGGATTTTATGCTTTCACTGATTGTTGCACTACCTGCAAGTCTTCATCAGAATTATGAGTGTTGCTTACCTGATTGTGACCTGCAGCAAACACCAGGTCACCTGCTGAAGTGATAGAGAAAAGAAGAATAGTTAGGAAATGAGCACAGTATCAACTAGCACATGAAAAAAAGAGCACTTTCCCATTGTTTTGTGTTAATTTGTCTCTGATTCCAGGGATTCGGTTCTGTGACAGATGCCAGCTGATCAAACCTGACCGTTGTCACCATTGCTCTGTTTGTGCCATGTAAGTCATGGGTTGCCCTTCACCCAAGTGCAGTCACCACAAGGCTTTGGGAGTGGGCTGTTCCTTCATGTGTCTTTTTACACAAAAATGTTCCCCAGGGTCTCTGTCACAGCTGCAGCTCTTCTGCTCTAGGGCAGAAATCATTCTCATGTCTCTACACAAGGACCAAGGACATTGGTTGGTCTTCAAACACTAAGAAATATACCATCCTAAAATTATATCTACCTTAAAAAACTTAGAGACAGCATCATTTTTAGTATCTATTGTGTAGAAACCTCACAAAAATCAAAGTTTTGCTGTTGATCTGCAGTTGGTAATGAAGTACCAATTAAAAATCTTCCATTTTTCTTTTTTGTCCTTTTGCAGGTGTGTGCTAAAAATGGATCATCACTGTCCATGGTATGTCCTAGATACTGGTTTGTGGTTTTCTGAAAGGAAAGACTACTTAGATATATTTCTGTAAACCCCTCATGTCTGTATTCCTCTCACATTTTAGGCCATCCATCTCTTTAGTTTGGGAAACTTATAAAATAATTGCACTTTGAACTTGCCTGAAATTAAATCTTAGCAAATCATTCATGTTCACTCCATAACCCATGTGTAAGAATGCTATTATATTGATAAAATTTAAACCTCAACTGCTAATTCACTCATTAACTATTATTCAAATTTGAAAGAAACTCCAGCTTAGCCTTTCCTTTGGGCTCTCTTAGTGTTTCAGCTGCACTTGGGGTGCTTCCAATAACAACATTTGCATATGGATTGTTTCTGAACTGATGCTGGTCAGAGACAGTCTGCAGAAAGCTGCATGGAATAATTGAGCTTTACACCTTTCAGAATTGCTGCCACTAAATTTCTTAAACTCTTCCTTTTTTTGGAAAAAAAAAAAGAAAAAAAAAAAAGGAAGATTTAAGAATTCAGAAGCAACACAAACATTTCCCTACCTGAACCTTCCTGGTGATCAAAATTGGAGAGGGTTTTCCAAACCTGAGTTCTGACACAAACACCCACTGGGGTTTTTTTATCCCCGTGTTCCTTTCTAGAGTTGTCCTGTGCATGGAGAATTCTAACCAAGTGTGGGGTTAACTGGGCTGTATGTAAGCAAACAGGCAGGGGTGAGGTGGCTCCTGAGGTTTGCAAAGGAATAAAGCAGCGCAGAACTCCCGGCTCTGATTTCCTTGGCAGACAAGAGCCAGACAGGAGGAAGGAGCTGCTGCCTCTGTGACCCATTTACCTGTGGTACCAGCCTTGAACCAATTCCAAAAATCTGAACTGCGCTTCTGCTCGGCCACAGGAAGGGTTGGAGGGAAAAGCAGAGCCATCAGCTCTGTTCCCTTTCGGCCGCTAAGGGGAGCTGCGCATTGGCAAATTGGGTTGTGTGATCAGGGGTTTCAAACCCCTCGAAACCGATCGTGCTCTTTGTGTGACAACCACTGTGTGCTGCACCAATCCTGATTTCAACTTTGCTTTTGTCCTCCAGGGTGAATAACTGCATTGGATTTTCTAACTACAAATTCTTTCTACTGTTCTTAGCCTATTCTTTGTTGTATTGCTTGTATATTGCTGCAACAGTCTTCAAGTATTTCATTAAGTATTGGACAGTAAGTCATGAAATCCGGTTCCTTTTTCATCTCCTGTCAGTCTCGTGGGCTTTAGAGACTCTTGGTGCTTTTGTTGCTGTCAGGCAGTGGAGGGGCTGCATTTTCCTGGGAGGTGTTTCCTGGGCCCTTTGGGAGTCCACCTCCTGTTAGATGTCCCAAATGCACAAAGCAAGAAGCAAGCAGCCTTCAGAATTTCAGACTGTAGATTTTTTTCTGGCAGAGGGGCTCTATCCCTTCCCTGTCCTTGTGTTTGCATGGGTGTCCCTTGGGAAGTTTGGCATTGATGTGTAAAGTCCTGGCAATGATTTGTGCATATTTTACTATGAAAAGAAAAATCGGGTCAAAAACCGTTGTTCATTTTCTAATTCCCATAGGCCTCCTTTCTCAATTTAAAAATAGCGGCCCAAAGGAGGATTTTATTCAGTTACTGCTGATTGCTTCTATGCAAGTGAGGCCAGCTGACAGCTCCTGTAAGACACTGGCCCTTGGTCTCTGTTTCTGTCCCCTCTGCTCAGTAACTGTGTATGTTTGTGTTTAAGTACCTTTGCTGTGTACTAATTGTTCCCCACACTCAGCAAGGCACAACCCTGAGCCCAGGAGGTCCCCAGAGCCTGCCTGTGTCCCTGCTGGGCACCTCTGGCACCTGGCTCTTCTGCTGTAGAGGGAAAGGAGCCTTTCTTCTCCTTGGAATGTCCCACTTGGCTTTTAGACTTTCCCCATCAATTTATGCTGAGTTCTAACACTCCCCAGTAGCTGCAGATGTGGAGGGCAGGTTTCTCTGGGCTTACTTTGAGTAAGGTGCAGAATTTTAATGTATGCACAGGAAACTCAGCAGAACTTAAACAGGGCTTCAAGAGCTTCTGCCTGCTCATTTCCCACACACACTGGGCAGCTGTGGTGGGCTGGCTCGGAGCCATACCAGGGGTTAATAACACCCCCTACACTTTGTGCTGTGGTACAGGAGGGGAAATGAACCACATTCATTTCTTTGTCTCTTTTTGCTTTATATAGTAATGTTCACTTTTTTCTGTAAAAGTTTAAGAACTCCCAATAGGAGTTTTAGAGTTATATTTCTAAGTACAAATAATTTCCATCTTTAATTTTTTCCCATCACTTGTTCTGTGTTGCTTTCCTTTCCAGGGTGAGCTGACCAATGGACGTTCCAAATTTCACATCCTTTTCCTTCTCTTTGTGGCAATCATGTTCTTTGTGAGCCTCATGTTTCTGTTTGGCTACCACTGCTGGCTCGTCAGCAGGAACAGATCTACTCTAGGTAAGGCTCTTCTGTCTCTTCCTTCTAGTAAGACACACCAAAGGTGCTGTAAGAAGAAAAAAAAGAGAAGAAAAAAAAAGGCATTTGTTCTATTTCTGTACATTCCTGCCAGTGTTTGAGGGGAGGAAGATTTAAGGTCTTGGTACAAGCTGCAGAAATTTGTCTCTGCAAATGAGCTGCATTTATTAGCTGGTGTGACAAAAGCTTTTTTAGGGAAACCAGAGCCTTAAAGTGTAGAAGTCCAATTATAAAAGTGTTAAGCGTATATAAAACTGCATTTGCTGTGACATGAGTGCAGCTTTTCAGGAATAATGGATTATTCCTGTACTGAGGTGCTCCCCAATCAGCTTGGTGAGCTTGGGAAACACAGTGATAAAGGCAATCTTTACTGATAAAAGCAAAGAAGTAGTGACTGTAAAATTAAAGAAATTAAAAATAGACTATTAAATTATTAAAATAAATTAATAGTCTATTTTAGACTATTAAATTATAGTCTAAAATGGTATCATTTTGTCAAAGTTTCTTTGCTTTTCCTTAGAAAAGTGTTCAACTTACAAAGCTTTTGGGATAAAGTTTTGTAACAAAACAGACACTCTCAAGAGAGAGCAAATATTCTGATTTTATCAAGTTATTACTTCAAAAATCATTTCATGGGGCACTGAAGCTCATCTATCCCAAAACATCAGACCTGTGCAGCAGCTGAGAGGGGAGATCAAACTGTTCCTAAGGCACTCCAGGTTCTTCTCTCCTTTCTTTTCTTAATTTTATGCCCCACCAGAACCTGGAGTATATTTGCATTTGTTTGTCCCTAGTGCTTGTTCATTCTAACATTAACGAATGAGGTGATTTAAATCTGCAGTGCCACTTCTGGAATATGCACTGAACACCAACCTACTTCATCCTGCAGAGTTTGTTACCTAGAATCTTTTACTCTCTGAATTTCATAAAGTCCCACAGGAAGATCTTTTAACTCCATTCTCTGGATGAAACAACTCCTTGTGGGTTGGTTTGACTGTTCTCTAGGTTCAGTTGCACAACCAAATTCCTGCCTTCAGCTGGAAGGTCTTTACAGGCTTTGCAAAATGGGAAAGCCATTATTTTGAAACTGTAGTGCTGTATCTCTATAATCTGTTAAATCACATTGGCTTTAGATGGTTACAAGATGCACAACCCTGTTTCAGAGTGTTTGCCATTGATTTTCATTTTTTTTCCACTGAAACCACCTCTGTTTGCAGAGGCTTTCTCAGCTCCAGTGTTTCAAAATGGCCCAGATAAAAATGGATTCAATCTTGGCTTTGTGAAGAATCTCCAGCAAGTGTTTGGGGAAGAAAAAAAGCTCTGGTTGCTGCCTATTGCCTCTAGGTAAGTGACCCTGCTAAAAGCTGATATAATTACAGTTTTTCACATTTTGTGTACAGGCTTAGGTCACAGGAAAGTGGGGGTTTTATGTGTCTTCCAATAAGAGTGGGGCCATTTTCTGTTGGGTGTCACTCAAACACAAGTGAGATTTCTGCCCTGAAGAATCAGTGGGATAAATTGATAACATTTATACCTATTTGCTTAGTTTTCATAAATGTTTTCCTTAGTTCCCTTGTCACTTCTAACTGCCCAGAAGTTAATTTTTCCAGGGCTTTTTTTCTGTATTCAAATTACTTGATCAAATTAGCACATTTACCTTCTGCTAAAAATTACTGGATTCCAGGCCACAAGTTTCAACTTTGGTACTCCAGAGACCTTGAAAAAATGGAGAACCAAAATGAAAGATAAACGTGGTGCTTTTCAAGCTTAAAGATGATATTAAATAAACGTGGAAAATACTGGCAACAGAAATCTTTGCAGAAAAAATGTAGAGAAATTGTCATCTTTTAGAGTCACTTGCTGCTTTTGCAGTGTCCCTCTGCCTTTTCCCATGCAGCCAGGGGGATGGACATTTTTTCCCAATGAGAGCCTTGAGTGAAGCTCGGAACCCTCTCCTGACAAATGAGGAACAGTGGGAAGAGGATGGAATAGATGAAGAGCCTCAGGGTAAGGAATTAGTGAAATTAGTTGTCCTGACCTACAGTGGCCAATAAATGAACTATAAGAGCTAATCAAATAAAAAAAACTGTGTTGGTTAAGTCTCTGGGCAGCTGGGACTTGATTAATGAGCACAGACTGAAAATAAGCTCTGCTTTGGAAACAATTCTTTCTTTTTTTTTTTAATGACTTTCTACTTGCAGGTGAATGAACTTAAAAGATGTTTCAAGGGTTAGAGAAACTGAAGTTGCCACAAACTGAGAGTGTTTACATGTAAATGTTGCTGCATGCAGCCCAGTTATTTGGGATGTAAAGTGTGCCTGCAAGAAGGAGAATGTTTAGATTTTTTTTAAGTGTATTTATCCTATGACAGTGTGTGAAATCAGGCATGCAAACATCTGAGTTCAGGGATACATTTAGGAAGCTGCTTTGTACTTTGTCCAGCTTTATTTCCAGAGTAAATTTACCTCCTCTCCCTGGTTGGTTCTATACATTTTGGTACTTACACAAGGTAACACAAGTGAGTTTTAAAACCAACAAAATGTGCTTTAAAAATAGTAAACTATTGTATTTCTGTGAATTTTTAATGATGTTTAAAATAACTCCTGTAGGAATGAGTCAGAGCTTCTTCCAATTTTTACAAACTTTAAATTCTCTGAATCAGTAATTAATTCTTCAATATGAAAATGGTGGCAGTGAGGTGATTTTTGGCTAGATCAGACCCCAGACTATGGTCTGGAGCTTATATGAAGTCTTCTGATTTATAGAGCTTATAAAATAACTGACATTTCCAGGCAGTTGAACTGGATAATCACTGTGGGCCCTTTCAACTGAAATATTCAGATTCTCTCTTACACAACAGAGGTAAACCAGTAAAAATGTCTAACCAGAAAGACCTGAAATGTTCCATTAAAACTGCAAGACCTTTATTTGTCTTTGTGACTTTAAAGCTTGTGACTTGGTTATGAAATAAAGCCAATAATAGAGTAATCTCAGTTTAAAACAGCTGCTCAGTTCTCTGAGACAAGTGCTTGTCTATTTTTGTTTGTAATTATCCTTAAAAACACAACCCCATGCTTAGTGAAATTTGTATTCTCAGCGAGAAAACCAGATTTATTTGCCTCTAACTGCTTTGCTTTTCACAGGTTCTGGTGAAGCTTCATCCCTTGCCATAGAAAGGGAGACATAGCAGTGTGAAAACAGTGGTGTAAAGCTGGATCAGAAAGGTATTTCTTTCTTTATTTCCCTCAAAACCAGTGCTCTGCAGGGAGTGGGGAGGTAATGTTGAAAAGGCTTGGGCTTTAGCAGAAAAATATTTCTCCAGCTTGCCCAGAAATCCCTTGTTCAAGGGGCCCTGAAGGGAGGCAGAGGCTCTCAGAGCCCTGGGCTGGGTGTGGCACAGGTGACACCAGAGCCACCAGCACTCTGTGAAGGGGACAACACCGATCCTGCAGCTCCTCTGGAAAACATGACTTGGACAGTGGAGTTCCATGACAGACAGAATGGAAATTCTGGGATCATGGGAGGTGTGGGAAGGTGCAGGTGAGGTGTTGAACTGAAGCTGAGCACAGCCAAGTTGCAGCTGGGGGTACAAGGAAATGCCTTGTAATGTCACATCAGCTGTCACTCTTCTCCAGGCTTTCTCTCCCCCTGGGAAAGGTGGGTCCCACAAGAGCTAACACCAGCTGGGGCAGGTGCTGCTTCCAGAACATTCCCTGCTCTGCCTCCTGCTCCGAGAACAGGGGAGATGCTCCACACACATCCTGCCCCAGGAGCTGCAGGCAGTGAGGAGGGCACAGTGTCCTGTTGTCCCTGGGGAATGGAACTGACCCAGATTCCAGCAGCATCCCTGCTGTCCCACTGCAGGTGGAGTTTGCCCCTCTCAGTTCCAAGGCAGTCAGTAACTGTGGAGGGGCAGAGCACTGCAATCCCTGCCTGGCTCCCCTGGCAGACAGGGCCCCTCCACGCTGCTGCCAGTGGGCACGGTGTAGGAGTCTACCTTGTTCACTAAGAAAAACCCCAGAGTGTTTTTCTGTCAGCACCGAGGGCTGCATCCTGCCATCCCAGCAGGGCAGGCAAAATCAGCTTTCTCCTGTTGTTCTTCATGGCTTTAAAATGACTCCCAAAGCCCAGATCAGCCCTCAGTCCCTCATAACAGCATTGCTATGGTTGCACAATTGTATTTCTTTAAATTTCAGCTTTCCTCTCAGGAGCCAACATCCCTTCTCTTGGCAAGGACTTCAGTTTTGAGGGGCAGAAAACAGGCGGATCTTCAAGATGAGAAAACATCCTGAAGTATTGTCTGATGGGAATCTGCATTCCAGAGTGCTTCTCCAGGAATCCTGCTGTCCAGATGTCCCAAGGCTTTATAAATTTAAGTTACGGAGTTAACAGAACAATTTTACAGAGTGATTGTGGCCAATCTTCTTTGGCCTGCTCTCTTTATTTTATAAATACTCTATATTTTTTATTCAAAATGGGTAAAAATGTTGATGCGAGTGCGTTTCCGAAGGCCTTTTCATTTTGCAAACATCAGGGACTCAAGCTCTTGAAATTTTTCCAAGCCATAATATTCTTGGGGATGGTTATTTATTTTGAGGCTGATTCTCCAACCTTCTCTGACAAGTGGCATTTTCTAATGTATTTAAATTCTGAGTGAGTTCAGCTCAATGCAAGACAGACCCAGTTAAAGCTGGCACTAAATTGGTAGCTGAATGTAAGAGTGTTGAAAGCAAAAGTGCTGAACATGCACATGTACATGTGCAGCTGTGAGTGAAAATAAAATATTCACATTGCCAGTATCAAGATTCAAGAATATTGTGGCCATAGGTTTTTTAAAGCATTTTTAGGGGGTGTTATTTTCCTTGAGTTTGGGTTTTAGTGCTCTTGCATCCCACTTGCAGGCTCCTAAAATGCAAAAGGGAACTTCAGACAGTCCAGTTTGCATTAATTCCTAGGGTTAAAATATCATCTCATTCCTGGATCAGTGTTTGATGGAGATTTGTGTGTTCATGGAGTCAGAAAGGAAGATGTGAATTCAAAACATGCACTGAAAGCTTGGCTCCAAGAGTCATGTTTGGAGTTTGCACTCCACAGGGGTGGCCTGAACCCCAAATTGCTGAAGACACAATTGGTGTATTGAATTTTTTCAGACTTCTTCCCAGCTCAGTGCACTGACTGGCTTCAGGGGTTTCTGCACTACGAGGTGATCAGATTTGTTTATGCATTTTACTGCATTTACAGTCAAAGAGGTGTATCCCTGTTTTTGTTCTGGGGAATGGAACTGAGACTTGGCTGGCTGGATTATGGATATTTTTCTAGACCTGAGTCCTTTTTTTTTAAATCTGCATGATTCAGCCCAGTCCATCATTCTTATTTGAATTAGGTGCATGCTAAAAGTATTGGTGTACTGCCTCTAAGATCATTTAGTACCATTTTCTATCCCATTTTTGTGTTTATCAGCCCACTGTTGTTGGCAGTGACTACAGGAGCAGCTGTGAATGCCAGCAGAAAGGAGCTGATGAGTGAATATGGAGATGGAGTTTTTGCTACAGACTAAACCCCTTTTTCCTCTGTTCCTCTGCTGCTGCTGCCACAGGGAATGTGTTTGTGAGCCAGGAGAGCTTTGCAGAGGTTCCTTCCCTAAGAGAAAGTGTTTCACTCCTGGCTGATCCGTGCCCTGTGGGCAGGAATTTTGTTCCTCAGCCTGTGCAGTTTGTGTGGAGCAGGCAGTGCTGATCTCCCTGCGATGTCTCACTGCTGAATTTGGCTGTGAGGGGCCATGCTGGGCTGGCCCAGGCTCCTGTGGGTTTGTGTCTCTCCTCAGGGTGGCCCTGAACACTGAAAATGTTCCAGCTTCAGACACCTGAGCCCCATCTGTTGAGTGGCTCTGTCACCAAATGGCTGCTGAGTGCTGGAAGGGTTTTTCCTGTCAATCTAAAGCTGCATTTCTAATGTAAATCTGGTGTTGGACCTTGTGCTGTGTGTGATGCAAGGTGGCAGCTGAATTAATCCCCTCGTTCCTGGCAAAATGTGCTCTGGAGGGGGAGCTTGAGAGGATGATGGCAGCTAAACACAGCCAGAATTTAGCACCTACAGAGGTGCTATTTGTGCCTTTAAAAACTTTAAATTCCGTGTATCTAAAACCAGGAAGGTGATTTGGTGACTTTCTGTTTCATCCTGCCAGCTGAAGTGTTTGTGTGGATTTGCAGGAGGGGTTTTTTGTGTGAATTTACAGAGCTTGTGTGGATTTGCAGGAGGGTTTTTTGTGTGAATTTACAGAGCTTGTGTGGATTTAGAGGAGTTTTCTGAGCAGGTCCTTGTTCCCCTCCTGGGTTTGGCTCTGGTTACAGCCCTGCCATTATTTGAGTTGTTTCTGTGCCAGGCAGCAGCAGCAGAGCTGTGCAGGAGCTCCCCTGCCTGCTCCTGCTGCTGCACTGCTCATTAGGGAGTACAGAAAATCAGATTTTGTCATCTAATACTAAGGCAGATATCTTTGTGATGGTACCAAGCTCAGATTGAGAAAGGGTTTTAAACATTTCCAAGTAACTTTTATTCAGTCACCTTTCTTGTAATTAATTATGGTTATCTCTTCCCTTTCCTTCAAAGCAGCTCAGCCTCCCGTGGTTGTAACAAACTCTTGTCCAGGTAGAAGCAACACAAAGTTTATCACTTCAGAGCCACTTCTCAATATCCACACATCAGATGCTGGAAAGCTCAATGAAATGTGAAACAAACCAAAAGCTGTGTAAAATGAGGCAGAACAAAATGGGAAAAACCCACATGTCTGAGTGAGCAGCTCCATTTTGTTCCCTTCTGCTCACTGAAGGTGATATCCTTATTTTACCTCTGGCCTTTGTCCTTTTTATGCTGAGTAAATGCACTGGAAAACAGTTCCTCAGGCTGTTGTGGTCAATGCTGCAGGTGACAAAAGAGAGAATATTCAGCCCAGTGTGTGATAGGTTTTTTTTAACCTGCAAATGGCTCTTCAGAGGTAACCCACTGCAGCTCCTCCTTTGTTTTCCATGCCCTGATCCTCATCCAGAGGCTCTCCACCATCATCACTGACTGTAAGGGCTTTATCATCAAACCTCTCCCCTACCTGCCCTGCCTGCACTCTCCATCCCAGCATTCCAGGAGTGGGATTCATGCCCCAAGTCTCATCAACACCAAGGATACTGCAGCTCTGGGAGCTGGCCAGTGGTGCCAGCTCATCCTGTGAGTATCTTACACTGCCTGTGCTGGTGGCCCAGCATTCCAGGTGCACCTTGAGCCCTCTGTGTGCCAGGAGCAGCCAATGTGTCCCCAGTGGGATTGCCAGCAGTGTTCAGTGTCACTCTCTGGGTGTGTGCTGTAGGTGCAGTTCCATTCAGGGAATCTGGAGAACTGTTAAGGTCCGAGTCCTGGTTCTGGTGCTGCTGTCAGTTGTGTGGCTGTAGGGGCTGCTGAAGGTGTTCCACTCCAGCCTGGAGCAGTGTGGAGGCAGCAAGGGAACTGTCTCAACCCCCTCCAGGGGCTGCTTTCTCTGCTTAGCACTGGATCTACACTACAGCTTTCTCAGCTTGGAGCAACTTCTCCAAGTGATGTCACCATGGAAAGGAGAGAACTCTTTTATTGGACTTTACTGTGATGCCTCCATTGTTATCCCTCTGCTCCTGGATTCATCCTCTGAAATAACTGACCACTAACAGCCACCTGCTCACCTCCCCCCCTTCTCTCCCATTTACATTCAGGTACAAAAACCCAGACAGAGCATCATATTGATGTTTCTCTGCGTGCAATTGTCCTAAGTCCAGCCCTGGGCCAGCAAGTCCTGTCCAAGGAACCAGGACTTGTGCAACCCCCACTGCACTGCCAGGTTTCTCTTGCTGAGTTGGAAGTTTTTGGAGTAGGATAATCTTGTTTTCCTTCAAGCAAGGAGCGTTCTGTATGTTTGAGGAAGCTGTACCCAGTGTGTGTGGGGTGCAGTCACTGGTGAGAATCAGGAAGCTTCCAAATCACACTATGCAATGAATGTTTGCTTCCTGGGACAAACAGGAATGGATTCAGCAAAATCCACACCAGCTGCAGCTCTGTAGTTCTGGATGCTGGTCTGGACTGAAAGCACAACTTGATGCATAAAGTCTGTCATGTGATATGAATGTAAAATGTAAAGGGGAAAAAGAAATTACTATTTTTTCCCTGAATTTAGCTATGAAGAATGATGTACTGAGCAGTTACTCTGTGCAGAGTTACTCTGCTGAGCAGTTACTCTGTGCAGAGCTGAGGCACTCATGGAAGGGTTTAATTAGCAGGGGAAGGAGCCACTGCTGACCTTGTTTATTAAGCCAGAATTAATTAACTCAAAAGGGTCACGTTTTCATTTCAGTGACTCCTGTGGTACAGATTTCTGAAATGGATCCATAGTACTTGAAAATACCTCAATTTTATTGATATTTTTCCAATTCTATCAGCTTCTGCTTTATTGCAGAACACTTGCAAACCTAAACTCATTCTGAAGTGATCAGATCATCCAGATGACTGAAGGTGTTTGCATGGCAGAGGGGCTCTGGTCTGGCAGACCCTGCACTGGCTCTGCCATGGGCTCTTCCTGCCCAGTGCTGCATTCCCTGCCCTGGTCACAAACGCTGAGCTCACACCCACTGCTGCAGGGTTTTAGTCTCTTGTCCTTTTCCCATCCCACTTTGAGTCTTTCCTCTTCCTCCTGAACATACAGTTAAATATTTTCAGCTGTGAGCTGCTTGTGCTGGTTTTTTGGATACTGTGAAGGTGAGTAGGTGTCATTTTATGCAGTTGTGCCATGTATTTATTTGTAATTAAATCTCTGTTTGTCAGGTATTGGTTTGTGGTTCCCATCATCAGGCCCAGCTGGCTTTGCTTAGAGCAGGATCCCATTTCCTGCATTTTCTCTTTCCTAAAAGCCTCATTTCTTCATTCTCCAGCTTCCTTTTGGGACGTAAACCTTGTGAAATAAAATGTAAGTTTACATTTCAAATACAAGCCTGTAAGTTGCTCATGCCTGCATGCTCCTTAAAATACTATTTTTTTTCTGTATGAGGTTTTAAGATTTACAGCAGCATTTGTAAAACTTTAGTGGGTAACAGCCATTGTTAAAAAAAAAAAATATGCTAAGGAGGGGGGGGAAGCCACAACCACAAAAAAATCCAACAAAAAGGACACAGGGATCATCTCTGCTTCTTATTCCAGCTGTGCTTGAAAAGAAATGCCTGCTAGCATGCAGTGCTGGTGTCAGACAGCCCTGGGACACGCAGGTACCTCACCTGACACTTCCCTGCTGTTTCAGTACTTCCTGAAGCACTTCCTTGAGTTACACCTTGGACTAAATCCCACAGGAAGCCTGAAACCCAAAAAAATCAGCCTCCCCCTCTCCTTTCTAACCTGGGGAAGGTGTGTGCAGCCCCTTCTCAGCATTTCCCTCTGTAAAAGAAACAGAAGCCCAGAGTGAAAGTGTTGGTGTATTATTCCCCCCACACCTTCTGGAGGATGTGGGAGCCTCCAGGATGTGTCCCAGAACTCCCTCAGCACCTGGAACGCTGCTGATGTCAGGAACTGCTGGGCTGGTGCAGGTGACCTTCCCTGGGAGGGACAAGGCTGTGCCTGAGAGCTGGAGTGAGGAGGTGGAACTGTGCTTCCTCTGTTCTCATTTAACTCCTTCCTTCTTTGGAGTTAACTACACTATGGAATGGCTTCCTGCTGTACTCATGGAGCTACTCCAGAGTGATTCCAAATCCATTGCTGGAGCAGGGAACTTTGGGTTAGGAACACAGGAAGTAGGAAAGGTCTTGTTGTTTTATAAATTTATAATCTGCCTGCTCAGATGGCTGCTCCTCATCTGAAAATGCTGTTTGTGGTACAAAAGATAGAACTGAGCTAAATCTCAGGATCAGAGAACAGCAGGGCGTGGTGTTGTCAATGCAGCAGCAGGGTTTAATGTCAGCCCAGAAAAGCCAGGGGGTTTCACACACTGGAAAATGGGGCTGGAGCAGAACCCACTGCAGGGGCTGCTGGGGGTCAGGGGAGCCCTTTGGGAGCTATGTCAGCCCAGAAAAGCCAGGGGGTTTCACACACTGGAAAATGGGGGTCAGGGGAGCCCTTTGGGAGCCCCCTCTGGGGCAGGATCAGCCATTCCCCATGGAGCTGACAGAACTGGGACACAGCAGCAATCCCTGGAGTGGGAACTGCATCCAGCTGCTTCTTAGGAACCCAGCATGGCCTGGGGCTGGCAGCTGTTCCAGTCAGAAGGGTGGCTGCCTACACATCCCTCCCCCCTAATTCGATGGGAAGTAATTATTTTCCAAGGAATGTCACACCAGGATTGCTGCCCACCTTTGGGGTGTTGAGTTCAGGAATTTAATGCTGCTGCTGCTGCTGGCATTGAGACTTTTGATATAAAATGGGTTTTTACAAAAGCCTTGGATACTCATTTTAACTGTCAGACCAATGCTCTGACTATGCTGATGCTCTGTGGAGTTTCACTGTATTTTCCAAGTGTTTGTACAGTTTCTACAGCTGAATATCCTGTCTGTTCTGCTTTGTTGTTTTTTATTATGGTTTATACTGCACTGCAGGCAAGGACTGCATTAAAACCATTTTTGGCTAATTAATTAGACTTGTGAATGGTTATTTCCTATGCTTGAGCTAAAATTCCCTCTCTGGAAGTGTTACACAACTTTAATTAATTGGAATTACTGCTTGGAATAGGGAATGTTCTTTATCTGTGACAAAAAGATTCATTGCTGTGGGCAGCCCAGACCTCAGCACTCCACTCACCTGATGAGAGGTAAGGACACTACTTGAGACAACATTCCCTAATCCTGTAATTGTAGAATATGGATATATTTTAAAATAATAATGGCTTATATTGTGTTCCTGGATTTCCCCAAAGTTACAGTGAGGGGAGGTACTGGACAGCTGGGTGTGGTGTGCTTGATGCCCGGGGATTCAAAGAAAGAAGGGATTTGGCTGCAGATTGATGTTTAATGTGACCCAAACAAGGAGTGCCCTGAGGCTTTGGAAAGGCTGCTGAGCCATGAGGGCCACGCTTGTCTCCTGGCTCTGGAGCTCTGTGAACAGGACTAGAAATCGAGTTCCAGCTTTTTGCTGCAGTTTTCCTGTCTTTTAAAGGGTTGGTGAGACTGATCCAGCCACACGTTTTGTCTCTTACAACTCCCAAGTTCTGTATGTGTAGAATTTCCACAGGCAGTGCTGCTCCCACCCCCAGTTCCCACCCAGTTTGCACCTCTGCTGCAACAGGAATCTTCTTGAGAGAGAGGAGACCGGAGCAAGACAACCAGGGGTGTTTCACTATTTGAGAATAATGTTTGCAGAGCAAAATTCCAAAGTTGTATCTTTATTACCAGCCAAAGACCAAAAATCCATGTGGCTGCTGAGGAGGACCCTGAGATTTGGAAGCAGTGGGAGTGGCTGTGGCTGGAGTGATGCCAAGTGACCCTAGAAATGAAGGACACTCCCTTGGGGTTTAGTTGGGTTTATTTTGCTCTTGCAGGTGGCCACGGACAGGCTGGAGAAGAATAAATAGGAATAAAAGCAGAGTGTGGCAGTTATAGAGCCCCAACATGGAGATGCTTGACCATGTAACCAGAGTGCTTTGTCACTGTACCTGATCCCTGTTCAGGCCAGCACTAACCTAAGTTAGTTGGCCAAAAAGGTTTTTAAACATGCCCTCAACCAACTCAATAGTAATAAAATGTAAAAAAACCTCTTGTAATGCCATAGAGTCATATCCAGTTGTTCCAAGACTGTCAGTCTGTCCCAAAATACTTCTGTCCAAAGTGTGTTGGTGCAACAGGATGCACTTCTGTAGTTAAAATGGTGATGTCTGGGAATTCCTGGATGATGGATTTGGCACCTTGGAAGACAGGAAAGGCAATAATGACTACAGTGCTTCAGCCCATGTCAAACCGTGATCAGCAGCATTCCAAAAGTAAGTCAGGCTCTGTGCTTGTCTCCTCTTCCTGTTCCTCCCTTAGCTAACCATCTCTGAGGAAACTGCCTGACTTCAGGGAATTGCTTTTTTGGGGTTTTCTTCCCCATACAGCCATACTCCCAATTAAAGTGGGTACAGGCTGCTCTGCAGTTCAGCTGAGTTTTCTGATAGAGATTTCTGCCATGGCTAATTTCTAACACAACACACAAGATCCTTTTTCCTCCCAGAGAAGCAAATGTTCCTCATTTAGATCCCCTTTTACCTCTAACCTGCAGCCAGGCCAGTTCTGTAGCTCCATTCAGCTCCCACTCCTGGTGTTGCTGTGGCACTGCTCTGTGAGCCATGAACTGGCAGTGCTGCAAACTCCTGCTTTTAGGAACTCTCTCCCATTTGCAGTTTTGCCACTCAGTCCCCTCCTCACTGCCCACTCTAAACACGGCGCTATTTGCTCAGTCTTACAATTCAGCCAAAAACACCCAAATCTGCTCTGAGCAAAGCGATGCTGCCATGGCAGAGGCTCAGCTCTGCCCTGCCTGTCCCCTGTGTGACTGATGGCACTGTCCCCAGCAGACACAGCTGTGCTCACTCCTGTGCCCCCCACTCACCGTGAGGAGTGGAGAAGAGGCTGAGCAGGATGATGACGCTGGGCTGGACCCCGTGTTCCACGAGCACCTTGACAGCCTCGATGACCGTGTTCCCAGTACCTGAGAGGGCAAACAGGGGGAGAGGCTTTAGGGGTTTTGCCTTGGTTGATGAACTTGTCCTAAACTGTCTGAGAATACCTCTGGTACAGTTGTGACTGAATGGTGACTCCGTCCTTTCCCCCAGGAAAGGCATCACCTCTGCATGTACTCTTTGTTCTCCTAATGGCAGAACTTGGAGTGGACAAGTAACCTCATCCCAACAAACTCCTTATAATATTAATCTAGAAATGTCTCAGAATAAGAAAAACACTGTTTGAGTCTTTTCCCAAGGTAAAATTCATATAATTAAATTTATATCCAATCTTAATCTCAGCCTTTCTCCCAAATGCAGCCATGCCCAAACGATTTGCTCTGCATTCACACTGGTGCAGCTGAGTAATGTGTGTCCTGGCACAGCCTGATCAATTCCCTCCTCTGTCACCTGCGTCCTGGCACAGCCTGATCACTTCCCTCCTGTCACCTAAACCAAGCAGAAATCCCAATCAGAGCCCCAGAATGTGGAATTTTTCAATCAGTGCCGCGCTCAGCGCTCAGAGGAGCCCGGCTGTCCGTGCTGGACACTCACTGAGGATCGGGTACATGAGCAGCACTTTCCTCCTGTAGATGTCTGGGGGGAACTTGGCGTAGTACACCTTGGCTCGCTGGGTCTCCTCGTCGCTCTGGATCAGGATTTTCCCGATGCGGATGGAGCGGCAGCAGTCCCGCAGGCCCTGCTCCATCGCCTCCCCTGCAGGGCCAGCACAGACACAGCAGCAGATGGTGACACTGGGAAAGGGCTCGGGGCAAGGGGCTGCAGGGACAGGACAGTCCCAAAGAAACAGTCCCCAAAGAGACAGTCCCAAAGAAACAGTCCCAAAGGGACAGTCTCCAAAAGGTCAGTCCCCAAATGGACAGTCCCAGAGGGACAGCCCCCCGTGCTGGTGGACAGTTCTGAGCATTAAAACACCTGAAGCCCTTCCCCTTTTTCCCCTGTTTCCAGCAAACCGAGTCTCCTCGGTGTTCCCGAGCCCTGGGTTTGGTGCTCCCAGCTGTGCTGAGCTCTCCCAGGACAGAGCTGGAAAGGTCAGAAGGGGCGGGTGGGGTTTGGGGACATCCCGGTGACAGAGGGTGGGGCAGAGTGTGGGGCCAGAGCTGGCTTTGCCAGCACAGATCCAAAGGTTTGCCCAGCACTGGGCACTGACAGGGACTCTGCCCCCACCGAGCGTGGCTGGGGTGGGGCCCTGGCTCTGGGCACAAGAGGGAAACAGGGGAAGGCACTTGGCCCCTCACAGGGAACAGCTGCCAGGGAAGGGGCCACAGGAGATCTGTGCCAGCCATTTGTCTCCTTAAAGGTTAATGGGAGATATTCCTGGACATTCTCTTATCAAGGACACCTAAGAAAGAATTTGGGTAAACCTGTTGTTGCACATCTTTGAAAGGAAGTTGCTTCCAAGTTTCCAAAGCATTTAATGTGTGTCCTTCAGCAGCCAGCACCACCTACCACTTCTCATGATGCTGACCCCGCAGTTTCCCTTCTCAAATCGGACTCCTTCATACTTGTGTCCTGTGAGGGAAGAAACCAGGGCTCAGTGGCTGCTCCCTTCTGCCCTCTCTGAGCAGAGAGGAGATGGTCCTGGGTCTGTCACTGCCTCATGGGAACAGATGTGACACCAATGCTCAAAGGTGAAGGGGCTGCTGTTTGATGTAAAAATGAGCACAGGTAATGGATGGTGCCTCCTGGGTGTGTGTGTGAACTCTGTCTGCTTCCACAGTTGAGGGTTTGCAGTTCATCATTTCTCCAATTGTAAGTACAGCCACACCAATGCTTTACTGCAGAGTGCGAGTGTCACCCTGCAGGAATGCAAGTGGAGTACTCAGGGGAACAGGACTCAGCTGGTGCACATCTCACAGGTGTGCTGTGGGCCACACCACGGAGCTGAGCAGTTCTCCCAACCTGCTGCTGCACTCAGCAGCTGCCTCTGAGTACTGCACACCTGAGTAGCTGTAACCTTACAGATCTTTACAGCTGACAGGAGGACCCACAACTCCTGCAATGGTTTTCTCTAGTGCCACTTTGCATTTCCTGCTCATCCTCACTCCTAGCTGGCCCCAGTTGCACAGACAGATTTAGGCTGGCAAAGCAAAGCTGCTTGTGCCAAGCACTTTTTCCTTAATGGGCATGTGAAATGCCATCAGTTTTAGTTCAAGGCTGTGGTGTGGGCAGGTGAACTGATCTTGCACATACATTGGTACATTTTCATCATGGTTTTGCAAAACCACTGTAATCCTTAGTGAAAAGACAATGTTGACTGTTTTGCTCAGTTGTGGTATGTGCCTTGTAGCTTTCTAAACCAGCAGGGACAGTCACTCTGCCTGCTCAGTGCTCCCAGGGAAGCACTCGTGGCACCAAGCCTGTCAGATTTCAAAGACCACCTGGATGTTGCAGGGTTCAGTTTTGGGCAGTTCTCTGAGGAGCAGGGAGTTGGACTCAACGATCCTCTGAGTCCCTTCCAGCTCAGGATATCCTGTAACTCTTGTAATAATTCTATGTACTTTGATATCAGTTCCACCTCCAGTCTGACCCAGGCCAGGGGTGATTTCCCACATACCTGTTGGAGTGGTCACAGTACATTCTGTGTAGGGCAGTTGATTCAGTCCCTCTTCAACCACGAGTCTGATCTGTGGAACCAAAGAGGTGAGCCAGCTTTAAGGGACTGTTATCTCTGAACATAAGGCACTACATGGCAGTAGCAGTTACAAGGACTGAATGAGCCCAAATGGTCTAAAAGGGTCTCTTTAAATTCAGTCCCTAATTGTTGCTAGAGACCTTTTGGGGGTGAGGCCTATGTTTTGGCCACAAATCAAACAAAGGCATTGCAGAACAAAACTGGGAGAAGAGAGGGGTTCATAAGCAATCATTAAACTGACTTTATTTACATCTGGTAGGCAGAGGCTTCACAGACAAATTCTTCTCAACAGATGAGTGAGGCACCAATGTAACTCCATTTGCTGACAGGAAATCCCGGTGAGGGAAAGGTGAAGTTCCCCCTCAGCCAGGCTCTATTTTCACATCCCTGTTTCTAGGACTAAACTGCAGCTGGGCTGCCAGAACAGCCCCAGAAGCTGCAGCAATGCACATACACCACCAGTGCCCAAAGACAAGTCAGCAGGTCCAGGAGTCTCTATCACCTTCACCTCCCACTCCTGCCAGCTCTGGTTTCCAGGTGGTGCTGCCAATCCCTGCACTTTTGGATGGTGCAGGTGAAGGGCAGAGCTCGTGAGCCCCCAGGCCTCCCCTGGTGCTGCCCTGCAAAGTACCAAACACATCCAAACTGCAGCCAGAATGACTGTCCTGGAGGATGCTCTGGGGATCAAAGATGTGAGAATTCTCTCTGTTCGTGAGCCAAAGATTCACAGCCCAGAACTGCTCAAGGAAAGCTACTGCCAAGCAAGAGCTTTAACTGAAAAATCACTGATTATTCAAAATTCACTGTGGGATGGAGAGTGAGGCAATGCTCCTGGGATGGAGCAGGTACTGCTCACCTCAGGCAGTTCTTATTCCAGAGGGCAGCCTGGAAGGTTTTCCTGTCCTTCCATTCTGCCCCAGTCCCTGGCACACAAGCAGCCTCTGCTAGAAATGGTCCCTTACATTTATAATCTCTCTTTCAAGGTATTTTTAGTCATTTTAATACAACTTTTTCTTCCTAGAGCTGTGTTTGTGGCAGCCATACTCAGAGGTTGCGGATAGTTTCTGGGACATTTGTACCCAATTTTATTTTATATTTTTGAACTTAGTTCACAAAAAAAAAAAAAAAAAAAAAAAAAAAAAAAAAGCCAACCTATTTGCCAGGTTTGGAAGAAAAGCCTTTTTCATCTTGCTGAAGTGCTGACATTGCTCCACATAATCTACCAAAAGTTTAGAGTAATCCAGTAAAGGTCTTATGGTCAAATAATCTCTGTGATCTCCCTACACTTATCAGTGTTTTACACAGGGGCTGGAAGGATTCTTTGTAAACTTGTCAGTGTTGATAAAACATTTATTTTTGCACTGTGCTTCCTGCCACCTCCACACTCAAGGATTAATTTCCTCCTCTCTTCTCTCATGCCCCAAGAACCAGCTGCTCCTCTCCCAGAGAGGTGAGTGCCATTGCTGAAAAAAAATCAGTGTTTGCCTCAGAACAGGGCAGGACACCCAAGAAAGGTGAGAAGGTACATGGAAAAAGGTCCTTCACACTTATTACTGACAGTAAGGTACTGGAATGCAGGAAACATCCTCAAGAAGGGGAAAGTGGGGTGAAAGTGGAAAGCCATGAAGATAAACAGCACTGCAGTCACAATCTTAGCTTGTGGTCAAACCTGAGCAAGCCTGGATTAAGCTTGGGCTCACCACAGGAAAACTGCATGCTGGGGCTGTAACTGTGAATGGTCTCTGGACTATGCTGGAAGGGGAAAAACACTTCCCTCTGTTAATGAGAGTGGATTTGTGAAAAGCAAACACTGTTGTGGACACAAGCATGTGTGGTAGCAAGTGCTGGGGTTTTCTTTAAGCTTGTAATTTAAATGAGATAAAGGCTACACTCTCAGCAGTCTTTGTTCTAACTTACTAAAACATGTGAAAACTTCAAACTGCTTTGTCCCTGCCTGTAACCACCACATGGCTAAAGACAAATTCTCCATGTGGATGCACCCAGAGCTAATAATCTAATACACAGCAAGTGCCAGGAGGCACTTCTGCATGCAAGCAACTGGTAACATCTGTAAGAAATTGTACTGCTCTGTTCACAAGATCAAAAGTGCTGCTTCAAAATAAAACTCAATTATCTGCAACCTCTGTGCATCTGTTTTTGAACAGAATTTTCTTATTACTGAAGGCCTCTGTCTTCAAGTAGCTGTGTCTGGTAGCAGAATGGTTTCTGGAACCTGTTGAGATGAAACAGTGAACAGAAGTCCCTATATAGAAAGCTGCAGTCATACAGCAATTTCCTTTGGGTAGAAAAGTCACTGTCACACTCCCACTCCTCTGTCCTGAAAGACCCATTGTTGCAAAGTACAACATCAAGAACAAGAAATTCTTCACCTACCAGACGATCAGCAGAAAACACGAAGTCTCCTCTACTGGATTTCCTGGAAAAGGTAATAATTTACATGTTAAGTTGGGGAATAACTTTAAGAACGTTGCTTAAATACAATATTAAATACTATATTCCAAGGCAGTTCAGAGAAATGTCTCCTATCACATACTGAATTTATCCCAGAGGTTCTGTGTCCTGGGTTTCCTGGTTGGTGTCAGAGATGCAGTGACCCAGCACTGGGGTTTGGCTCTTGCTGCTGGCACTGCTGCTGCTCTGTACCAGCAGCAATTAAACACAAGAGGATGATGTTCTCTAGGTTTCCCATGGTTGAGCTCCAGCTCAGTTCCAAAACACCTCCTGAGCTCAGATATTCCTGCATTCCCTGCAGCCCTGAGCAAGTGAGCTTTGCTGGCCCGTCCTGCTGTCAGACAGAAGCTGTGGGACAATGATCATGCAGATCTTTAACCCAGGGCTGACAACACACCTGATAAGCAGGAGATACATCCTATCTTATCTGGAACTCACTGAGTGTGATTAGATCAGTGAATGTGAGGTTAAACTGAGCAGGGATTAATGAGCATTCCCATGAAAACACCTCTCTGCCTCTTATAAGTTTGGGTACAACCTTTTGCTCATGTGCCTGTGTGGCTTTTGGCCCCTTCAGAAGGCAAAATGAAAGGTTAAAAGCCTGAATTTTGAAAGCAGCTTTAACACCTTGCTTCCCATGCCAAGAGCAACTCTTACTACACCAGAATAGGACACATTTCTGATCAAGGAGCCAACACTCACAGGACAGTGGCTTTGAAAACCCTGAGACACAGCCCCAACAGGGTAAGAGGTACTTCTAAATGAAATGTTCTATTAATCCCTCTCATGTTTTCAAACCCTAATACTCTGCATGTCTCCTTAAATGCCATTTTGAATTTAATCTCCAAGATTCTGAGACACCTCATGCTTACATGAATGAAAGTCAAAAGGTTTGCCTGCTCATTGCCTAGAAACCAGTCACTTATTCCTACTTTAAAAAAGAGGTTTCAAAAGAGCATTAACTTAATCTAGTTTCATTCCTTGCACTAATGACACACTGTTAAAATACTGTTTGCTTTTTTTTTTTTTTCCTTCTTTCTGGTACTATAGTGACACCCTTTTAAAATACTTTTTTTTTTTTTTTTTTTTTTTCTTCTTTCTGGTACTGACAGGATATTCCTAACTTTCTGCTATTTTGACATTAACTGGACAGGCAATGCTCAAAAAAAAACCCCAAAAACTGGGGGGAAAAAAACCCACCCAAATCTGTACAATTATATGACCCAATTTTATTAAGGCTTTTGGAAAGTTTCATACTTCTATCTGTGGTGTAGGTAAGTATTTTTAAAAGAGGGAAGTAGCTAAGTGGCCTATCTAGGTTCTTCCAGAACCTAGAAATTTCAGAAAATTTAGCTGAATTTCACAAACAGGTGTAAGACAGACCCAATAATGTCCAAACCACAGTTTTGACTGCAAAGTGATAATGTGTTCTGAGTTATTAATGCAGATTATGAGGCTTTGAACCAACTCCTCTGTCCTTGCAGAGACACAGATGTTCCTCTGCACAGTTCACTGAACACCCTTCATTGGTCATACCTGTTTTTTGAGAAGGGGAGGGCAACAGAAAATGACAATGCATTACAAATAACAGTAATACAGAAAATGTCAGACCACATGTACAGGGGCAGCTGGAAAGCTGAGACCACGCCTCAAACCCCACATCCCGTCAGAATTGCCAGGGGCCAGGAAAAAAAAAAAAAAAGGGCTTATGTGAAAACACTGTAACTGCTCCTCCTAAATACAAGATAGAAATACATAAAGCAACAATTCATGTCAGACTAGAAACTGTTTCAGCTGCTTCATCAAGTAACAAGACAACATCTAAAAAGATGAGGCATTAAAACCTAACTTGTAGCAGGAACATTGTGTTACACAATATAAATGAGTTTCACTTTGTTTCTGAAGGCAGGGGAGTGTGGCTGATATCACAGTGTCTGTCTTGGGAGGTGAGAAGAAATGTTTTTTTTGGGGCTGTATTGTAATATAAAGTAGCTGCAGGTTTTGCTTTAGCACTTGGTACTAGCGACAAACATTGTCAGAATGGTTTTTTTGGGGCTGTATTGTAATATAAAGTAGCTGCAGGGTTTGTTCCTGCTTTAGCACTTGGTACTAGTGACAAACATTGTCATGTCTGCAGGTATTGGGGCGTCAGTAATTCCTGTTTCTCTCATTTCCTCACAGAAATTGTTGAGAGACAGCCAGGGTGAGGGCCAGGCTGGAAAAAAGCCACTTCCCTACAGAGGATTTGTAAAAGGTTTTTAAGAAAACTGAAGGCACTGGATGAGCTGTTGGCACCCAGGGAGGTGATGTAACTGGGAACAGGTCCACGTTCTACCTGCAGCACTTCAGTACTTAACGGACTGCAGCCCTTAATTTTTTCCATGCTGGGGCTGGGATGCAGAGGGATCCCACCCTCCCTGCCTGCAGCAGCTGTCCTTACCCAGCACAGGTGAGTTACACCCTCCTGAATCCCCCTGCTCTGTGCAGCAGCCAGGGCTGCACATCCAGCCTCTCTGCCATCTGCATTTCTATGCTATGACTCTGTTCCTTAGGGAATAAGAAGCTTTAGCAGAATACCACAGAACGATCTCACCCAACAGACACAAGATCCTTAAAGTACCTGGATTTAAATCGTAGTTCCTGTTAAATCATGAGTTAAAATGGCACTGCCAACCTGAGCTAATGAATTTTCTTCTATATAAACACATCACTGCACTATTCATTTCAGCTTCCAGATCCCTGCTTCACATCTGAGGCTAGAAATTACCTTGAGATCATTCTCTCCTTGAAAAGAGACTGTAACTGTTCTAGAATGTTCAGTACTTCAGTGCATCAGCTCACATCCCATTAAAGCACTCGAGGTCCATCTCCCACTCAGTATAAAAGGCACCTGCCCCCATTAAGCACTTGCTGAGCAGAAAAGTGACAGGGCTGAGGGAAAATGAGGAAGCCCAGGCACAGTGAAGTGATCTATCCATCTCCCCAACTCTGGCACACAGACCAAGTTCTTGTTAACTATAAGGAAGCAAAAGTGCCATTTCAGTCTGCCAGGAGGACATCCCTGTTCCAGCCAGCCACCTCTGAATCCCATGAGACACCATGACCAGCCACATGAAGGTGTTTTTTTCTTTACAGTAATACCAATTGAAAGGCCATGATTTCTTTCTCTGAATCCTCTCAGGAACAAGGAAAGAGCTTTCCACTTCTCTGAGCAGCTTATGCTACAGACAAAATAGAGTCCTCAAAGTCTTCTGCATCTGGCCTGACCAGACCTTAGCTCCATCCCAGCTCACTGGGATTATCTCTCTGAGTATTTACCCCTTCCTCACTTACAGTAATGGTCCCAAATTGACTGGGTTTTTTTTCCCTACTTTTGTTCCATTTCTCCCTCCCCAGGAGCTTGCCTTTTAATGTCTGGCATTTTCAGGTATTGTTGTATTTGGAACATCCATCCTCTGCAGCACTGAGGAATCTAAATATTCTCCTTGAGTTAAGGTGTTACCTGCTCTTTTTTAATCCAGAAAGTCTAAGTTACAGGGCTCTAATTTCCTGTAGATGACAGCTTCTCCTTCTTCCCAAGCACTGTACATTCAACATACCTCTTTATCAGCTTAAATTGGATTTTTTGACCAGTAGCTGCTCTGAGCCACATTGCTGCCAGTTCACAAACACAGTTCTGAGGAGAAGGAGTTTCTTTTAGCACCTGGTTTGAATGCTACAGTAGCTACAGAGCTGTCTTAGGGCAGATTGCAGCAGTCCAGGGTAAGGTTAATGAACAGTGCCTAAAAAATCCTCTTCTCCCTTCAGCATCTTTCTGAATGACAGGTATAAAAATAGGTCAGTCTGAGGTCTCTTAATGAGATGCAGCTGAATTCCTGGGACAGAACACAAAAATAATATTTCCCTACCGTCCTTACCTACAAACTCAACCTTTCTGAGCAGGCTGCTGCCCGATTTTCCTCACTGGTTGGGAAGGGAACTTGGAAGTGACAGCTCCATCCCCACTTCCAGGGCAACATCACACTCAGAATAAAGTACAGCCTGCAATTGCTGCAGCTGCTCTGAGTAATTCACTGTTTACAAGTCCTGTTCTAGACTTCCTCTTACCAAAGTCTTGCGCAATGAAGCAGATGTAACTCTAAAAAATGTCCTTCAAGTTAAAATTGCAGCTGCTGCTTTCTGGATAAGCTCACTGTAACCAGAAACCTCTTAAATGTATTTGAAAGAGGTCAAAACCTGTGTACAAACAAATAATAACAATAAAACCCCTGAGTAAAGTAATTACATTGCTAGTATTTGTCCAGATATCAAAACTATATCGTTTTCACTAAGCTCAAAACCTTTCACAGGCCATCACCAAGCCTAGTCTGGATTCCTCTCTGCTTAGCTCACTTCCAGCTTCCTTTTCTGCTCCACAGAGAAGCTGCCAGGTGGGTGTTCTCACCTGCAGAGATCTTCTGTGTGGTCTTGTCAAAAGTGCCCTCCTTACATGAAGACTGCACTGCCTCTGGTGTTCCTGCTGCCAGGTTTTGCTTTTTCCACAATGCTTTGAAAATTAAGGAAAATCCTCCACAAACTAGTTTAAGGTAAGGAGGTTCAGCTAAGTTAATAAAATTAATGGATGTACAGTCTTTGAGAAATGGGGATCAGTTTTGCATTAAAAAATGAATTAAAAAATGTTAGCTACAAAGTTGAGCCTCAAGAGCCAGAAAACAGCAAAACATGGACTATGCAGATGGACAGATGTGAAACACAGCAAGGAACAGTGTCTCTGCAATGACTATTGCACATGTCAGAAAGCCACTGTGTCACAGGAAGAGAGGGTTTTATTCAGACCCTGATCACTCTATTGATAGGCTTGATTTCACACCTCTTTGCTGGTGGTTCTTGCAAACCAGTAGTTTTTAATAAATAGATGGATACTACTGGAGTTTGTCTTGTGTTGTACGCTATATTTAACACTTTCCACTATCACCTTCTCAGTGCTGAACAAGCACAGCTACAAACGTGATCAGTGGGAGGGACGTGTTCAGCACCCGAGCTGCGTTGTGGAACATGGTGCTCACAGGTGTCTCCGGTTAGAGCCTGGGACCGGCTCCCCGCCCCATGCTGCCTGCAGGATGCACTCTCCAGAGAGCGGTGATGAGCCCCAGCTGCTGCCGAGCCCGCCCGCGGGACCCTAAGGTGCAGCCTCCTTTCTTTGGGGCTTTACACACATTGTACTGCACGCTCCTCGTGCTGATGATGTGGCACGCAAGCTCCGAGCCGCCCGCAGGGCGGAGGTGAGCAAACACCCCCATCAGGGACTGTCCAAGTGTGTGAGGGGTCTAGAGACCCGCCGAGCCGCTCAGTCCCTGGCAGCCCCGCGGCGCGGGTGGGCAGGGAGCCCCGGGAGCTCTGCCTGCCCTGGGCGCGGGCCGGGCGCTGCCCTGCCCTGCCCTGCGCTCGGGCCCGCGCCACCAGCCATGGCCGCGCCTGGAGAAGGCAAAGGGATCAGGACATCACAGAGTCACAAACTGCTGTGGATTCACTGCAGGTTTCATCTTCTCACAGGCAGTAAATCCATGACCTGGGCAAGGCTGGATGCCTCTGCTCTGTGCTGGGCTGATGTGCCACATTCAATTATTTCTTGAATGCTTCAAGGGATGGTAACTCCACCACTGTCTTGAGGGACTCCTTCCAATGCCTAGCCACATTTTCAGTAAAAACAACTGGACATGTCATTCTTGTAACACAATCAAACACATTTTAAAATATGGCTTTTTTATGCTACTTATTTAATTGGCTGTGAGATATAATTCAGACTACATTTCCAAAGTGTGTGCAGCTGCTCCGTTCTTAAATGCAAGGTCTGAGGATTAATAGTTCATATTTTTCTAGAAATAAGTGCAACAGTTTCTATCTCCAAAAGAGCACTGTGCCTTTCAGCACACATTCTACTTGCCAAAATTATTTCACACCTCTGAAAAAGGGCTTCTATCTGCCCTTAACCTTGTCCTGTTTTTCTATTTTTATTTTCTTTGCATTACTTCGTTCTCATTAATTTTCCCTCTTGCTTCATATACTTCCTTGAAGCATTCCCCTCCTTGTGTTCATAGCCTTCCAATACCATTGATTGTAAGTGACATTTGAATACTGACACTTTTCTTTTTCCTCTAGCCTGACTCCTGGATTGATTTGGATTCCCATAGACCTGGGGGACTTTCTTTTAGGCTGATGCCTGCCACAGCTGGAACTGTCAATGTTACCATACAGAACAGAGGTTTCAGTCTCCCTTTGGCATACTGATTATCTGGAATTCAGTGTTGATTCTTTCCATTTTGTAGGAATGATATTAATTATAAATCTGACTTCTAGAAGATATAAGTACTTATTGCTAGAAGTGAAATTCATTACAATGCTAGAATCATATTAAGCACCTTTAATGAGAAAGAAGCTAAGAATTTCAAGGAACTCTAAATAAAATGTTATTTCACCTCCACAAGATGGGTGTTGTATTTGTGTTGCTGAGCTGCTTCTATAAACTTTTCTAGCCAAAAAACTAACATGTTCTCATTTAGTACACTGGCCTTGGTCTCAAGCCCTGGTTTGTTGTCTACACAGCTCCTGGAAAAAGGCCAGATTAGATATCCTTTATTATTCTATTCACAAATCTCCTTTGTGGTGAGTTATTTCCATTACTGGAGCTTCTATTTCTTCAACTGAGCTGCTTCTGTCATCTTTCCAGAGTGCCAGCTCTGGAGCAGGCATTGATTTGTCTGTCTCCAAGGAGATCCTCTGCTTCCACAGCTAAATCTGCAGAGAAATAGATATTTATTTTGTGGTAAGCTACTTTAAACAGTGTAAGTTCATAAAACTCTTCTGTTGGCTTTCTGTGTCTCTATCCTGAGCTCTGTTCTCCTGGTTCAGTCACTCTGGGATAGAGGTTGCAACTACTACAGGAATGTGGGCTCTTTTCACCCTGGGTGTCTCTCAGGGTTTGAGCAGTGTCTTGTGCAGGTATCAGCAATCTGGGATCACATAAATAAAGTGGTATCAAAAGGAGAAAGAGAAGATCAGAACAGGAAACAAGACTGAAATATTAGCAGGAGGAAATAAAGCCATGTGGAAGAGTTATTAAAGAAGAATGAACAGCTAAAGTAAAATTTGCAGGGAGAATACTCATATCAAATATATTACATTTGGCAAAAATAAAATGGTACATTATTAACAAAGACAAGGCTGAGATGATGCAGAGGTTGTGTGGTTTGACAATAAACGTTTGCTGAGGGATTTGTAAGTCTCTGTTAGAGGCACTGGAGCTGTGAGATCCTGTGACACCACAGCGCAGGGTGCTGTTATCCCTGTGTAGGATGTTCCATATAGCACGAGTCCAAAGAGCTTGACATGGTCAAAACACTGGACACATTTCACAGGGCCGAGAGCCTGTGCTGCATGTTGGATTGGCCCATAAAGCACCACATGTGCACACAAACACTGTGCATGAAACCATTGCAGCGGTGCATGTGGCAAAATTGCAGAAACATTTGAAATCACTGCAAAGATGCTGCCATGTTGGCCACCCTGTCTGTCCAGGCCATCCCACACACAGCTGTGATTATCCCGTTTTGCCTGGCCAAACTTCCATGTAGAGAAGCATAGGGAAGGAAGCGGATGTATGGAATCCAGAAGCCCAGAATTCCTGTTTATCCCTCTGAATGATGCCACGGGGAGGCACTGTTCAGACCCAGCTCTGCCAAATGCAATTATGATGAAGAATTAGATTAGTGCCAGAGAAATGTCGTCTCTGTCGTTTGAAGTGGATCCTGGTCAGGAGCAAAGTTGCGTATCAAAGTACAGACTACAGAAATCCTGCCTCATTAAAAATCAACTTTAAGCCAATTGTCCTCTTCCTTTCTGTCTGTCTGTCTTTCTCCCCTGCAAATGAGCTTACAACTCTCCCTCAAGGCAAGAGCATCAGCAGTCAAGCTCTGGTAGCTTTGAAGAAATCTTTGTGTGATTAGAAATGCCACACAGAGTTACAGCCTTCTGACAGCTCTGCATGCAGATCACATGGGAGTATATAGGCCATTGGAAATGTAATCCATGGCATAGCTCTATCTTCCTAAGTGGGTGTTTAATTAGGAACTGTACTATTGCTGCATTATTCTGGCTCAAAGGAACTACGGCTGAGCTGTGTGGGCTGGAGTAGGCCTCTGAGGTAGCTCAGAATTTAACCCTGGGAAGGGTGTGGAATACAGGATTAGGTCTGTATGGAGATGTATCATCCCACATGCAATCCACACCCTCCCCTCCGGCCTGTGCTCCCTCATGGTGCTGCAGGCAGGGCTTTTCTGCGCCCCAGGCAAGGAAACTGCCTGGGCAGCTGCTCTGTGAGGGACCCAAAATCCAGAGGGACTGTGTGCCAACTGGAGCACCTCTTTCTGTCTGCAGCGATGTCAGTCTCCAGCTGCATCAGGACAAAGCATGGGAGTGCTAGCAGCTTGGAAGGAACACCCTGCATGAAGTACTGACAGAGCTGCTGACCAACATGAGCGATGTTTCCAGCTGCGCGGTTTCTGCTGAGGACACCCATATTCCAACAGTGCAGTGTCTCAAAGAGAAGGCTTTTATCTGCACAGTCAGAACAGAAAGGCTTCTGAGAGAGGCATGGCTCAGAATGGCCTGGTTCATTCTGGCTTAGAAGGGCCTAGTAAATCCCCAGCTCAGCAGGGGTGTGCCTGTCCCCCTCAGGGTGCCATGGCAAGACTGAGAGCAGCTCTTTTCTGTATGCTGTTGTGGGAATGAGGGCAGCCCCTCTCACTGCGTGCTTTGCTAGGGCTGTGGGCTGCTCCTCTGGCATTGCCATGGTGGCACTCAGGGACACTTGAGACACCATAGCAGGGCCGAGGGCTGCTCATCTCTGGGCTCCATGATGCGGCAGAGTAGCCCCGCTGAGTGCAATGGCAGGACTCAGGGCTGCTCCTGTCTGAGTCCAACAGTGGGGCTGAGGGCAGCCTCTCTTTGGGTGCCATGGTGGGGCTGAGGGCTGCTCGCTCAGGGTACCATGGTTCAGGACACCTCCTTTCGTGGCACCATGGGGAATGAGGGCGGCTCCTCTCAAGGTGCCAGGGTACGGCTGAGGGCTGCCCTTCTCAGCGTGCCATGGTGGATCTGAGGGCAGCCCCTGTCAGAGTGCTATGGTGGTGCTCAAAGCTGCCCATCTTGGGCCACCATGGAGCAGCTCCTCTCACAGAATGCCAGGGGGAGACCCAGGGCAGCCCTTCTCTGCTCGCCACTATGGATCAGAGAGCAACCGAGCCCAACCACCGCCATGGCACCGCGAACCACCTCCCCCTCAGGGCGGCCAGACCCGCCTCGCCTCGCCCCACCCCTCCCGCCGGTCCGCCGCCGTCCCACAATCCCCTGCGCCCTGGCCCTCGCAAGATGGCGGTGCTGGGGGCACCGCGGGGCCTGGCGGCCGCAGCCTGCCGCAAGCGGCGGCTGCTGCTCGCCTTGGCCCTGCTGCGCCCGCCGCCCGCCGCCGCCGTCGCTTGCTTCTCCGGGGGAGCGGTGGGGAGCTGGCGGCGAGGCGACCGAGCTGCCCCGGGGGGCGCACAGGTGTGTGGGGGCGCCGGGGCGGGCGAACGGACGGTGAGGGGCTGTGGGGGTGCCGGGGACTGGGAGGGCCGAGGCGTGGGCGGTGAGGGGCTGAGGGGACCCCGGTGCCCGCAGCGCTGTTCCGCCGGCTCTGCGAGCACCGCCCGGTTCGTCCTTGCCTTGCCGGTATCGGCCCCCGCTCGCCCCGTTGCCCGCCGCCCCGGTCTCGGTGCCCGCCGCGCGGGGGCCGGGGCTGCCCGAGGCCGGGACCCGCGGGGACACTCTGCGGAGCGGCCGGGGGTGTCGTGGGCTCTCTCTGGGGACAAGCATTAAAACCCTCAGTGTCTTTGAGAGGGTGCTGAATGCGTGTGTAGTGAGTAACTTGTGCTGACGGCTAATTCCGCCGCTATGCGCGGAAAGGTAATTGGAGTTGGAATGCTTTCTGTCAGCTATGGAACGCTGTAATATGTCCTGGTGGGTTATTTTTTATTACAAGTAAAGTATTGAGTACTTTATCTCAAACTAAGTCCAGCTTTCAGTAATTCACGTGCATTTTTCGAAGTGGCTTAAGGAAGTGTATCCCAAAGACTGAGGGAATGAACTTTCATAAACTCTCAGCTTGTAATTCTGTTTGATAATAAAGTTTCTTATCCTCTCAAATTGCTGCTGTTTATGAGTAACTTTTCTTTGTCACCTGCCTTGATTGGTTTTTCCTGACAGGCAGAATTCTGTCAGGGACTACAGTCAACTTTATGTTACTAGACGAGATGAGCAGGACTGAAAGGGTAAATTTTGGAGGTTTTAATTTTGAAACTTGTGCAAGAGGCTGAGAGCTAAAGTCGATGCAGATCAAATATTTTACCCATGTATTTGCATACATTAAAATACACCGAACACTCAGTATTGTCTGGTGCTCCTGGAGACGTATTTCAGCTGTTGGGGAACAAACAGCAATGTTATCATAGTGATGAATGGAAGTATTAATTATATTCCTGCTTTCCTTTTGAATGACTTTATTTTCATGTGAGAAATGCCGGTCCCTGCTGATGAGTTTTAATTGCCACGTGTCACTAAATGTGGATTTGCTGAACAAGAAAGCTAATACTACATCTGTGAGATATATATATGTGTGTTCATCTCTTTGGCTTTTTAATTTCTAGGCATTTTTGTGTTAGAAAATGGTCAATGAAAGCATTTTTTAATGGTCTGATAATGAATTTTCACTTTTGGATCAAGCTCTGTTTGGCTGAAAATTAGAGTTCATTCAATGCACGAGCATTTATTTTATTAAACAAAAACTCTAACAGGAGGTTCAGACTTAAGTGTTCTGGATTTTTTGGTTATAAGGCCTTTCAGAATTTTGGGACTTGGTTTTTCAGACATTTAGACAAATTTTCTGACAGAGGAAGATGTTTTTTCCTGACAGGAAGGACTTTACCTGCTGTGGCACAGTTACACCAGAGCTCCTCAGCGCTGGGCTAAAACCCCAGTTGGGAGTGAGCTCCACAGCCACTGTTCTGCTTTAATTGATGTAATTACACAAATAGCAGAGGTTTGTGGCACCAGAGCTGGGTCAGTCAAGAGTTGTACCTGGTACAGCTCAAGCTGGTGAACAGTTCAGCTGTAGCTTAACTCCTGAGGAAAAATGAGATTAAAGACAGGAAGAAGCTCTGGTAAAATGACTGTGAGAGCAAAGTTGTAACCATTATTTTTCAGAAGGTTAATTTCAAAGACTTGGCTCACATCCTTCTACTGTGCTTTGCATTCATGTGGTACTTGGTCTCTTGTCTTCGTAGTTCTATGTCCATTGTAGGTTTTTTTAAGCTTACAATTAATTGTAAGCCTAATTGTATTACAATACAATATATGTATTTTCTATGGCACTTAGTACCATGAGAGTCAAATACAGTAGAGTTGTTTGGGTGCTGTTGCATTACACATTAAGACCTTTTTTTCCCCTCACATTTATATTTTTCTGTAGTTTTGATTAGAGTCTTGCTTTTCTGAATGCTAAGGCACGTAACATCTGTATACTGGAGAGGGAGAAGTCTATGGAGGGGAAAAACAGGTTTCAGGAACTAGGATCTGGCCTAGTTTTTTAATATTGAGATCAGCTTGAATTTCCATAACCACAGCTCCTTCAGTTCACCCTCCTGTGGTTGGAACAGGCAGGGCTTCATCATGTCAAAACTTGTGTTTGGAATTTAGGATCTCTGCTGAGTAGAGAACTGGCACGTTGGCTTGATAAACTTTCATGAGTAACTGAGCAATTGCTGTTGGGTTTTTTTCTCAGAAACTTGCAGGTTTTTTTTTTTTTTTTTTTGAGGTTGTTTTTATTTGTTTGTTTGTTTTTTGTAGAAGTTTGCCTATATTCAAAATAAAAGCAGTGACAAATTCTGTTCAGTGTAAATATGGAAATGAAATGAATCTAAAAATTAGTTAAATTAGCTAAATGGAAAGAAAATAGCTTTTGACTGGAAGGGTCAAACAGCCCTTAACGAAGGATAATTATTTTGTTAGGAATCTTTACAAGCAGAGAAATACATTGGGAAGTTTCTTTCGGGGAGAGCTTTGGCAGTTGTAGAAAGCAGGGCTGTGTAAATTTTTGTAACTGTAACAGTACAAAATAGAGGCTTTTTCCTTCCATTATCTTGCCCTTACAGCTGCTGGTGATAATGAGCTTGTTCTTCTGCGTGACTTAATAATAATATCCCTTGCTCTGGCAGGGGTTGCAAGAGAAGTTTCATGTATTTTTCTTACGTTTATTTATTTATATTTTACCTCAGTTTTTTTATTTATTTATTTTCACCTGGAGCTTGGTCTATTCTGTAAAATGGCACTGATGTTTATTGTCCGGACATTTCATGTCTTTGTGTGCACTGTAAATTCTCTTCTCTGGACTCTGAAGGTGCAGTTGGACAGTCCCTGGCAGTCAGCAATCCTCACTGGCAAGTACCTGCTGTGTAAGGGGCTATTTGAAATGCCCTGAATTTTAAAATCCCTTTAGAGAGGTGTTACTGCTGAGCAGGGCAGCAATTCCATATGTCTGCCTATAAAAATGGACATCTAAAATTGCTGTGAGGAAGGATGCTCCACCCCTGGAAGTGTTCAAGGCCAGGTGGGATGGGCTTGGAGCAGCCTGGTGTCTTGGAAGGTGTCCCTGCCCATGGCAGAGGGTGACCCTGGATGAGCTTTAAGGTCCCTTCCTTTGCTCTGTACACATCCATCCAAGTGTCCAGAGCACTTGCACATTGGTCACTGTTAAATGTAGCTCCAGTTAAGTTTATATTTTTCATTCTGGTGACAGTTTAGCCTATCTTTATACCTGAATATTTTCACCTTTTCCTCTCGTTTTCCTCTGCTCTTTCCTATGCATTATTTCTTTTCTTGCCTTGTAAACTCAGCAGGATTAACTGTGGGACTTAAATGCTCTACAGAGGAAGCTGAATCCCACCTTCAGTTATCTTTTCTGTTACAGTTATTTTTTAAAAAAATCCCCATGAGATGAGTGCAGCGTGTCTGGAACACAGCGTATCATATTCCAGAGAGAAGCTTCTAAGTGTGGGTTTGACCTTGCACAAATATGTTTAATCCCTGTTGTTTGTTTGCATTTGTAGTATTTAAACTACTACCCACAGTCACGACACTTTAACAACATGACTTTTATGTGCAATCAGTACTAGACATCTGTTTCATCCTTTAGAGTTTATAGAATCATATCCAAAAATACATTAAAAGAACATAATGGTGCAGAGTCAGGCATTCAGGAGTTAGGAAATGCCAGAATTCAAGTTCCCTGCATTATTTCTTAAATTCTGAAATAAGCAGGACTTGCTCCTGGTTCTTTAAAGCCATAATCTGCTTCTTCTATGTGTTGTGATTAGATTAAAGCATGGCTTTTCTTTGTAGTCTTAAAGCTCTTGGGAGCCCTGGTGAGGGAAAGTGAAGTCCTCAGTCTTCTTGCGGGATGTGTGGAGCGTGCAAGGAAAGCTGCAGCCCCTGTCATTTGGGCAGTTTTGCTGTCTGTACTGTGATGGTCAGAGGAATTACCAGTGAAGGAAATTGTTCACCTTGTTTAACTCTTTGTTTCTTTGCTCACATTTATTTTTGACAGAAGCTTCAGAGAGGATTGAAACTCCAGTCTTCCAGGCTCAAGACTGAAAATAAGAACAAGTTTTTCTGTGTATCTTGTGCAAAACCTTTAATGTTTTTGCTGACTTAACCCCATGACAGTTCACAGCTTCAGTCAAGAAATTAGGCTATTTATTTATTACTTAGGCTATTTATTTATTAATTGTAAGCCTACTTGTGTTAGAATACAGTAATGCAGTAATTGAGACCAAATCTGCTGGTGTTTCAGATGAAGTTGTTTCTGTGATGTTGTTTGCTTCATATTTCAGTCAGAACTGAACTCTGAGAACTTTGAGGTCAAAAGAGATGGATTTTTAGTAAAACATTTCTATGATGTCCTATGTATGCACTCCAAAAAACAGTAATTAGCTACTTTGCAATACTGCTGAAGCATATTTTTTCCATTATGTTTTCTGTTTATGGCACTGACAACATTCCTGTGGAAAATGTCTTGCTTTAGATGGAATCCTCTGTGCTGACACAAAGCTCTTGAGTTAAGAGTGAATCTACAAGGAAATGTTTTAGAAATACGACTCCTTTGTTTAACCCAGATGTTGGAAGTATCAGGGTGGTTCACCCAGGCCAGTTAGCTCTACTAAATGCAAAATGTATAATTATGATACTCACTCTTTCTCTGTATATAATGTCATGTGAGAGAAATGTTTGGAATAGCAGGTCCATGTGGTGACTTGTAGAGAAATGGGTTTAATTTTCTTTGAAATGACTCATGAAATTATTACTTGAGACATGTGTCTTAGGAAGAAAAGGATGTTTAAGGCAAAGTATAAAATATATGATGGTGCTACTGTTTGTCAAGGTTAAAATTACTTTTTTTTATGATCAAGTTCCTTTTTTTTCCTTTTTTACTGTTTGTCCTTTGCCATGGGCTGGTGAGCAGCTCTTTGGCTCTATTTCTCTTGGTGTGATTGTTACATGCAGTGAAGGGTATGGTTAATTCTGTCACAGAGCAGTGAAAGATGGAATACTGAGTGTCAGAGCTGATGTGGCACCCTCAGTGCTGACCAGGTCCCTGTGTTTTGCCATGGGGAAGCACTGCCAGCCAGTCCCTCTGAGGAAAGCAAATGCTCCTCTTAAACTATTTTGGCCCTTTGAAACATAAAAATATGGATTGCTTTGCAAGGTAACATGTAGAGCATGGTACAGTTGGTGCCAGCTGTGTATTACAGGTTAAGGTGCATTGCAGGATTTGTGAATATTGCATATATTGTGTCCTGATCATCTAGAACTTGTTGCCAGCCCTGCTCCACTTTCTCATGGTCCCAGTGCTTCCCAGGCAAAAGCTGTAGCTTGGATTTGCCTTCTGGAGACAAGCATGGCATGAGCTGAGCTAAGAGGAATTGGGAATGGCAGAACCTATAAGCATAAAAATAACGTTCCTTAATGAAAAACAGGACAAAAGACTCTTTGAAAGAATGCAGGAGACAACCTGGGAGAAAAATTAAAATGAGAGGAAAGGGAAAACTGGGCTTTTGTTGTACAGAAGAAACTGTCTGATGAGAGTGGGGATTCAGGGAAGGGAAATTCAGTTCATTGTCACTGAGCATTTCTGATGTGTGAATGTAATTTATTTTACAGCTGCTCCCCACCAATTTTCTTTTTCTTTGGTCAGTTGTTAAAAAACAAAGCCATCTGCCTTCTTTTCATGTTATGCTTGTTTACATAAACTAGATGAATATTCTCTGAATGTGAAGTGCATGTTCTGCATGACTCTGTTTTCATTTCTCTTTTTTTTCTTTTTTCCTCCTGTTTTATTCTGCAGATTCCACCAATATGCAGGCAAGGATCATGGCGCAGTCTGGGAGGGAGTTATTCAAGGCCATTATTGGGGCATTCAGAGGTAGGTATAAATTGTTATTCCAACTTGCAGGTCATGAGAAACTTAAGCCTTTGGAGCATCTTTCAGTTTAGGCTGCTGTTACTTTTATTTTTTTTTCATTTCACTATTTGCGGTTAGGAAGTTAAATGGCAAATTATGTTTTGGCCTTAGAAGTCTTTTTGAATCTCTGCAAACTAATGGTAACACAATAACTTCAAAAACCAGTTTTTAAAACTGGGTTTTGTGTGGTGATATTTAGATTAATTTATTAAGCACAGAAAATACACAAGTAGAAAACTGTGAGTTTTCTTTCAATATGTAGGGCTTTATTCCTTCAAAATTCTGCTTAGGTTGTAGAATGTTCTCATCACTGAGTGCCAGGATGTCAGGCTCTTACTCCTATGAGGTCTGCTTGCCTTAAAACCAGTGCAAACACAGGGAAGATGCAATTTTTCCTGTTCGTGGAAGAATTATGACTCATTTCTGAGTAACACATTTGTTTGAATGAAGCTGAGAAATGTTTGTCTTGCCTGTTTTTTTTTTTGTTTGTTTTTAATTATAAAATAATAACCACTCATAACTGACTTAAGTAGCTAAAATCTTTTGAGGGTCATTGTAACTTCGAAGCTTGAAATCTACTTTGATTGGGGTTTTTTATCCTTTTCTTTAAAATGTGAAAAGTGACATTTTGATTTGGAAACCCTGGGGTCTGCTGTCAACCAACATACATAAAATAAGATTGCTAATGAGCTTTTACATAACTTGAAGCTGGAAATTGTTAACATGTAGCAAATCTTTTAAACAAAAGGCAGATTTTTTTTTTTTAAAAAAAGCTTTAACAGGTCCATTGTTTGTGGCAGGCACTTTGAACTTGGAAAAATGCCTGGTGGTAGTGAGTTATTTTTTGGTACATCTACATGCATAAAGAAATTCGGAAATTTTCTCCAGGGAATCTTGGCTACATGCTAAGGGAAGTGAGCATTTGTTTTTAACAAGCAGGTTCTTTTCCAAACTGCCCCTGTAGGCAGGGGCAGGACCTCTGGAATGGGATAACATGTGCCCATTCCCATCCTGGGAGGAAAGACAAGTGTGAAGCAGATTGATCTTTTTTTTTTCCCTCAAGTAAAGTTACTCTTACATACATGGAGAGAGAGTATTATTGCTTAAAAGTGTTCCACTTTACATATTAATGTGCCTGAGTATGGTTATCCTCCAAAACCTCAAGGTTTTTCTGTGTTCTTCAGTTCATTTTCAATATTTAAGGATCTGTTATCTTTCCCTCCTGACTGCTTGGAACATGCTCTTTGCTGCTAGGATTATTATATCCCCTTTTTATTATTGTTTTCTTAAGCAGGGCAAGGTTTTTAGAGGGAAGTGAGATCTTTTATTAAAACAAGTTTAAACTGTTTGACAGTGAGGGAGGTAAAACAAGACAGTAGTTCTTCTTTCTGCTGGCTTTTATATGCCTGCTTCCTGAAGTTGTTGCAAATTGAATTTTCATTTTCACACAGATCCTGCCCAGGTGGCAACTGATGGAGAAGAGGATGTGTTGGCATGGCCATGCTGGTGGAGGGCTTCACACAGATCCAAAGGAAGGGGTAAAACTTGCTCAATTATTATTGCTTTTTAAATAAAAAGTTCTATCAGCTTCCCCAAAAAACCTAAACCTAAAAACTGAAGACCTCAAGCAACAATTTATCCAAAATTCTCTTGGTCGACATATAAATATTGTAGTAGATACTGTTAAATTGTCAATGTAGACTTGCTAGCTCTTAACTCACCAAATGTTTGTGATAGTGGTGTTGAAGGGCTTTATTTATTTTTTAAAAATACCATTCTACTGTTACACACTCCCTTGAAATTTCCCTGGATTAGATTCTTTTGATGGAAAATGTTTTCTTGTCATCCACTAGTCTGTTGATCTTGTTTGTAACTGATATTTCCCTGTGACTTGGCAGACAGGATGGTAGAAATCAGCTTGTGGGTTATTGCATCAGTTGGTAAAATCACACTTGAAATGGGAGGGGAGAGAAGCAATTAAACTGTGTGTATTTTTACTTGGAATTAATGGTAATACCTCTGGTATATTTTGACTGTATTTCTATTCAGGAAGCACATTAAAGTAATGATGATGGTATATGAGGAGAAGCAGGATCTTTTATTAGACCAAATGATTACAATCAGAAAATGAGGCAAACTTTTGGTTAAAACAGGACAGTATCAACTGTGTGATTAAAATTGCCAAATCAAAGCTCTTGAGTGTACAGAACTTCCATCTTCTCATTTCCTGGGCACACTTGTTTCTGATGCTTTGTGTATTTGCAGAATCATTCTGTGTGAATGGTTATAACTTGTTCAAACTTGGGTGGAATCCTCCCTAAAATTAATGAAGACCACATTGATGACAAACAATTTTCAACTTCAGAATCCAGATCTTCCAGGGCTGCTTTGCTGGTTTAACTGTTATGAGGATGTCTCTCCTACAGCCTCAGTTGTAAAGAAATTGAAGAGTTCAATTTAAGATTTTCTTTCAAGTTTTCATCTGAGAGTTGTCCCTTCATTGAATCCAGACCTGTTTGTGCTACAGGCAGAAGTCAGGAGAGGTGTATGTTTTATAGTAAGAGGGAATTTCATAACCTGAGGTGTAGTCAGCTTGTTTTAGTAAACATCTGTGATCTTTTCTGCATGAGGCACAGGGGGAAACAAAATAATTGGCTGTCTCCAGTCCAGCTCTGCATGTCATGTTAACTTCAGACTCATTTTAAGACCCTCCTTGCAAGAGGTGTAAGCTCTTTGCAGAGGTTTCCTGGGCAAAACAGACTTCAAACCTGAGTCTTCTTCTCTGTTTCACCTATTTAAATTCCAGGGTTTTCTCTGGTCAAAAAGGAAATGGAAGGTTCTGCTTACCACAAGTAACCTTAAGGAATGTTAGATGTTCCTTAACACTAAAACTCACTAGCAATATGTTATCCAAAATTTTTGATGCCAGATGATATTTTCTTAGTTTGCTGGCAATGTAAAATTCCATTGGCATTCTCCCTTCAGCCTCAACTTGCAGCTATTCCTGTATAAATCAATCCCTTAACTTCTTTATTCCAATAAATGCAGCTGAAACGTGGTTAATACAGGACATGGTCAGTTAAGGCTGTTGTCTAAATAAACAAATACCAGCTGTCCAGGAGAAAGCAGCAAGGACCAGCTGTGGAAGAGGTGAAATGTGTGAGGAGTGGAAAAAACCAGGGTAACACTGGGTTTGCCAGGAATTTCTGAGCAAAACTGAAGGGAAGGAAAAACTCTGCTGCTCCAAGTGCAGTTCCTCTGTCTCATGTGTACATGCACTTGTATTCAGTGGGTAAAAATACTGGCACCTCATTTACTACATTTTTTCCCCCTAGGATTATACTTTCAGGAGAACTGCAGGTGAGATATCCGTCAGCTCTATTACACCTTTCCCTGTTCTAGATTTTTTCTGACAAACCAGGCTGTTTATTCTGACTTTGGGAGTGACATTTTAAATTGCCCCTTTTACAGCAGCTTCTGCAGGTACAGAACTGAACCCTGAGGATGAGCAGAGTGAAGAGCACATTACCTTCATCTCACATGTAACTACTAAAGAAACTTACACTTTTTTAAACTCCAAAATAACTTTTGCTTACAGCAGTGGCTGCTGTGCTGAGTACTGAGATCAGAACTGATCTTTACCAGCTTTGGGGGATTTTTTGGTGCTGGTTGGGAGAATAACCTTGTGCAGGGGGAGAAGCTGGTGCAATAAAAGGGACGATAGAGCTCCCTGAGGGAGCACACAGGGAGCCAGAATTGTGTCTTTCTCTCTTCATCAGCAGTGACAGCTTAAATTCAAGTCAAACTACCACTTGCTTGTATCCCACTTCTGACAGCTCATCATCCTGGCACAGGCTTTATCCACCAAGTGACAGGGTCAGCCCAGTGAGTGCCTTGCAGTGCTCAATAACCATGGAGATGGTGAAGAGGAATTATGGCTTTCTTTTTTTCCCCCCTCTTTAGGTATTTTAAAATGTTCAGAACTTGGTTGGGATGGGTAGAAGGGCAGGAAGTTGGTCAATGGTCATTCTTTTGCAGATAATCTTCAGTATTGCATAGAGTGTTTTAAAACCATGCTGCATTCAAAAAGAGGAAAAGGCTTTCCTTCTTTGCTCCCTGCTGTACCAGATTTATGATATTTTTCCTTCCATTCCTTGCATTTCTGTAGAAATAGACCTGTAAAGAAAATGTAAAACATTACTACTATTTAAAAGGAGGTAAAATGAATTCATCTCTTAACCTTTTTATGTACCTCAGAGAATCGAAAAAGGGCCTGAGTCCATTGAACAGATTGCTCATTTTAATTCTTAATGTTGCCACTTGCATATTTAAACAATTTTTTAACTCATGTTTCTGTACAACAGTAACATTTATTTCATGGTAAACTTTGATGTAATATGTGTGCATTTTGCATCCTTTGATATTTCTTCTTGTTCCTTTGCAAGGCCTTTGGCAAGTGAGTGGCTGCCTCCTGACTTTTTTCTAAATGGATTTGCCTCTGTCACCGTTCAGAGCCATGAAAAAAGGAAATAGATTCCTTGTTTGCAGCCAATATATTTTGTTCCTTTTAATAGGTTTTCTGTGCAAAGTCTGCCTAGCCAATAGCAACATATAATTAGAACTGCTCTGATTGCACTTTTGTATCTTTTGTGTTAATGTGGTACCAATTTTTTTAACTTCCTTTTAACCTGTAAGTGGTGATCAAAGATATTTTCCACATGTTTGAACTGCTTTTTATGCATATCCTTGGCTCAAATGGAAGGATTCATTTATATACTGCAGCAGATACCTCCATCTTTTAAGTGGGTAGAACAAAACAGAGGCACTTTTGCATCCTCTCTCCACTGACAAATCTTCCATATACCCATTTTTTAGAAGTAGTTTGAAATGTGCTTGTCCTGTGTAATGTTCCAATACATTTGCAGTGACATTTAGTGACAAAATGCCTTGGTTTTGTTTGAAGCTGTGACTAGAAAACCTGAGATTAATTTCCTGGTGCTTTTAAAAGCTTACCTTTATAGGATTGGCTTCCCTGGTTGCCTCAGTATTTTTACCTTTTAACAGACCTCTCCTTTCTTGTTTATTCACCCCAGACCTTAACAGAGAATTTCTTTTCTAATTTGGCTTATCCTCGAACAGTAAGATTTATTATAATACTCCCCCTTCCTACCGACTTCTGTCACAGGAGTCATCTTTGAAAGGTGTGCACTAACTTTTTGTTTTCCCTCCCTGCTCCCCACTACAAAATATTGCCTGAAATGGGGAGATCAGCTGCCCTTGCTGCCCTCCTTTCTCTCTTAGATAGCCCTCGTGTCTTTCAAGTTAACCCCAGAGTAGCCAACACAGAAAAATGAGTTGTTACTTGTGCTCTGTGTTGCTGCACATCCTCTTGTTCTCAATTAGGAAATGTGGTTTAGGCTGCAGATAATGTAGCTTGGGGGTTAGTGGGATTATCAGAAGTGTGAGTGATAAACATCTGTCCATCTGGAAAATAGCCTACATTACTGTAAAAAAATACAGCAACCAAACCCAACAACAGAAAACTAATCCCAAAGCAAAATTTAAAGTAAGCCCAAACAGAAAAAGTAATGTTTTTCAAGCTGTCTTGTTTAATGGATTGTGCTCTTACTTAGAGGAAAATCTGAGATTTGGCAGAGAAGATATTTTAAGAATTCAGTTAAAAATGATAGCATCAGTTAAACCAGCACATGGCCATGTACATCTTCTGCCTTGTGAAGCCTGATTATCCAGTGTCAGGGAATGTTCTCCAAACTACTTATGTTTATTGTGGATTTTTCAGGCTTCCTTCTTGTTTTAGTTCTTTTGTTAATTTGTTAATTTTTTTTGCATTTCTCTCCTGCTATTTTAAAACATCTTCCAAAAAAGAAGTAGCAAGCTCTTGAATTTTGTACAGCAATCTTGAGAAGATAAAAGAGAAGGGTCAGTTTGTTCTGTGAAGTATTTCAAGGTGGGGAATTGTGGCTTTCTCTGTGTTCCAGTTGCAGCCAGCCAGACTTGCACTCTGGAGAACATGGAACATTTTAATGGCATGTCATGGATATAAACCTAAAAACTTCCACCTTGAAATGTTCATGGGCAGTCCTAGTCTCAGGCATTATCAAGTGTCTGTTTCCTATCAAATAAAATACAGAAGTGATCCAAATTTATAAAATACATTCTTATTTATAGTTACTTTACTTCCCAAGTCTCTTTGTAAGACAGTGCCTTTGTTTGTCCTTCCCCTCAGCTGAAGGAGATCGACGCCAAGAAGATCATCCGGGCCATGCTGTCCTACGTGTGGCCCAAAGACCGGCCCGACCTGCGCGCCAGGGTCGCCCTTTCCCTGGGCTTCCTGGCAAGTGCCAAGGTAAGAGCAGATACTTGCTGTACTCTCACAGTTGCTGTTCATCTCTACAAGGAATCATTTTCTTTTCTAGTATTTAAGGGCTTTTACACTTTTGAGATGTCTGGGTTTTTCACAGGAGTGTATATAAGAAATGATAGCTTGGATTTTGGAGCAGGGTATATCTGCAGGTAATACCCATGTGCATGTTTAGGGAGGTGATGATGACAACCAGAATTTTTGTTTCCCTTAATCTCTTTAGTTAACCCAGGATTTTCCATTTCTGGTTAATTTACCTCAGAAATTACAGGAAATGGGAGTTAAAGGCTGTTTTTCTTTTCTTGTGTGGTGCTGTCAGACAGGATTTCTTCAAGGCTCTGTGCCCATTCTCAACCCTGAACTTGATCAATGTGGTGGTGCCTATTCACAGGTCTTACTGTGCTGTGGAAAGGGGATTTGAGCTCCAGTCTGTTGATATTCCTCTATGAGATAACAGGGAAGTTAATTGTTTAGGGGACTCCTCTGGGTTCCTATGAGAGAAACTGTATAACCTTTTATATTTAACAAACCTGCTTTCATTCAAATGATTTTTCGTGTGGTCTTTGATTATGAAATGGGAGATTGTTCTTTTCTTTCATTATATGAAAGGATCTATATTCTTACCTGCAACATTAGTGTTTATTTATTCTTTCAAAGAATTTGGAATGCAAAAGCATTCTGCAGATTAAAAGGGGATATAATTCAAATTCTGTGCAAACCTTGTAGAAATAGTTCAGAAGAGCAAATGTTAGCTTCCTTTTGCTTTAAATAAAAAAAAAAAAGAAATATTTGATTGCAAAATACTGGAAGGAAGTTTTGTGAATTCCATTGAGACATACAGCTCAGCTGGGTTGCTTTTAAGTACAGCAATTTTAACCAAACATAAAGCTAATATTAGCACTCAGCACCATTGCCATGTTATGAAAAGAGAGAAGAGACAAATTTCAGCTCTGTAGGTGTTAAAAGAGCAGTGCTTGGGAGAGAAATGTGCTCATTTCTGGGAGCTGAAGAGGAATTGCTGGTCTACAGTGCTTTCTCAAGAGGTTTTTATCTCTCAGGTACTTGTGGGTACTGTCTCCAGCAGATACTTGGGTTGTGCTGCAGTTCAGGATGTTGCTGATAATGCAGGTGATGACATGCAGAATATGGCTGGACTGTGCAAGTGAGCTTCCCCCCTTTTTGTGTGCCTGGGCAAAACACCCAGCAATGCTTTCCACTGCATTTTAAAACTCTGGGGGAAACTGCTTAAAATGCAGATGCCTTGAGGTTTTGTGATGTGGATCTACCAGGTGGATATGAAAATTATTCTAATTTCCTTTTTCAAGACTTTTATTAGTAATGTTAATAATAATCTGAAGGCAATTTTTAAATGTTTGAAGTATTTTTCCCTGTTCTTCTCCCCACTTCTCTATTCTCTAATTTGTAGTGTTATATGGATATGATGGAGAATGTGAATCCAGCCCCTAATCCTGCATGTGGCAGCACTGTACCTTGCCTTTAAGAAGTCTTACTAATGTTTCAGACAGTTTTTTGGGGTGTTAAGAAAACAAAATTGATGACCAGGATACTTTGACTCTTGCAAATAGCTCTGTATTTGGTGTAAAAAAGAGCTATTATATTTCTACTGGGAGAGAGAGATGTTTCCCCCATCAGAAAATCATTCAGCTGCTCTTTGGGGAAGTAACTGGTGTTTGGATCTCTAAAGTGTTCTCTTAAGTTTCCCAGTTTGTGTTTGTACAAGGCAGCCCAGAAGCCCTGATGTCCAGAGCAGACTCTCAAAAGAAAAGCAGAAAACCTTTTGAGCTTTTCCCAGGTTTTAGGAGATGCTTGTTAAAGCAGAAGTGTTTTGTGAGAATGTTTGTTTGGGCAAACAAGGATTTCACTGGGAAAACATACAGCAAGCTCTCTATGGAAAATAAATATCATAACTGGTGGGGTGAAAAATTTTGTGGATGTCTTCTAGCTGTCCTTTGCTACTGTTCTTTGTTTTATTCTGTCATTATAAAGCTGTGCAGGATAACTGCAAATTAAGGAGTTACCCCTCATCTTAGGAGCTGTGCTCACTCTTCCTTTGTGGGAAGAACTTTTCTTGAATTGCTTCATACTTTACCCGTACTAAGTGTGTGTGTGTCAGTGTGACACAAGTGATGTGCAATAGTTTATTCCAGAGCTGTAGTGAGTCTGTCACATCTTTGAGCCCTGAACATCTGCTGCCCTTCCAGAGCACACAAAAGGTCACTTTGTCCTGGAGAAAATGCACTACAAAGTAGTTTACCTGTATTTTCCTGGACCATGTGTAATTGTGTGTGGTTTCCTCATTATCCCATTTGGGAGCCCTTTGTTCTGGTTGCTTGTGAGGTTAATTACAATGCACTCCACAGACCACACAAGCTGTTTGTTAAAGTTTTTCTGCTATATAATTGTGTCAGCACAGGAGCACCAGCATGTTTTTCTCCTCACTGCAGTCCTGTCCTGATTTCTTTGTTCACTATGGAACAAAGTGAATTCTGTGTCTGAAGGATTTACGTCCTTATTGTGGATTTTGTCTAAAGGCCCCTTGTTCTGAGGGAGTTTGCATAGAAAACTGTATGGTCATGATGGCTGCTTCAAGTCACCTTCCCCCAAAAGAAACATTTCTGTAAACCCTGTGGCCAATTCATTCAAGTTTGACAAAAGATTTTCAAGTTTTATGCCTCTGAATTTACAATGTTAGATTTCCAGTTAAAATACAGCAGCTGTAAGGTGGCTTCAGTGTTATTCTGTGAAAACTCCAAGGAATCACAGAGGACAGGTAGGTTATGAAATTCTCTGCTATGGGGGAAAATATAAGGAATACACCCCCAGTTTAATTTGATTACTTACCCACAAAACAGCTGGAGTTCATTTCTCTTTGTGCTGCTGCTTGAGAAATAATTTGTCTCTTTAAATCTTCCAGTTCAGTAAAATCCACTTTCAAAACAAAAGCCAGTTTGTGTGCAGCTACTGAAGAGCCTGCAGTTACAATCTGTCTTGACTCCTTTTGTGGGGCCCAGTTGCCTGTCATTGAACAAATTATTGTGATTTTTGGTTCCTTTTTGTCTCCACAAAACTGCCAGTGGTATTGTGAGCCTTCAAAGCGAGCTGTTAGTATGGCTTTTTATGACAGGATCGAGGCTGCTCCAGGGCTAGTGAGGTCTTTTCTTCCTTGCAAGATGTGTTGTATTATTATGACACACTTTAAATTTTTGCCTTAAATATTTATAGCCTATCTAGATGTGTGTACACGATCTGAAGGATGCAAGAGGAAGGCAGGTGAGAGGAGTACACAGGGAAAATTTGTGTTTTCAGACATATAGCTCAGCCTGCTCTGCTCCTGCATATCTGGATTTTCTTTTTCCATGTTCTTCCTCCTTTTTTTGGCTTCTCTACTGGTGATTGTATAGCAAATGCTTCCTTACTTTTCTGTTTTTTCCCTTTTTCTTCTGTGGCACAAGGAGAAAAGTGCTGAGGCTTCTGAGGAGCTGGATTAAACACATGAATATGACAAAATCACTTGTCACCTCTGTCAGCCTGCAATGGGTTTTGGCCTCCTGGTCACAGACCAGGCATGTGTTATTCATGAGCCAAAGAATTCTTTCAGACTCTCTGCATTTCTACTGACTGCTAATTCCATCAGTTTCAGAACAGGAATGGTTGGCTAAGGAGGCAGGACACAAGGGTTGAATTGCAAATTCTGCCTGCACACGAAGATAACGATATCCAGCTGATCAGTGAAGCATGTTCCTATGATCTTGGTGTTTGAGCTCTTTCTGAGGGCTCAGATGGAGTTAGATAATTGCAATAAACCTTTAGAAATTGTTCGCTTTCTGAGGAGTTTCAGGTGAAAAGTATTTAAATTGGTTTGGGTTTTTTCCCTACTGAAAAAAGTGTAGTTCAGATCATCATTAAATCAGAAGAAGCCAGGTGCTTCTTCCCTCATCTGGAGCACATTTTGGAGCTTCTTTAGCAGTCTTGCCTCCACAAGGGGTGGAGATTTCTGTGTGTATCTCCACAAAAGGAGCTGTTGGATGTGTATATTTATATTGGTCCAGAGATAAATTCAGTCATCTTCATGCCAGCATTTCTCACTGAATTATTGGCAAAAGAACAGTTCACTGTGGACCAGTTTTATCTTGTTGGGGCTCAGCCTGTCATTAATTCGTCATCTTTATTAAACAAAAAATGCTGGGAAGAGCAAAATGAAAGATAAGGCTGTTTGCCTTAAAAGCAGTGTAGTCTCATGGGGGAATAAAGATGATACTGCACTGTCAGCTTAAAACAGTGCAGTCATTAAAAAAATGTTTAAACTCATTTACTCATGATTCATTTTAGGGCAACCTGCTGTTAAATGTGGGCAATTGAGTTGGGATGATTTCATGGGATGCTGTATTTGCTTTCCAATAAATTCAAGCAAGGATAAGCTATTAATTCAAACCCAGAAATAGAAAATGTACAAATTCATATTGAAAGAGTCTTTTTAATGGGAATTATTATCAAGCTTTCAGGCATTAGGCAGAGGAGGGAAGCCTGTACAGATATATTGTGTAAGACAATTGTTTTTCATGGTAGATTTTCATGGTCTACCAAGGTGTGCTTAAAGCTTTTTGTTCTGTGCCAGCAAATACAAAGAGAGAACTGTGAATTTATGCAGAAGGATGAAATTTTGTTTCCATTGCTATGAACGTGATCTCATTGACTTAACAAATTGAGTAGGAAAGGCCTGTTTCTAATAATGCCCTCTCATCTCTTGCTATAAACTTTGTAAGATTAACTTTTTTCTTTTTAAATTACTGAAAGCAGACTGTCTTGATTGCTAATGAAATGCAATACTGAGCTGCCTTGTTCTTATTCAAGTTTTACCCTCCAGGAGTCAGAACAACTATAACCTGAGACCAGGCTTTAAATTTCATTTAAAACTCTATTGGGAAGAATTATATTGATGTAAAAGAAGACATTTCTGCAAAATTGTAGGCTGTTACCAGTTAAATTAATTGTGAGTGGAGAACAGCAGTTTAAAGAATACATCTCTTTTCTTTAAATGGACTTTAAATATATCTGTAGTTCTACGTCAAAACTACCTGTAGTGTACCACAGTCTAGTGAGGAATAAAATCCCTTCGGAGAGATTTGTGAGAAACTGCAGCAAATGAAGACCATCTGCATGACAATATTCTTATTTTCTCCTGAGAGGTCTCTCCCAGGAAAACCTGCACTTTGTCATGTTGGTTGTCACACATGGCAGTAGATTCATCTTTATCAAGAACAAAATGCCACCCCAAAATGGAGTTTCAGTATCTCCGAAGGCAAAGTGGAGTTGTTTGGTTATACTGGGGAAGGAAGAGGGATTGGAGATTTCCACAATTCCCATCTTTTAGAAGGGGAGCTGTGGCTGAAGGACTCTCAGGCTGCACTGGACAAATTCCAAAGGAATGTTTGATGTCGAACCTGGTCTTTCAGCTGTTTTCTCTTTTCAGTCACTAACAAACCAGCACTAACCTCACCCAGGTGCCCTTAGATCTCATATATCTCCTCTCAGGAGTTATCTAAATTAAATTAGGCTGTGTTGAGAATTTTGACGTGTTTTTTATAATGTATTTCATGGGGAACACATGGGGGAAGAGGAGAAAATTAATTCCTTCCTCATTTGCATTTAAATCTTTAGCCTAAAACACTGTCTGAAAAAACTAACAGCACAAATTCAAAAAATTAATTTACATTTTATTCTTTAAATCTGTAGTTAACAAAAATATTTTCAAAATCCAATTACTGTGCTTGGTGATGTTTGTACCTTCCACTATTTGCCATAACTTGTAAAACTGGGAATATTGGATCCTGGGACAGTCATTAGAACTTCTGGAAGTCTGTCTTCAACCTTGAATTTGGACTGAACTTAAGAATGACTTTATCACTCTTTTCTCTCAAAATCTGGTTTTATCCAGTTAATCTACAGTTTTTTCCCTGGGCTTTCAGCTCTGACAGATGTCCTTAAATACAATTGAGATCTAAGTGGGTATCCAAAACATTTGGTGGAGAGAGCTGAAATATCTGTATCAATCTGGTTTCTGTTCTTTGTTGCTTCTCGTCTAAAATAATTTGTCATCTACTCACAAGTTTTTTCCAAATGCTAAAAAAAATGCCCAACCTTAAGCAAAGTCAACTTGCTGTAAAGCATTTTAACATCTGCTGTGATTGTAAGACTGTAGGTCATAACCTACTTGTTCAACTGCTAAAAAAAGTTGTGTCCTTATTTTCAAATCTCAACAGTTAGGAGCAGTTTGAATTAAGAAATTCTATTAATTTTGTGAAGTTTGTCTGTAAATTGCCTTTCTTGTTGGTATAAGGGAGCAATGTAAAAATGGTGCATTAACAAGGAATTTTATGTTTTCTGTGAGATTTTCCATTTTTTCTTGTGCTACACTTGTGCAAATAAAAAACTGCTGAAGTGGTGTGTTTACATATCCATCTGTTTGGGGTTTCACATCTCGAGGGGCCACCACTGTTGACACAGTGGGTGATAGGTGGTGGATGTGACTCCTTTGTTGAAAATGCATATTTGTGCATTAATTTGTAGTGTCTTATAGACTGTACAGAAAATCTTTTGTGCTGCTGTGCCAAACCCCAGGGTTTATGCTGACACCAACTTAATATTTGGAGTGATGTTGCAAATGGGAAACATTATTTAAATTTTAGGGGAGTATTAACAGAGACAAAGGAGGGTTGGTTTATTTTCTTTGACTTCCCTGGAGCTTTGATTTAATCCATCCCAGTGACTCAGTGTTAGCAAAGTGCAGGTGAGTGGTTTCCTGTGGAACAGAGCTTCTTCACACTGAATACTGCCAGCACCACAAAGATCAAACAGCTCCAAATGGCACAATTTAGTAGCACTGTGTGTGCCATGCAGTGGCTGCTGCTTGACTCATTTCCTGGGCTTGCCTTGCTGTCCTGAGAGCTCAACCTCACTTCAAGGGCCTTTGCAGTGTAGTTTGTTGAGGATAGAAATCCATATTTAAAAGGAGACAGTGAGAGACACAAAGTAACCCTGCAGTTCCAGCAGGAAGGATTTAACATCCTGCTTGAAATAAAGAGTCAACTCACCTGCACTAAGTGCTTAAGGACTAAATATAACAGTAGAGCAGTTTCAGAAAAAAATAGTCATGCTCCATACATGATTTAATGCAAATGGTCTAACTGGTGTGCTCCTGCTTTCAGGCCATGAATATATTGGTTCCCTTCATGTTCAAATATGCAGTGGACAGCCTCAACCAAGTGTCTGGGAACGTGCTCAACCTCAGCGATGCCCCAAGCACCACGGCCACCCTGGCAACTGCTGTCCTCGTGGGCTGTGAGTGCATTCCCAAATCGTGCCTGGGAGTTAAGGGAGGGAGGGGCTCAGCAGAGCTCCTGCCCTTTGCTCTGCTGGGCATCATAGCTGGTTGTGAATCACAGAATCATGGAGTGGTTTGGGCTGGAAGGGACACCTCCCACTACCCCAGGGTGCTCCAAGCCCCATCCAACCTGGCCTTGGACACTTCAGGGATCCAGGAGCAGCCACAGCTGCTCTGGGCACCCTGTGCCAGGGCCTGCCCACCCTCACAGGGAACAATCCCTTCCCAATATCCCATCCTTCCCTGCCCTCTGGCAGTGAGAGCCATTCCCTGTGTCCTGTCCCTCCATGCCTTTTCCCAAGTCCCTCTCCAGCTCTCCTGGAGCCACTTTAAGCCCTGAAAGAGGCTCTGGGGTCTCCCTGGAGCCTTCCCCTTTCCAGGTGAGCATCCCCAGTTCTGCCAGAGCCCCCAGAGCAGAGGAGCTCCAGCCCTCAAAGTGTAGCCCCCAGAGCAGAGGAGCTCCAGCCCTCAGAGTGGTGTAAGAATTCCATAGTTACTCTGTGTTGATGTCTGTTCCCAATATTCTCTGACCTTGCTTCTGGTATTCCAATTAAAAAATGAAATAATGCTTATAGAAATTATTCTTGATTATAAATCCTACCCTTTCTTATAACCAGCTATAAAAAGAAACTGATTTAAATGTGTGCACAATGGTTTATAAATGAAAAATTGCATAAAGCTTGGGCCAATTAAGTATAAATTACCTTTGAACTAAAATTGTTGAAAATATATAAAGAATGAGTCTAGTGTAATTTCATGCATGAAGGGAAGTTGAAAATATAATTATTTTCATTTTGTAAACTTTTTCATTCCTTTTCAGATGGTATCTCAAGAGCTGGAGCAGCGTTATTTAATGAAGCAAGAAATGCAGTATTTGGGAAGGTAGCTCAAAATTCAATCAGGAGGATTGCCAAGAATGTTTTCCTGCACCTTCACAACCTGGACCTGGCCTTCCATCTAAGCAGGCAAACAGGAGCACTGTCAAAAACCATCGACAGAGGCACCAGGGGCATCAGCTTTGTTCTCAGTGCTTTAGTGTTTAACCTGGGACCCACAATGTTTGAAGTGGCTCTGGTCAGTGGAATTCTGGTAAGTGTGGTTTAGTCACCACTGGAATTGTTTCATTTAGGAATGATGCTCTTACCAAAGTCTACTAAGTATTAATAATAGTAAGAATTGAATTTACAAGGTGAAAGCAACTACTTTAAAAGAGAGCAACCTATAGTTTTCAAATATCTGTTGCTTTAAATAAGCTTATTTGAAATGATTTTCACATTTAAAGCTTCTCTTCAGCCAGTTGCATTTATGTGGATAGTTTTTAATGTTTTTCTTCAGAACTGTTGGAAAAATGAAATCAGAAAAGTAAACTATGCACACAAGTGACAAATATACCCAGGTGAATAGTGAGGAAACAGAATAAAAATGTTGTGGTTCAGTGTATTCAGGCTAGAGGAGGGGATGATTATTGGCTCTTTCCTGAATACTGATCTGGAGTTGTCCAGAACTTAAAAGTGAAAATTAGCTTTTGAAAAACAGGCTTCTTCTGGCAGGTTTTCAGCTTAATGCCCTGAAATTTAAACTTCTACAAAATAAATCACTGTCTTCAAAACAGGATCTTTGGGTGTTATTTGGGTGCAAAAATCTAAATCTTGATTATGTATCTCAGTTTAAATTAAAAACAAGAATCTTGTTCTGTTTATTGGCCTTTTTAGAAGGACTTAATCAAGTTTGAATGGAACAGTGAAATGCCTGTTGGGTTCCATTTTCTAACCAGTGGAAGTTGCAGACCAGGCTGGCTGTCAGCCAACCCTCCTGAGGGGTTTTCTCTCCTGATGTGCCCTGAAGTACAGAAAATGCTTTCTAAGTTGTTTTGCAAGGCCACTTATTTCTTCTTCTACAGTCCAGCTTTCTTTCAAAATCCACCGAAAAAGCATAGAAACAAATACTTATTTGTGAAAACAGCACAAGCATCAGCAGCATTTATGTTTTATAATGTGAAAAATAACTTTGCAGTATTATATACACTTGCTCTTGGTTATTGCCTCCAATCTTTTCATCTAAATCCTTCTTGCTGCTTTCCTTTTGAGTTTAAGCCTTTATTTAGCCTTAAGCTGTTCAGAGCAGGGATTGTGTTGGGAGGGACCATCATTTCTTGTCTTAAAATTAGAATAGCTTAGCTGGAGACACCAATGAAGTTTTGAAAATGATGATGATTCTTTGTATTTTATTATTTTTATTGGATTTAAAATCTTGCAGTATTACAAATGTGGTGCCGAGTTTGCTTTGGTCACTCTGGGGACACTGGGAGCCTACGCAGCGTTCACAATAGGAATCACACAGTGGAGGTAAGGCAGGCCCTGCCCTCACATTCCTCAGGGTGCTCTCATGCCTCAGCCTGAGCTTGGGATGATGCCTTCAGTGCCTAGCTAGAACAGAGGCTGGACAAGATTAAGAGAACAAAGTGGGTGTTTATTAAAGGCCTTCAGTAGGTTCACCTTGGGCAGTCAAAAGCCTCCGAGGACACACCCAAGATGGACGATGGTCAGGAGTTTCTCAGACAGTTATAAATTTGGTCCATTTACATATCAGGGGTTAATCCTCCAATGACAGCTTCAGGCAGTGGAGTCATATTCCCCCAGTTTGCTCCCCCCAAATCATTTCTGTTGATATTTTTGGGGCCTGAGGCAATAGAATATCCTTGAATCTCAGGCCTAGAGGAGCTATTTTGTCTTACCAAAATGTGGAGACAGTTAGCTAACACTCTATAGGGTTATACACTAATGCAGTACAGGGTTTGACAAATGTAAAAGCTAAAATCCTAAGGCATCAGTGACTGGGTGAAACCTTCCTTTCCCAGGACAAAGTTTCGGATAGAAATGAACAAAGCTGACAACGATGCCGGTAACGCTGCCATTGACTCGCTCCTGAATTATGAGACTGTGAAGGTAAGGCCAGTCTTTACTACCACTACTTTGTCTTGCTTCTGTCAGCCTTAGGGAAGTGAGTCATAAGATTCATCTTTAAAGGGTGCATATTTGGAGCAATAGCATATTTTTAAGCATTATTCATTTGAAGAGGAGTGCGTGGCATTGACAGAGTAGCAGGAAGGTTGTTAGCGGGGGCTGGAAAAAATCTCTTTGTTAATACAGAGTGAGAAGTTTCTTTCATGGCTGAATCACCTTGACCATCAGTTTCTGCAAAGAGTAAACTTAGTCTTGAAGAGGAGGTTTAGGCTGGATATTGGGGAAAGGTTCTTCACCCAGAGGATGGTGGCGCACTGAACAGGCTCCCAGGGAACGTGCATGGCCCTGTGGCTGCCAGGGCTCCAGGAGTGTTTAGACAGCTCTGTCAGGCACAGGGTGGGATTGTTGGGGTGTCTGTGCAGGAACTGGGCTGCATGATCCTTGTGGGTTCCTTCCAACTCAGGATATTCTGTGATTCCTTCCTTCAGTTGTTAGAATGATGGGAGAGGAGCTATGTGTGTGTCAGTGCACTCAGTCTGTTCATACTGGATTTTACAGCCGCTTAAACAGTCCAACATGTTTGTCACTGTCACATTTACTGTTTTTGTTTCTATTGTAGTATTTCAATAATGAAAAATACGAAGCCCAACGGTATGATGAGTTCCTGAAGACCTATGAAAAAGCCTCCCTGAAGACTACCTCTACTTTAGCTCTCCTCAACTTTGGCCAGAGCGCTATATTTAGCGTGGGTTTAACAGCCATCATGGTGCTCGCCAGTCAGGGCATTATTGCAGGTAACTCACCAGTCTGTAAGCCTAAATGAGTCTCCTTTACCTCAGTTCATCCATAACAGAGGTGTTAGTTTTAATTAACTGAGGGTTGATGTGATATTTCATTTTGAGAGTTTTTGGTTGAGAGTTTTTTGATTAAGTTTTGTCTATATATTTCTGGTTCTTGAAGTATTATTAATTCCCTTATATCTCTCTCTCAGTTACTCTCTCAGTCATACTATGATGTCATCAAAAACATTATAAAAGTTTAGCAGTTAAAGAAAGATCCCAAGAAAATGTCACTTCAGAAAGTTTTTCTTGAAATTTTTGAAAGGCAGTTCTATAGATGAAAATATTTCTGTGGACATTGTACAAAGATCCTTTCTTTTTGCCCTTCTCCCTTCCCATTTGGGCAAGACTCCATGTATGTATACCCCTGTGCTTTGTCTCCAGTAGTTTTGTTAACAATAATTCACTTTCCTTCCATTAATAAGGGCACATTATTAAAAGAATTGCTTCCATCTGCTCTACACTTGTCTAATTTACTACATAAAGTAAAGCCTGCTTGATTAGGAAGACAGAGTACAAGCTTCAAATACACAATTGGGATGAAGCTCTGCTAAAGCAAGGTGGTTTTAGGGTAAAAATAATGATGCTTTAAAGACTGTTAACATCCAGAAGTGTTTGAAGGGCAGACCTTTATACCATGCTCTTTCTTGCATCTGCTTTGCCCTTTTTAAAGATGCCAGGGCAGGGAAGGGTTACACTGAACAGATCAGTCAGTAGGTGCAGTTATAGCTGTTCTTAGGAAGATTTAGAATAGCTTGAAGCAGGATGGTAGACACATGGCTTTAAATCATCTTTCTGGGCCTGTTTCAGCTGAACTGACCTGCCACTTACCTTTAGCTGCTGTGACATCCTGAGTTTTCCCTTGATCAGCCTGTTTGATACCGAGCTGCCCAGAGGTTCTCAGTGTGTTTTAGCAGCTCTGTGGTACATACACTATGAAAGCTCTCTCTTGATCATGACAAAATCGATCATTTGGATTTGTCTGTAATTGTACTTAAGATTGTCTTTCCTGATTTGTGCTTCCATATATTATTTCCTCCCCTTTTAACTTCCTTAGGCCTGTCTGTGGATTTTACAATCTGATGTTGTATGTGCTGCTTGCCTTATTTGCCAGTGCTATTACATCTTTTTAAAGTGAAATCCACGCAAACATTGCCATTCATTTCAGGGACCCCTATATAAAATCTGGGAATGGATTCTGGGGTTTTGTTTGTTATTTAAACATCTGGGTTTAGAAATGGGATAAAAGAAACTAGGTTTAATGGACTTGATTCTTTCTTTTGGTGCATCCTAAAAAGAAAACCCTTCAAGTCTCCTTATTCTCTCACACCCCTTTTGTCTTAAGGCAGCCTTTCTGTTGGAGATCTGGTAATGGTGAATGGATTGCTGTTCCAGCTTTCTCTGCCCCTGAACTTCCTGGGAACAGTGTACAGAGAGACGAGACAAGCACTGATAGATATGAATACCTTGTTTACACTTCTCAGTGTAGATACCAAAATTAAAGTAAGTAGTAGCTTATTTTCCTAAAGTATCTGGGCGTTTAACAGGGCTGTTAGTGGCAATGCCATCATTTCACCGTGTTCTCATCTTCCAGGTTTAATTTCTATTCATGAAAGAGTTGTTGTGTGTGAGGTTGCTGTTCTGCCTCTTCTTTAAGTGCAGTTACTGCAATGAGTTGATATTTTTTTTCTTGCAGAGAAGCAAAAATTGCTTCATGGAAGCTGTGTTTGTATTGAGATTTTTTATTTAAGTATTCATGCCTCGTGCTTGAATTTTTATTGGTAATTAATGATGCAGAATATATTGCAAAAGAAGTTATGAGGCAGAGTGTTTACAGCAGAAATTTTTACCTCCTTTGGGGAAAAGGAGGAGCAAGCCAATGTCACTTGTGCACAAATTATGATTATTTTCCACATATCTGAGCTGGAGTGTCTGTTTGCCTTTTTCTGAGGGGGGGAAAGGGACTGTTGAGCTTGTTGAAGTGTTGGAGATCATTTCTGGGCAGCAGATAAAGTGGAATTTTTCTTTTCATAGGACAAAGAGCTGGCTCCACCCCTGCAGATCACCCCCCAGACTGCTTCCATTGCCTTTGACAATGTGCACTTTGAATACCTGGAGGGGCAGAAAGTCCTTGCTGGAGTGTCCTTTGAAGTCCCTGCAGGAAAGAAAGTGGCCATTGTAGGAGGTAGTGGGTCAGGGTGGGTAAATGGACTAAATGTGCCAATCAATGCAGAATTTAGTTTCTTAAATGTGGTGCTGCTTGTGTTTGCTTTTTATTGTTCGTACATCATTCTCGATTGGAGATTGTAAATGGCAAACCAAGATGTAACATTAACTTCAGTTCTTTTCATTTCCAGGAAAAGCACCATTGTGAGGTTATTATTTCGTTTCTATGAACCTCAGAAAGGAAATATTTATGTTGCTGGACAGAACATCCAAGATGTCAGTTTGGAAAGTCTGAGAAAGGCAATAGGAGTTGTGCCTCAGGTATTCCATGTTTCCTTCTCCCCAGACAGTCCATTGGAACAGTAATTCTAGTCTATTGTACTAGTAATTCTCAGTATCTGGCACTGTTCAGTGAAGGCCAGTCCTAATGCAGTGGTGTTGTATGGTGACTTTCAAAGGAACTAGACTTCTTTCCCCCCAAGAAATATTATGCTTTTGTATGCATCATCATATAGATCCAATTTCTGAAATGTGTTTAAGCCTCCCCAGGAGAAACTGCCTCCAGCTTTAAGTGATTTAGCTTTATAGTTGATTACCACCCCTAATGAGTTAGCAAAGTGGTGAAACTATGCATGACATACATATTTAGGACACAAAATACATTAATCCCTTTTTTGGGAGAAGAAATGTCCCCAAACACTTTTACCTTCAGGCTGTGTGAAGAAAAATACAAGCCGTTCTGTATTGATTCTGTCACGGGCTGGGGACAGTTTTGAAGCTGATGTTCATAATTTCTTACTTAAAATGTGCTTCCCACCAATGCAGGATGCTGTTCTCTTCCATAACACCATCTACTACAACCTGCTCTATGGCAACACGGAGGCCACGGCAGAGGAGGTGTACGCGGTGGCCAGGCTGGCAGGGATCCACGACGCCATCCTGAGGATGCCCAACGGCTACAACACCCAGGTCGGGGAGCGAGGACTCAAGCTCTCAGGTTGGCTCCCAGCTTCTTGGTATCCCTTTTGCTGCCTCAAAGTTTCATGCAGAGTTTAGTCCTCAGGTTTGCTTTTAGTTTATTTAGCTTATAACACAGAATCATTAAGGTGGGAGAAGATCTCCAAGTCCAACCTTTGAGTAAATCCCACCATGCCCATTAAACCACATCACCAAGTGCCATGTCCACTCCTTTTTGGCTTCCAGGGATGGTGACTCCACCACTGCCCTAGGCAGCCTGATCCAATGCATGACCCTTCAGTGAGGAAGTCTTTCCTATCATCCAACCTGAACCTCCCCTGGCCCAGCCTGAGGCCATTCCCTCTCCTCCTGTCCCTGTTCCGTGGAAGCAGAGCCTGACCCCCCCCCAGCTGTCCCCTCCTGTCAGGGAATTGTGCAGAGCCACAAGATCCCACCTGAGCCTCCTTTTCTCCAGGCTGAGCCCCTTTCTCAGCTCCCTCAGCTGCTCCTTACAAGACTTATGTTCCAGACCCTTCCCCAGCTCCATTTCCTTCTCTGGACACTCTCCAGCCCCTTAATGTCCTTGCAGAGAGGAGCCCAAAATACCTAAAGGCTGAATATTAATATGAAGGTCTGCAGTTTAAGGCAGCTGTAGTCTGCAAGATGCTCAAAGGAATGTATTTTCAGGGGATAGTGTTAAATGAGGTTGTAAGTGAGGCTGGCAGTGCATCTAAGTAAAAATGATTTTTCTCATGATCTCTTTGGGTAGTGGACTAGAATTGGGAACTTCGTGTGTTTTGGGCCCTGCTCATGCTGAGGGATGCAGTGGGTGCAGACAGAGGTGCTGCCTGTTGTAGAGACAGTTCTGAGGGGGATTTCTTTCTCTGCAGTTGCTGCAGTCAGGAGTCCTGGTGCCTTTGAAAAAGGGGATCAGGGGGTACAGCCTGTACCCAGAACGTGAGTGCAGGAGAAAGTGTGCATGCTGCAGAAGGGGATTATGCAGAGACCTAAAAGAGAAATAAAGTATGTGAAGCACAGATCTGGGTGAGGGAATAGAAGGTGCTAAATAGGTACTGGCAGAACTGAAGAGAATCGTGCTAACAATGCAAGATTTGTCTTGTGCTGCCTGTCTCCCCACACTCATAATTGCTAGAAAGAGGATTTGACTGACAATAGGTTTGAAATGTCTTGGTGTTGATAGAAGAATAGAATGGTTTCAGTTGGAGGGAATCTTCTAAAAATCATCTAAACCAACCCTCCTGCTGTGAGCAGGGGCATCTTTCACTAGACCAGGTTGCTCCATGCCTTAATCTTATGCTGAGGTTTAGATTGGATTTTAGGAAAAATTTCTTCACCCAAAGGTTTGATCAGGCTTCTCGGGGCAGTGGTGGACTCTTCATGCCTGGAGGGATGTAACAGCCATGTGGATGTGGCACTTGGGGACATGGGTCAGTGGTGGCTGCGGTGGCTGGTGAAACAGTTGGGCTCCATGGTCTTGTGGGGCTTTTCCAACCTGCATGATTCTGTGTCCCTTTCTGAGTGTGGAGCATTGTGTGTGGGTATGTTGGAGTTTCCTTCTGACCTCGAGTCTCCTGTAACAGCGCCTTTCTGAAATGGTTTCTGCCCTCCCTCCATTCTTCAGTTTGTGCTGCCGCTGAGATGGTCATAAGCACTCACGGGCCAGTGCTTCCACAAAGGTGGTGTTGAGAAAGGTAAAGGAATTGTGTTCTTTTACTGCTTTGTTTGTGTTTAAAGAAAAAAGAGTATGTAAGATACTTAGGAGAAAGGCAGTGAATTCTTTTGAGCTCTGAATAAGCATCTGCCACTGAAAGAACAGCTTCAGTTTCTTATTATCAGCGATCAGGTGAGTATTGACAAATACCAGTGATAAACAAGCTTCAGCAATGTGTGCAGCCAGGGTACAGGAGTCTCAGGCCAGTGCTCTCAGAACTGGTCTCATTGTTCAAAGGATTTGAGATATCAAATGGAAGGCTCTGAGTTCCTTCAGTGGCTCTGTAAAAAGTTCCTGCTAATTGGAATCTATAGTTCTCTCAATAGTAGATTGGCTCCCTAAATTCTTATAGAGATATGTGTTGGATTCATTTCAGAATCAGTTTGTGGGGTTTTTTTAAGTTGGGTGAGGTTTCCTCAAGTCTAAGGAGAACACAAAGTCCAGCTTTGTTCTGTTATTTTGTGGCAGGACTAGGGTGACTAAAAGCTGCGTGGATTGAAGTGATTCTCTTTAAAATCCAGGGGTTTATGTGCACAATGGAAAAACAAGATTTTAGCTGCAATGACAGATTTGCCAATTTAAGTGGTGATGTAGCATTTTGTGCAGTTCTTACTGTTCTCAAGGATTGATTCATCAAGAGTAAAGAGTGAAAAACAAGTTGTTTGGGTTGTTCCAATTAGAACCCACATCAGTGTTGTCTAATAGATGTGTAATAGGCAGAGCTGCACCAGCCCCAAATCCCTGGCTCTGTGAATGGAGCAGTTACTGTGCTGCTGCCCTGAGTTGAATGGGGAACAACATTCCCTGCAAATATGGGGAATCTGGTTACTGAAATATGTCTTTCAAACACGGCTATTGTCAAGCTGTGAGTTTTGAAGATGCTGTACAGGGGAGGGAGGGAGGGAGAGCACACTAAAACAGGCTGAGTAAATCATACAGTTCTAATTGCTCCTGAGTTCTGCCAAAGACAGTTTAAAATGTGAACTGCAGCATTACCACCAGCCTTTTAAATGGTTTATGAAAGCATGTTCTCTCCTGATAGGAATGGAACATTAACAAGAATATAATGGTATTAAATGGAATGTTTTGAAGTCTTGCATAAAACAAAGGAGGACAAGTGCACAAATGTGACGTGTTTGCATCGCGTACCAAATGTTTAGCAGATTTTAAGTTCTCAAATGCACCTGTTTTCCTGTCTGTAAAAGTTGCCCTGAGTTATTCTTGAGTAGATGTTGGCTGTAAGAAATGTTTGGGAAGGAAACTAGTCTGAAACTGGGTTATATCAGAAACCACCAGGCTGTAGGTTGCAGACTGATGGTAGTTTTCAGTACAATATTAACTATTCTCGAGTGAAATTTGCCATTGTGGGCTGGGAAGTTGGATGAAAGACACAATGTGTGAGCAAGATGCCTGAAATCCAATACAGCAGGTGTGGACAGAGCAATGGTGAGAGAAAACTGGATTTGTGTGTGCAGAGTTACTGGATGGAGCAGAGCTTAGGCCAGGTGAATGGGCTCCTACTCCCAGGTGTACAGAGTGAGTAACTGTACAGCATTGTTACTCACCTGTGTCAGACTCTTGCCTTGGAGCAGATACAAAATAGTTCTCTGTCCTTTTCCAAAAGGATGAGCAATCTTGAATCACTAAATTTACCAGGGAGCAGGAACTTTTGTGCTATCTTATGTAACATGTCAGACATTTGTCAGCAGTGACTCTGATGTCTATTAAAAAAAGGAGAAAAAACCCAACAACCAACCCTCCAAAATCATGTCTGCTGTTGAATTTAGACTATCACAATTGTAACTTAATCTTTTTTTCTTTTTTTTCCTCTTTCCCCCTCATTCAGGAGGAGAAAAGCAAAGAGTTGCAATTGCTAGAGCAATGTTAAAGGAGCCACTTATTTTTCTCTATGATGAAGCCACATCATCTTTAGATTCAATTACAGAAGAGGTAAATTGGGATAAAAAAATTTAGAATATAAGAGATACAATGATGTTTGATTCTCAGCTTTTCCTTGTTCTTTTCCTCTCAGAATTCTGTTCTTTTTCAAGTGTTTTCTCTGTATTATTAAGAGAGGCTGTGTTGAAGCTGTTGTCCTGAAGTGTGGAGCAGAGATGCTCAGTCCATCTACCTGGAGAGAGTGAGGGATATCAGCTGTCTCTGGGATATTTTCTGTTTCCACTCTGGAAGTCCCATTCACCTTCACACATTCATCCCTTGAAGCTGGTGCAGGTGGCCATAAAAATATCCCTCTAAATAGTTGAGACATAATGCAAGAGAAGCCCCTCTTGTTTGTTGCGCAGCAGATGCAGGTGATGTAGGTGTGACCTGCAGTGCTGGTGTTCATTTGTTTCCTTCCACAGGAAGGGCTGTGACATGCATGAGGTGACACTGTGACAGGAGCTGCATCAGCCTTCATAACAACATCTTTGCTTAAGCACAAAGCTCTCAGCACCAGCAGTAATTTTCTAAACTAATGTCATCAAAAATGAGCTAAGCTACGGCTCTGTTCACTTATGCAGATTGAGTGAATTTATTGACCTGTAATTACTAAATTACTTTCATTTCCAGATGCAAAGAATCCAGAAGATGAACTGTACATCCATGTAGCACAGCACTGAAATGTAGCACAGCTTCCTCATGGGCCAGAAATGTCCACATGCCACTGAGTTCTCAGATTTTACCTCTCTTGTTTTGCTGTATCTGTGTCATAAGCATAGCAGAAAGTTTCAGAGTAGAAATGCACTTTGAAGACAGCACATGAAAATGAGGTTTTTCCACAAGAGTATGCCTGAGAATGGAAATGTTTTCTGACAAAAATTTTCAGAGAAATAAAGTGGTCACTTCACTTATGGTAGTGAGGGCACAGATTCCCCATCAGTGCTCCTTGCAGAGGGATGTGGTTTGGAAGGTGGCACAGAGCTCACAACGGAAACACTGGCTAGATAGATAGATAGATAATTCCCAGAATTGCTCTGCCTTTGTTCCACATTAGCATAATACTCAGAAGGATTTTTTTCTTTAACAATCACGGGAAAGCATTAATATTACAACCACGAGGAGTTCTTATTTTCAGATGCTTTTACTGCTGTTTGCTGCTTGTGTAGCATGGCTCCATGGGGAAGTTTTTCCTGAAATGAAGTGACACTTCTCTTCCTTTTTCCCTGGGGATAGCTGTGTTTTTCTGTGAATACAAGATTTTTTTTCAGTTTGAGGCTTTAGCAAAACCACAGATATTTCATGTTTGGGACTCTTCTGTTTCTCCTGTACATACTCATGGCTGTTTGTTATTGGGAAGCTGTAGCAGTACCAGAGAAGATTTTCAAAACTTATTTACAGTAATTTGCATATTTCCAGCAGCATTTTATTTCTCCTCATCTCACTCAGGAGTGTGTAAGAGTTTGTGTCTATTCCAATCTTGCAGAACATTCTCAAAGCCATGAGGGACATGGTGAAGCACCGGACGTCGATTTTCATTGCCCACAGGTTGTCCACGGTGGTGGATGCAGATGAGATCATCGTGCTGGATCAGGTGAGGGCTCACCTGGTGCTGGGGGATTTTCACATCATGTCAGAGTTTGGTTTAGGGCCTCTGTGTGTCCAGTTTGAATTGTTACACTCCCACCAAGCTGCTGGAAGTTTTTTCTTTGGAAGTGAACCATGTTTGAAAATTCCAGCCCAAGCTTGGCATGTGTGACTGTCTTGTATGTTGTTATTTTTATGCATAATTGTTGCATGTTTTTAATCTAATTTTTTGCATGCTTCCATCATCTGAAGTTTCCTAATGTGTTTCCCCAATTTATGCTTCACTCTCATTGCTCAGTGTCTGTTTTTCACATACATCCATTTTTCCTCTCAGTGGAAAGAGAGAGGACAGTGTGTTCTGTTTCCATGCAGATAGAACTATTGCAGGGTTGTTCAACCTCATTATATTAAAAATCTGAGCACCATTCTCTGTTGTACCTGTAGAAGAGTGTGATTGTTCCCTTTTTGTAGGCTTCTTTTCTAAGAAAAAACCAACATGTCTCAACATTTGATTCCCTAATATCAGTGTTCAGCTGTTACCTCATACCCATCCAAAGTCCATTTTTTCTTTATTATCTGTATCTGGCAAGAGATTTAAAATAAACAAATGTCCTCGAGATAACTTAATAATTATTCTTTTAACTGATAATGCTGAAAGTACAGTGCTCTAATCTGCTGATAATAGATGTTAAATTTATCTCCGTGTTCATTTTTTTCAGTTGCTATTATAAATAGCTTGTGCTCATAGGTGTCTTTAGTGACTTAAAATACACATCTAAAAGCAAATAAATTATTCCTACACTACATCCAATGATTTCATGGACAATTACAGCCATATCTTATGAAACAGTGACATTTGCTACACAAAACGTAGCTTTATATGAATCTCAGGATGAAGTAGTGGAATAAATCACTTGCAGTGCTCCATGGAGTTATTTGTTTTTGATCTGCCTTGTGTTTTCAGCTTTGCTGAAAAACCCTTACCTAAGGTGTATTCTTCCTACAAGTGCGCGTTAAAACATCTCAAACATTTTGCAACGTGTCACAAGGCAATTGGCAGCTTTTTGTTTTCCATGCAATTTTTCACAGCTTCCTAAGAGCGTGTTTTGTGTTGTAGTGTAACTGTTAAATTAAAAATAAAAGCACAACCTCGAACTGTGAAGGAGCCAGGGTGCTTCCTTTGCTGAAGGGTGGAATTGTGGATGAGGGAGGCAGTGCTGCTGTGTGCCTCTGCCATCCCAGCAGGATTGATGTGTTAGCAGCCAGATAAATAAGGCTCAGGAGCAGGGGTGACACAGGGCAACTGTGGCTGGTTTTGCTTAGCAATGGTAATCAGGGAATCAGATTTCCAACACCTTTGCTGAGGTAAAATCAGAAGCATTCCTGAGCAAGTAAACGTTGGAGTAACGATACAGATCCTGATGCTGTGGAGCTGAGCAGAGAAGTTCCATTTTTAGGATTAGTCAAGACTTATTAAAAAAAAGCTGTAATTCAAAACCTGGTCTCTACTCCAAATTAGTCACTTAGAGAATTTAAGTGAATTCTGCAGTTCTGTTGATCAAGTATGTTTGTTCAGATTCCACTGGCACAACTACTAATAGAAGTGCCAAGACCCAAATTTTTTTCCAGCTTCTCCATCAGCAGATGTCACAAGGAGGTAGATTTAATTGTAGATCAGAATTTAGAACTGATATCAAATCCGTGTGGTTGTCTGTATAATGAGAAGGAAGAGTAGCTGGAGAATGAATTAATGTATCAGTTTAATTTGAAGTCAGTGAATGTGTCTCTCAAAGTAGAAAATTAGTTTGGTTTTTTGAAGAGAGGTGGTATTTCTCTGTAGGGTTGGAGTTCTCATGGGATTCTCCTCTCCATCTCTTCCTTTCCATGCTGATAGTCAATAAATCATCTCTGCTCCTGAGAACAGCCCAGAGAACTGAACTGCTCCCGCAATTTTCATGGTGGTGATTGCAGTGACACAAGCTACAGAGCACCTATAAAAGCACAGTTTACACTAATTGTTTTCAGGATTTCATCTTCAGTGTTCTTTGCTTGTCTAATATAAACCCCTCTCTGTCTGCCCTTCTCTTTTAGCTTCTTCACCTGTGCTTGTTACTGAGCAAAGATAAATCCATGTTTATTTTGGTACATTCATGTCACCTTTGCAGGAGTAGTTGAACACTAATAACTGCTCTAATCCATACTGTGAAACTGGTCCATAGGCTGGCCTATTGCTAAAGATCTGGCAGTGTGGATTCCTGACTTCTGCCCTTGTTTTGCAGGGTAAAGTCGCAGAACGTGGCAGGCACGCAGAGCTCCTGGCAAATCCCAGCAATCTCTACTATGAGATGTGGCACACCCAGAGCAGCAAAGTGCTCCATAGTCACAACCACCCAAACTGGGAGGAGAGAAATAGCCACACATCCAAAGAGGAGGAAAGGAAGAAACTAGAAGAAGAAATTATCAACAGTGTGAAAGGCTGTGGGAACTGTTCATGCTGAATAGGATCCTGGATCTTGTATAGCAGGTTAAAAATGCACAAGAATACAGTGAAATACAGCTCTTGTTTTTAAGTCAGCATTCAAAAACTTCTGGGTTTTGCAATTTTTGGATTTTACAGTTTCACAGAGGGACATAATTTCAACCAAAGGAGTTCTATTTTTGCATCTTTAGGAATCTCTAATATTCAGTGGCATCTGCAAGAGCTGAGCTTTTTCAAAAACTTTAAACTTCCCAACCAAGGGTGTAATTTATGGCAATTTTTAGGCATTGATAAATTCTCCTGGTAGTCGCCTGATGTGGATTATTAAATTGTAAACAGATTTGTCCTTGATTTACATTATTTCTCATCATTGATGGTTGATAAATGCGTCATGTTTTAATTGTAATTGGGCTAATTTGAACTCATTTGCTAGTGAGGAAGATGCCTTTTAAATTCTTCAGTGGTGTTCTGGTTTAAAATCTTCCTTGTAGAGAGTAAGAACAGTCTCAACAAAATATTAGACTTGTAGTAGCAAACTAAATATTGGAATTACCCCTCTCACCTTTCAGAAGCACCTTTCATACTGCACTATTAGGAAATGGATTGGTATTATTCTCAAGGAAAACTAACAGCATTTTTGAGTGAAAAATGAGCAAATCCGAGTTCAGGATTCTGTATCCTCAGCACCTGCTGTAGTAGTCAAAGCAGAATGAAGTCACTCTTTCTAGTTCAGTCATGGTCTTAGGGAGCAATTAAGATTCAATAAAGACTTCCATAAATTTCTATTATCTCATTAATGTATGAGAAAATGACCTGGATAATGCTGAAAGCATTGCAATAATAATCTCATTTCAACAGCCAAAACTTCTCCAGTGGGAGGAAACCTCAGTCTTTGGGATCTGCAGGACACTGTGGGTGTGTCAGGTTTGGGTGGGGGCTGCAGGGGTCATGTCTGGGAGAAGGTGCCAGAAGCTTCCCCTGTGTCCAGCAGAGCCAAGGCTGAGCACATCACCAACAGGGCAGTGCACTGCTGGGATCAAGGATTTGGGAAGGGAGGAAAAGCCTTGTGAGCGTAAAAACAACTGCAGCCAGAGAGAGGAGTGGGAAATCTGAGAGGAGCAGCCCTGCAGCCATGAGGGCAGGGAAGAAGGAGGGGCAGGAGGAGCTCCAGGTGCTGGAGCTGAGATTCCCTGCAGCCCATGGGGGTCCACGATGGAGCAGAGATCTACCTTCAGCTTGGGAAGGAGCCTTGGATGGAGCAGGGTTGCACCTGCAGCCTGGGAAGGAGCCTTGGATGGAGCAGGGATGCACCTGCAGCCTGGGAAGGAGCCCTGGATGGAGCAAGGATCCACCTGCAGCCTGGGAAGGAGCCCTGGATGGAGCAAGGATCCACCTGCAGCCTGGGAAGGAGCTCTGGATGGAGCAGGGATGCATCTGCAGCCTGGGAAGGAGCCCTGGATGGAGCAGGGTTCCACCTGCAGCCTGGGAAGGAGCTCTGGATGGAGCAGGGATCCACCTGCAGCCTGGGAAGGAGCTCTGGATGGAGCAGGGAGGCATCTGCAGCCTGGGAAGGAGTCCATGATGGAGGCAGGGGGATGTTCCCAGAGGAGGCTCTGGCCCTGGGGGAAGCCCACACTGAATCAGGCTCCTGGCAGAACCCATGGAGAGGGGAGCCAGTGGTGGAGCAGGTTTGCTGTGATCCCATGGGGGACCCATGCTGGAGCAGCCTTTGCCTGAAGGACTGCACCCTGTGGCAAGAGGACGCATGAAAAACACATTGAGGCAAGGGAAGAGAATGAGGAGGAAGGAGCAGCAGGAACAACATGAACTGACCACAGGCTCCATTCCCCACCCCCTGCTCTGCTTGGAAGGAGGGGGGAATTCTGAAGTGAAGTTGAGCCTGGGAAGAAGGCAGGGATGGGAGGAAGGTGTTTTAAGATTTTGTTTCATTTTCTCATTACCCAACTCACACTTCTAATTTGCAGTAAATGAAGTTAATTTCCCCAAGTGGAGTCTGTTTGCCCTTGACAGTAATTGCTGAGTGGTCTCTCCCTGTCCGTGCCTTTCCCAGCAGCCTTTTGTTGTGTTCTCTCCCCTGCCCTGCTGGGTGGGCACCCAGCATCCAGCCAGGTCATCCCACCACAACTGGGTTATATTTTCAGGCCTTGTCTCTCCAGGGAAGTTCACCATCTCTTTAGCATGAGCTATCCTGGTGTAATTCTTCATGTTGAATTTAACAATTCAAATCTTTCTCTTGGATGCTGAAAAATAACTTTGTTATTTCTGAGGAGTTAAACTGGTATAATTACACTGATATAATTACATTTGTAAATCAGATGCAAGATTTCTCAGTGTGGGCACTAGGGAAGGGATGAATTTGGTGCTTCTGGAAATTTAATTGCAAATAGCGTTTATTTTTTTGGTATACCCCTCCTCTACAACTAAAAATAGGAGCATAACTTAAAAGGAGTAAAACCTTTTCTAGTTACTTGTTTTCTATCTCTTAAAAGGATGGATGAAAAACCAACCTGGCATCAGTCTCCAGTTAAAAATTATTCTAAAAGCACTTTACTTTCATCCTTGGAGTGCAGAAGCAAAGTGAAGTCCAGTTAATGTAGTGGCAGTGCAGAATTCCAGCTTACAGCCTTCCCTTTATTTTACCTAATTGTCTGCTGGTTGAGCTGCTGACAGCAGTGAGGGGACTGTAATGGTGCAGTTATCTCCCAGCTGCCAGAAATAGCAAAGGTTTATTGAAAATCTTATTTATGAGGAATCTCCCTTTCCTGCATCGTGACAAATCCTAAACTATGGCTCTTCCCCTGCTCTGCAAGAGCTGATTTTGGAATTAATCTGTGTGCTGTTCATGCAGCAGGTAACAAGAAAAAGCTGTAAATAGTAATATTTCAATCCTAAGATTATTTTCCTTTTGACACAAAGATGATAAATTACTCTGATCTGAAATGTGGAGGGAAAGGGCTTTTCTCAGTGAAAAGTTTTCCATGTTCCAGGGCTTGGACATCCCAGAAGGTCCCGACAGGGTGCACAGAATCGGGAATTGTCTGTGAAATGTCTGGAATCAAAACCCACTTTAATGCCAAGTCTGATTGTGTTTGTGAGGGACAATTTCAGATGAAAGCTGATGGTTTTATCACTGGGGATGGACTTTGCAAGGACTGAGAGTCTTGGGCATTACGGGTTTGGAATGAGGATGGTTTTCAGGTGGTAAATGCCAGGAATGATCAATAATTGTTTAAATCCATAGGGCTTGCAGATCTAAGGCCATTACTTGTCTCTGCCATCCTTTTGGTGCCAGTGGCTGTGCTACAGCTCTGTTCAGCTTCAAATGGAATGGAAATGGAATGGTAGGAAGGAACTGTGGACAAAGGCAGGTCCTAAACCAAGAGGCTGCTCATACAGTAAAATATGTTTTAAAGAAGTGCAGTGAGTTTCTGGAGATGACTGAAAACTTTCCCATGCCATGGAGTTGCTGGGTAAACTCTCCTGGCTGTATTGGGTGAATTGCTATGGAGAAGCAGCAGCAATACTGGGTGTCTCTCCTGTCTCCTGTCTGCTGCAATGTCAAACTTGTGCTCTTTTTATTTTTTTTTTTCATTTAAATTTTGAGGTTTTATTCCTGTACTGTGACTCCAAAATGTCAGCGCTGAAGCAGATGCTTAAAGCACTGAATGGGAGAGTGGTGGCTTTGGAGAGACTCACTGACCCTTAGGACAGTCTGCCTGGCACCTCTCAGAAAAGCCTTACAATTCCCACAGATTGATCTGGGGGCTCTCTCGCAGCCTCAGAGGATCTTGGTAATTCTGCTGTGCTGCAGACTGAAACATCCCTTTTCTAAACAGCAGCTTTTCATATTCTGGACTCGTAGCTGGTTGTTCAAAATTCAAGTTATCTACTCCCATTATAAAATCTTTGCCTGCAATTTTAGAGTAGAAAAAGACATTTATTTTTTTTTTCTCTTCACTTTCTGTTTTTAGAGGAAATGTGTTTGTAGAAAAGAGACTTTAAAAAGGGGCTGCTGCTTGAAGTGTATAGTGATCTGTTAACTGTGAACTTAGAGAAATCAATCCTAATTTCCATGTAAAAACTTTTTAGGCCCAGGATATCAAGTCACAACGCACAAAATTTGGGCTATTTTAACCTCCAAATTAGGAAACTTAACGAGTTATTGACAGGGAGGTTGTGCTTTTTTCAAGTGGCTGTTCAAAACTTACTCTTTGCAGATGATCCCTCAGGTTATCTCAGCTCTTCTGTTCCATGGAGGTATAGTTACCTACATCTCTCAATACTGAGATTTTGTTAAAGTTTCTTTTCAGAATGGAAATGTAAAACTTCCATTGTACAGGAAGGTGACATGTTCCAGAACAACACAAAGCTCAGCTGAGATGAGATTGTGTAACCCTTCTGCTGGAAGACTCCCTACCCCACTCCTGTCCTTCATCTGTGTGTAGATAATTCTTACTAAATAAAGGATTTATCTTTGTGAATAGAAATGGCTGTCCTGTCACAACAGCTCTTCCAGCTTTGCAGCAATTCCCAGAGGAAACAGTCACTGCTGTGGAATGTGAGCCTTAATTCAGCAATTGTTTGTGGTGCCAGTGAAGCAGGTAACCAATCCCGGGGTGTGGGTTGGCAGAAGGTGACTGAATTCCAGTGATCCATCAGGGGTGAGTTCATGGATCACACCTGGATTCTGCCCCCACTCAGCTTTCACACCCCCTGCATTTGTGTGTGTGGAGCTGCAAAAGCAGGTGAGGAGCTTGTGTTGGCTGCATCCCCCGATGGGAATGAACATGCTGGTGAGAAGCTTGACTGCTTCTTGCTTTAAAACACTGTGTTTTTATAAATGTAAGCTCTTAACGTGTGCTCAGTCAAAGTAGAGCAGTTTTAACAATCTGCTTGAACCCTTGACATGACAGTGTAATCACTGACTGGATTTCTAATTGCAGCTGTAGCTCATTATCAAAGCAGAATGCAGGAAACATTATTATTATTATTATTATTATTATTATTATTATTATTATTATTATTATTATTATTATTATTATTTACTGCACTGTATTGATGTGAGCCATGACAGCCACTGTCCTGCTGTCACTGAGCTCTGTGAGGTTGTGCAAGGGCATGGTGCAGGATGGATGGATGGATGGGAGATCCTAGAGCAGCCTATTTCAGGTCTGACTGGATGAACTTTCAGCTGCTATTATTATTATTATTATTTACTGCACTGTATTGATGTGAGCCATGACAGCCACTGTCCTGCTGTCACTGAGCTCTGTGAGGTTGTGCAAGGGCATGGTGCAGGATGGATGGATGGATGGATGGGAGATCCTAGAGCAGCCTATTTCAGGTCTGACTGGATGAACTTTCAGCTGCTGTTTCTAAGTGTTCATTTGTTCTGCCCTTAAATCCTGTAATGGTACAGTGCAGGAGTGCTCCATAAATGTTACTGACATTAATGGAATGGCCACATCATGGATGGAAGGACAAGAGGTAAGTTGTAGATAGATATATAATAATGTATAGAACAGATATAATTCATTTACTTCTTGACTTTAGTGGATAAATCTGATGTCTTTCTAAGAAAATCCTTGAATGGTTAGTTCTTGAAAACTAACTTTTAAATTCCTCCCAGGTAACTTTTGACCCTTCTGCAGATGTTGGGACTAAACTCAGGAATAGCTTTACCCAGCCTGGAAAACCAGCAGAAACCTTGAGAGAGGACTTCTCCAGAGGCAGGTCTTCAGGCTGGGGTGTGGGATCTCCTTCAGGTGAGAAGTGTCAGTTGTACTAAATGGCACAGTGGATTTATTAGTTAAAAAGAGCCAAAATGCTTTACTGGTGTCTTTGGGCAGAATTTGAAACAACATCCCCAAAGCTGAAAGAGTCATGTAACATCTCAGCTCCCCCACATTAATTTCCAGTTTCTAATGCTCTTTATAAAATTGTCACATAAAGCATTTTAAGTCACACCACATAAACTTGTAAAGTTCTCAGCCTTGTGCTGGAGAGGGAAAAGGAGACAAGTTCTTCCCCTCCATTATGGAGAGGAATAAAGAGCCTGGAGCAGAATACATCAGGTGGTGGGGTGTCTTTGAGTGCCTTGTGCAGGGCTCTGCAAGTGCCAGCTGAAGATTTTACTGGCCTTGTGCACACACCAACAAATATTAAGAAAAGTGAGGTTGAAAAGATGAAAAGTTTCCATATTGCACTTGTCAGAGAAAATGGAATGTGAAGGTCAGTCTGTAGCTGGAAGGGAACCATTCAAGAACAGCAATGGAGGAATTATGGAATGGGCTGTGAGCTTTTAAAACATACAAATACATCTTCATGTGTTTGCTCACAGAGTTGTAAAAATCTTTATTTCTTCAGTGAATTGAAAATCTTCCTGGCTTTTGAAGAACACAGATAAAAGATTCAGCTTATTTACAATTAAAACCAGGGAATGTTCTCTGGGGAAAACAGTGTTTGCAGAATCTGTAAAAGGTGATGAGTGATAGCGCGTGTCGATGCCGCTACTTGCGATTGCAGGAACGTAGGATACTTGGCAGGATACAAGGGAGGGGGAAGAGCACAAGGCACAAGTATTTTAGGCTGGAGTTGTTCCTTCTGCCTTGTGGAAATTGCTGCACTTCAAAGCCCACACAAGGACTATGATGGCAACACACACACACAATGTTTCTGAAATCTGTGGGGTAAAAATTAATGACCTGATGTTGTACAGTACAGTGACTTTTTTAAAGAAAAGCAGTATTTTTGTTTACAGTAGTTAAGTGTCAGAGGAAGGGAAATGGAGAGTGCTGAGCTTGGGTTAGTGGAAAAGGAAGATTTTCTCCATTCAATCCCTTCACTCCCAACAGTGAGTGCTAATCTGGGCCCTGCATGATGGTGGCCACGTGCAGGGGCCCCTTGGGCTTTGTGTGAGAGCTGATCTCTCCTCAGACCTGACCTTACTTTGTGCCTCATCTTCCTTAATGGGGCTGTAATTCCTAAAAATTAAATTCTCCCTAGAACACTTCATGTCTATAAACTGGAGGAAGCATTTGCAGCTTCAGTTTTGGGGCTGGGCTTTATCCCACATTTTCTGTGGAGAGTTCTCTGCTGCCTCCAGAGGTGACCTCAGTGGAATGGGACACTGAAGACTCCTTTGCTGCCTTTGGACATCTGTAGGCACAGCCTTGCAGGGAGAGGTTTGTTCAGTGAAATGCTGCTTGGGGAGCTGTGTCACAGCCTCTGCATATTCCAGTTTGGGCTTCAGGTCACCTGAAACAGCAGACTGCTCCAGGTGGCTCTTGTCTGCTGAGCTCAGGTGTTACTGGGATTCTCCAGGTGTCTCATTTTCAGCAGCAGGTCTGGGTGAGGTAGCTGTGCTTCCAGAATGCTCAGGGAGCTTTGCAGACAGCAGCCTGTGCACATGATTCCCGCAGCATGGAAAGATCCATTTGAATGCCACATCCACTAAAATTCAGTGTTTACAAGAACCCTGCTTCGTGCTGCTGCAGAGAGCAAACCTGGCTGCTGAAGGTGTGTTTGGGTGCTGTGCTGCTGCAATATGTGGAGCAATTGCATTCAGTCTTCTGCTTTCTTATCAGTCCCTGGAATTTTTGATGTTAGGAATCTCCAGCTAAACACAGAAACCTTCTGTCACCAAATGTAGAACTCCATGGCTAAAGTGCTACCTCCTGAAGAGCAGCATGAGCAAGATTTAGCCCATTAGGTGGAGTTTTTAATAGTTGCTGTTACCTGAGCTATGCTCCCAGCAAAACTGGTAGTTGGAATTTCAAGCAGTTAATGAATTCTCAAATCAAAATATGTTGTAACAAAAAGTGGCTGAAAGTTGCTTAAATGTTCCTAAGACTTTGTGCAACTTCTGTCCTAGGTTTGTATATGAATTACTTTAATTCTGTTAGATTTAGCTGGATATTTCCATGATGCACTGGCATCAAAGCTGGGAAGAATTTATTGGCACAACAGCCATGTATCCAGCATGTGTTGGTGTGGGGTGTTTCCAACACTTTGTATCTTCCCTCAGGAGGGAATCACCTTTGTGATTCACAGGTGAGTAATGCTCTCAACTCCTACAGGAAATGCCACACCATCGAGCTCTGGTATGTATAAATGTACTGAGTATGTCCAGTGAAAAGGGAACAACAGAAGCTGGGCTGCAGCACTGAAATTATTTCCTGATGGAAATGGTCCAGGAATCATTGACAGCAATTCAAATGCAAATAACACTCGTGAAAACAAAAGGGAGCCATAAAAAACTACTTTCTAGTGGATGATCAGCTCTGGAAGCTGAAAAAAGGTGGGTTTTGTTGATTATTTTGTGGGATTTGTTTAATATAATAAACTTTCGAACTATTATTTAGCCTGCTGGGAAGAAGTCAAGTTCCAGTAAATAAATGCCCATGTGATTCCAGTAGGTATCTAGGAAAGCAAATCTTCCAAATGGCTGTTTCCAGACTTGATGCAGAGTCCCTGTGGAAATTCCTTCAGTGGGATATAAGATCACATCTAATGGCAGTCTCTGATTTAGGCCAAAGCTGCTTTACTGACACTCAAGCAGTCCTATGGAGATCCTCCTCTAGCTGAAAACCACACAGACTTTCACAGCCCATAAATCCCATGGAATACATCTCTTAAGTACTTTACTCAAAGGAATGTTAAGCTCTTTTACTAAATCTGCAAATTACAGCTATGTGACAACTCTGAGTTTGCAGTCTGACAGCTCACGTCATCAGTCGGAGCGGGATGAGCGGAGTCAGAGGCGGCATCGCTTGCTGCTGACTTGCAGGGATCTGGTAATAACAATCCACTGGAAAATGTTGGAAAGCTGTGACAGCCTGGGAATGGTTTGTGACATCTGTTAAACACACTTGTTTTTATTCCCACTGACTGCAGCAAGATCCAGTGATATTTCATGGAGAAGGAGTGGTTGTGTTCCAAAGCAGTTCCCTCAAGGACCCATGCCACCATCCAGGTAAATTTCTGTACAAATGACCACATCCCAATACTTGAGCCACATTAAAAGGAAGTTTCTCGACAGATTGTTCCTCCCTGACTGCAGGAGGTAATGAAGTGAAAACAGTGGCCAATGAACTCTGCAGGAGCAGGAGATGGAGGAGGCTGGTGAAGCCCTGGCTGCTGAGTGCTCGGGTGCCCAGCACTGGCTGTGTGGGGAGTGAACACTCACTAATGACTTCATGGTTCAGAGCAACTCAGCCCTGACTTAAACTGAAATGGGCAGTGGCAGGAGAGCCGTGGACTCACAGGTGCACCTGTGTCATCTGAGGAACTCACACAAGGCATAAGTGTGAGCAGCCAAGAAGAGCTGTGCCTTTCTAGAGAAGTCTCCCTGGATGAGCCAGTTGTGCCCTGTGACTGAATACAGAGCTCCTTGCAGTGCAGCTAAAGTTTCTATTTTGTAGGCACTATCAACTTGTTTTAATGCACACTTGGCCTGAAGTTCTTACTGAAACTGCTGTAAGACCTGTGGGAGTGTGGCACAGCAACTGAAGGGACATTGGTTTGGCAGGTAATGGCAGGACAGCCAACTCAATTCAGCCAGTGCTGCTCTTTAAAATAGGTGCAGAAAAGAACATGGCTGTAGAAAAAACTATACTTGCTGAGTCACCCAACTGTTGCCAACAGAGTTTTTGAATCCCAGACCCAGTTTTTGCACTGCAGACTGTACAGCAGAGGTGGGCAGTGGCTGTGAGTGTGGCAATGAGTACGAAGGGAAGCCCTTGGCACTGAGTACTGAGCTGCTGTTCAGCCAGAGGTTATCTGGGCCAATGAAAAGCTGGGATCAGCCTGGCTGGGGCTGATTGAAGTGTTTGGTTACCCACTGGCTAAATATCCACAAACAGAGGAAATTAAATAATTGTTATTTAAAAAACCCAAACCGACCTAGAGAATAAAATCTAACTTCCATTTTTTCCAAAGGCTTCTCCAGCAGTTTGTGATTCTTTCCACAGATTCCATACCTTCCCTACCACCCTTAGGGCTGACAAGGTATGAGAAGAACATAATCTATAAATCCTCTATCTTGAAGGTTTTCTCCCATCTGAACAATTCCATGATTCCATGGTTTTATAATCTATAAACAAGCTAGGATGAATTAGGGACAAGTTTGATGCAAGGAAGGTGTGGTAACCCAAACCCTGGTGTTTCGGTCCACTGAAACCAGAGTGTTTTATGCTTGGGAAGTGCAGAAGTGAATCCTTTAAATGTGTGTGACCTTTTCTGTAAGAGTTGCCTCAAGTGAACACCTGTAGCCAAGTCCATTGGTCACACGCGTCTTGACACCATCTTATTTCTGAGGAGCAGGACCAACGTAAGGAAATGCTGACACAGCTGAGAATATCTGTTTGTCCTAGAAGGAAGATCTCTAAAAATGTCCAGACTTCAGCCTAGATGAATGTCTGTGGATCTCAAAATCTTGGGCCTGCCATCACAAAGGGCTCTATAAAAAGGTTGGAAATGGAGAGGCTGCTGCAAGTCCCGTGGATAATTACCTGGCTCCGTGTGCAGGAAGGTCACTTCACACAGGCAGTGTAATTACCTCCTGGACAAATGGAAAATGAAATTGCAACCTTGTGTGTGATTGCCAAGAAGACAACCCAAAGTGCTGGCTATGAGCAGAACCTCTGCCCTCTGCGTGGCAGGAAAGCTGGCACTGTTCTCCCTGGAAACAATGGATTTGAAAACGTCCATCTTTTAAAATATGCCCTTTCAAGGTGTCCAGTGAAAGATGATGAGCTGCTACGTGTTTGCAGTGGTTTCTGCAGCTCTCAGTCTAACAGAGAACCCTCATCACCTGAGACCTCCCAGGGTGCTAGTGGGAAGCTAAAATTCCGACTGAGTTTAAGCAGAGCCCAAGCTGACAGCAGATACAGGGCTTAGCTACAGTGGATGTGATGCACTGGAGAAGGTTTGAATGGTCCTGTGCTGGCAGTGATGGAGTAATCACTGAATGAGTGGGTTTTTTTCCCTTTTTTATTATTCAAATTAGGAGCAAGAAAAAACCAGTATACCAGCACTATATTGCCCAGAGTGTGTGGGTGCTGCAGAGGACACTGATGTGGAAGTCCTGTCCTGTAGAAGGTGGAGGCAGATGATTGATAGGCCTTCTGATAAGCAACAAAAGAAAACTCACTGAGAGATTATGAATTACAATTTTTTTTAAAGCCTTTGTAGTCACTCAGCATGTAAAAAACTCCTTAGTTTTAACTTTACTCTTAATTTTGGGAAAGGTAATGAAGGATACAGAAAGCACCTTTAACTTGTACTTCCTGTCGTGATTCTTTGTGTTGTTGAAAGCAAACATTTGGCTTAAGGAAGATTTGCACAGGTGTAAAGCTTTCCTTGTATGAATATTTAAACAAATGGGGGTCTGTCACTGAACTGCAATTTAGTAATTTTTTTTATCAGGCTTTATTGGGTTGGAAAGCATTTCTTCTGTTAGGCTATAAAATAAAAGGATTTATCCTTAAAATAAATTAATTAAAAATCTCTTGTGAAAATGCTGAAGCTAAGTGGAAGGTTTCCAGTAAAATCGAGCATTATTATGATTTTTTAAAAGTGTGTGTAAAATAATCCAGTCTTCCAAAAAGATGCTTGAAGTTGTTTGGATAGAGTTGGCATCTGCCAGAGTCGAGTCACACATAAGATAACATGATTGACCATTTTTGGCATGGGATGGGCTAAATTGGCTCATCTGTTGGCTGTCAGTCTCTTCTGAATTAGATCCAACGCTTTGTAGGCACGTTTCCATCTGGTTAAGTTTAGGACTCAAGCTGTTTATATATTAAAAAAAAAAGTATTTTGTACCAATAACAATTTCTAGAAAAAGGGGTTTGCTTATATTCCATTTTGAAACTATGTGGTTTTCTTCCTGGTTAAAATAACCTCCTGAAGAGTGAAAGATGATGTGTCCACGTATTAAGACCCTTGAAACATGCAAATAAAATGGAGGGAAATTAAAATTTTTATATGTACATATTTAAATATATGTATATATGCATGCATATCATTCTGTAATATGTGACTCCTCTAAATTGGAAAACCAGATTTTAAGTCTGCTAATATTTTAACCATGTGCATTAGGAAAGGAGGATGAATACATGCTGTTACACTCACATTGAGTCTTTCTAAGATTGGCCTTGCATTATTTTTATTCTGAATATTTGCCATCTGGCACTGGGAGCTGCAGTATTTAGTGCCACAAATAATAATGAAAAATATGGTAATAGCTCGTGATACTTTAACGTAAAAATATAAGACAGAGGGTATAAAGCTCTGGGCGTATGATCTTACAGCTGCCAAAGCATGTTGTTCCCTCTGCCCTTGTTTTCCATAAATGAGTCTTTGATTGGAGACAGCAGCAGTAATGGGAAAGTCATTGGTTAATGCACATTAATGAAACTGCGTTACTGGAGTTAATGAACTACAGTCCTGAAGAAAAATGAGCAGGAAAAACGCCAGGGTTTTGTGCCATTGTGTTCAGGTAGCTGTGGCTGCACCCAGGACATGCCAGGAAAATGTCTCTGACTCCAGATTCACCTGAGACAGAGAGGCCTTTGTCTTCTCACATCGGAAGAGCCCCATAGAAATGCCTGAACTTTAAACGAAATTGCCTTTTCCTTCTGTCTCCCCCATCAAAACACAATGGGGAGACTGTTGCATATTCAGCAAAGCTGTTGTTCTTGCTGCAGTTAAATTGCATAATTAGATGGGGCTTAAAGAGAGCTGAACCTTGGTGATTGTGCAGGCTGAGGCAGAGGTGAGACCAGCTCATGGAATGTACCCAGGTGAGCTACAAACCAACTCAGGGAGCTGACCGAAGTGTTGATGCTTCGGGAGAACAGGTCCAGGATGTTTGGGTTCAAAGGCAGAGGGCATTTCCTGAACGTTCCTTTCAGAGAACAGAGGAATTCACCTTTATGATTTCTGTGAGGACTGGCCAAGCAGCTCTGGGGATGGCAAGAGCTCTCTGGCCATGTTATGTGGCAGCTCTGTTGGCATTAACATCAAATCCTTCCACCAGCTCTGCTCTATGGGACCTCTGCTCACCGCTGCAGCGTCCTCTGCACTTGAAACGAGAGAGACAAGCACAAGGTGCCTCTGGGCACGAAGAGTTTCACCTTTCCTAAAGAAAGGAAATAATTTATAGAACACTACAAGTAACAGCTCCATCCACAATAAGCAGGGCTTGGCTCTGCTGGTCTGTGGACCAGCCCCAGAAGAGCCACAGTGCAATAGGAAAGCTGGAATTGCAAAACAGAATTTGAGTCTTCAGCTGTTCCCAGCCCTTTGGGCTCTGCCCTCTTCACCCAGCACTTCCAGGTGCCAACCAGCTCAGCCAAAGCAGCAACTGGCCTTGAACCCTGGGATACCAGAAATTACCCTGCACCTCTGCAGTTCATCCTTGCCAGTCATGGATTTACTGCCTGTGAGAAGATGAAACCTGCAGTGAATCCACAGCAGTTTGTGACTCTGTGATGTCCTGATCCCTTTGCCTTCTCCAGGTTTTGTTCCAACCTGTGCTCTGGCTCACTGCAAATACACCAGGCCATGCTTGAGACTTTTTGGCTGCTACCGGTTGCTTTTCTTCTTCCCTTTTTTTCCTTTGTCCCCTGCTAATCCAGTCACCTCCCCTGAAGTGGCCGAGGTTGTTATTCCTGCCAAGGGAACGAGGGCACACAGAGCCTTCTGTCCACAGAGCGCTCGCCTTGGCCCAGGCACAAATGGGAGCTTTCCTTTCCTCCTGGTCAGAAGGCACCACTAAGGAGGTGTTTGGCCATGGAACCTGGTAAGAGAAATGCACAATAGTCCACCTGCGCGCGCCGGGCCCCGGGCGCATGGAGCAGCGCTGAGCCGCAGCACCGGCAGCGCCCGGCGGGCGGGGGACCCCCGCTCCATCGCGGGCCCCGCGCCGAGGTGAGTCCCGCCGCGGCGGAGCTTCAGCCACACACACCCCCCCTCCCGCGCCGGCACACCGCGGGGGCAGCGGGGAGGAGGAGGAGGGGATGCTGATGGCAGCGCCGGCCTGCGCGGAGGCCTGCGGGGAAGTTGCGGGGTGTGCGTGTGTGCGAGGGTGGTCTGAGGTGACGGGGGGGGGCGGCAACTTGGCGCCGTGTCCCCCCCCCGGGCAGGTGCAGCGCGGGGCGGGGGCGCCGCCCCGCCGGGCCCCCCGGCGGCCGCGGGGGCCGCGCTTACTTCAGCCTCGGCCAGAACAAAAACATAATGAAGGAGGGGGGATGGGATTTTTTTTTTTATTTAAGGAAAAAAAAAAAAAAAAGCCCCAGCCCTGGGAGTAGCTGTCACCGCGCGCATTAAACTAGAGAACTGGCTAATCAAATAAAACTGGCTCATTGTCTGAAACTCTATCCCAGCGCAAAATGCGGCTGTGAATGTAATTAACCATCTGTCTGGCGGGCGGCGGAGCGCCGGGTCCGTGCGGTCGGCACCCGGGCGCTGCCATCCCCGAGCCCCGGGATGTGCCCGGTGTGTGTGTGTGCGAGGAGGATGCTGGAGCGAGGGGGGGGAATGAAATCCTTCCTCGGCCCCGAGGCGAGCGAGCGATGCACGGTGCGCTAGATGAACCCAAACAAGCCGTGGGGGACCGGCGGTGAACGCCGAGGCGATCGGTTCGCCGTGGGTGATGCTCCGCCGCGTTCCGCCTCCCGCAGGGAGCCCGCGCGCGATGGGTGCGTATCTGGGGGAGCCGCGGCCGGGAGCCGTGGGTGGATGCGTGAGGCCGGAGGGAGCGGTGCGCCTGTGCGAGCCGAGGCCTCAATGAGCCTCTTGCGGGAAAACAAAACGGCTCCGTGGTCCTTAAATCCTCCCGGAGGTTTTCCCCCCGTTTCCGCCCGGCGCTTCGCTCGTCCCCCCTGCCCCGCGCCGGCCCCGAAACCTCTGTGCAGCCATCAACATCCTGGTACTCGGCTGTGCCGCGCCGGAGGTACCTGCTGGCATCGCTGGAGCGGCGTGCTACTGCGGTAACACCGAGCCCGCGGCACACGCTGCTGCCAGCGGGGCTCGGTGTGCCTCTACACACGCTCCTGCCTCTTGCTTTGCTGTTTTTAATTTTTTTTTTGTTTTGTTTTTTTGGTGCGCGTGTGGTTTAGTAAAGGAATAATACAGAGGCTAAAAAAATAGCGGCAGCGCTCAAGCAGGTAGGATGCAATTTAAAGTCACTTCAGCTAATACCCCATGCAAGACTGCATTTGTTAAGGTATGTGAGCTGTGCAGAAGGCAGCAGTCTTTAGTGAATCACTTTTGAAAAACAAATACTTGACAAAAGAACCAGACCTGCTAAATGGATAACAATTATGTAAGCCTATAGTAGGTTTTGATGTATGTCAAGTCTGTTAAATAAATCAACCTGTTCAGTGAATAAATCTGCTCTGCACCAATGCTTTATTATAATTTTTTTTAAAGGAGAATAAACCTGTGTATTTAAGACGTTTTTACTGATGTGAATCTCGTGGCCAAGCCCCATAGCTGCCAGTGACACAAGACAAATCCGTGGGGAGGGTGGGGTGCAGGAGCGTGGGGAGGGATAAGGTGGATATTAGAAATACACAAAGATGTGCATAAGGATTCCTAGTGATAAAATTCTCACTGATCCATGTCTTGATGGAGTATTTGCTTTGCAGTGGCAATGGCCCATACAAAGCTACATTGATTTAGCTTGCTCTGTTCACGATGGCAGTTCTGGTGAATAATTATTTTCCCAAAAGCCCTTACCAAGGGAAGAAAGAGAGTCCCTGCTTGGCCTACACAGTAGTACAGTATCTTTGAAAGCGCGTATCCGGCTGCAAATAAAGAGAGCCAGTTCAAGTGTTACTACACTCAGCAGGAATAAAAGGGAGGCAGAAAAGGGGAGCACCCGGCCGCCTTCCCCGTGTGCCTCGTCCCCCTCTCCCTCTCTGCTCCTCGCCCTGCGCTGGGGGCGGGGAGGGGGGATTTTTGTGCGTTTGTTTTTCCCTTTTTTTTGTGTTTGCTGTTGCCTTTTGGAGGCGAGGCTCTGGCAGCCCACTTAAACGTTGAGTTCTGAATGCTGAGGAGTCTCTTTCAGATTGAAAAAAAGAGAAGAGGTTGTGGCCAGTGGGTTTTAACTTCCGTAGCTGGGACAGGGAGTACGCCTGTGTGGGGCAGTGCCTTGGTGGTGTCCTTCTCTTTTGAGGTGGTCAGGCCTCGTGGATGGTTTTGTGATGGGTCACGTGTGTATCTTTTTCCTGGCTCTGCAACAAAACATATGAAAAGACCCACATGTGCTTACAGGACCAAGAAGGCCCCAGGCTTGGGGAGAAAGTGTTCCCAGACAAAGGGGTCTGGCTCAGGTTGGATCCTGGCTGTGGGACCCAGCCATGGATGCGAGGTGCACTTTTTGGATATTAAGGCTTTTCCATTGTAGCAGCAACCCAGCTGTGCTGCTTTCCCCCAGCACAGCAGTGAACCATCCCCTTGAAGTTTATGCCCCGTTGCAAACAAAAAGCAGCATTAGGAAATAATCTCTTCCTTGGGCGGAATCCAGGGAGGAGAGCCATGGATGCTCCAGGCCTTGCCCTGGTCCTTGTGTGGGGGCTCTTTGATGCTGCCGTTGCAGAGTTTGTGTTTGGCCCTGAGAGGGTTTGGGTAGCCTGACTGTTTACCAGAGTAAAATTGCTATTGCTTCTCAGTAATGACAGCTTTTGGTCTGTGAGGGTATTTAAAAAAAAATATTTTGAGAATTGGGAGCAAAATAATTGTTATGTAATCCACCTGTTACGTTCAAAGTCCTGTTTTCCACCTGGGAGAGGATTGCACTTTTTTATTTTTATGCTAGATCTTTGTGTACTTTTAGCCCCGCTTGAGTTGGCTTTATAATCATTACCTGTGTATACAGTCAGGTGCTTGACGAGCCTGATTTTGTGGATGCTGCCAGCAGTGAGTAAATGAGCCATGTGGCATGAAACTGAGCAAACCATGTTTTGCTGGTACCTTGCTCTTCCCTCTTTTCTCTGAGCTGGTGGTACACACCCCTGCTGTCACCTGTCACCTGTGCAGGGCTCTGAGCTGTTCCAGCATAAGGATTTCTCTATCTGATTTCTTACCTGTATGTGGTGTGAGAGGCGTGGTGGGATCTCAGCCTTTTGGGTTTTTGATTTTAGGGCTCCTGGGTGCCCTTACAACCAAACATTAAATGATTGCCATGTGTTGTGTCGTGTAGAAAGCAGTGAAAGTACAGATGCTGAAGGTGATGGATTGCCTTGAGCATCCAGGTGTGGGGATTTGCCTGAAGGATGCAGGAATTGAGCATAAAACCTGTCCTGCTGCCCGTGCTGAGGGTTGGTAGCACTGCTGACCTGCCCGTGGACACGAGGAGAAACGGGGAGTGTTTGGGAAAGCTGAGCCAGAGGGAAGCTTGCAGGAGGAGTTGTCAGTTCTGCAAATGAGTGTTGAACCCTTATCCTTAGCAAATTGTCTTAGGAACAGCCAGGGGAAGTGGCTTTGGTGCCGTGGTGCTCTGGACTGTGGTGGTAGTGCTGGGTGGATTTTGTTTGCAGTTCAGGGGAGTAGCATGTAATCTGTGTAATGCTGCTTTTGTGTGCCTCTATTGCAAATTGATGTCTGGGGAATGACATGAAGCAAAGGCTCTAGACCAGCGGGTCTGTGATATTTTTGTAGCAATGTCTTTTTATTCAAAGCAGGTGTCATGGAGATCTTTCATCCCAGGATTTCTTTCATCCCTGGCGTTTGTTAGCTTGTGTTAAAACTTTAAATCTTGAGAATTTCTTCTGTACAGAAGGTGTTCCTCATGTTGCTCTGGCATGGGCTGAGCTATGATTATGCAGTCTCCAAAGAGTGACAGGGATGAGGTGGATCTGTGTCTGCATGGCTGCGTCAGCCCTGTGAATAATCCAGGGACGTGGCCCAGTGCCCTCCAGCCACAGGCAGGGTCTGTGCCGGCTCAGCTGGAGGAACTGCCCAGGGATCTGGGAGTGGGCAGCGTGGGGGTGTTGTCCCTGGGCAGAGTTTTCTTCTAACCCTTAAGCATTCAGGAGGTGATTTATGCCCAGCAGTCTGAGCTCGTATTTGCAGTCTTGTTTGCCTTTAAAAAAGCTTTTGACTACGAGATAACTGATTTGCTTAATTTATCCGAGCTCTTGTCTCGATAGTCTCCCATGATGGAGAATTCTGCTGGCTAATTGTTGCCTTTCACTGATCTTATACATCTTTGTTTTGTGCTGCATCTTCAGAATCTGGGTGGATGTGTCACTAGAAGTTTCTGATCAGTCTCCTTGTCTTCATTTACTGGTGTTGCTCCCTGCTGGGAAGGTGGAACCACAGTCTGCTGGCCCAACAGCGTTGCTTCTCTTGGACCCCAACTAATTAATTACCCCATCAGTTTAACACCTTTCTGAATTGTCACTCTGATGTGATCTCTGTCTCTGCCAGTAGCTGTTGTTTTCCTTAGGCATCAGACCATGGGTATCTCTGTCTTGGGAGGGAGCTTGAGGTCTGACTTGTGGTGTCCCTTGAGTGGTGTTGCAGTGCCAGTCTCTGTGTCACTGGGGCTGGCAGGAGCAGCAGAGCTCGTAGGCCTGGCCTTGACACCGGTTCGGGCTTTTCTGCCAATTTATCAGCTTCCTCCTCTTGCTGTGGTGGGGTTTCTGTTGTGCAGAAGGGGCTCCCCGTGGTGGGTTTGGTGTGCGGGTCCCTTCCTGCTTTGTGGTGTTCCCTGCAGGTCTGGAGCTGTTCCACGCTGCTCCACCGAGGCCCTTGGAGAGAGGAGAGCCAGGATTTCTAAAATACCCCAAACAGCCAAGGTGTTTTCTGCCTCTGCTCTCCCCCAGGGTAGGGAGCTCCTCGGAAATGAAAACCCAGCACTGTCACTGTCCTTTTCCTGACGTGCTGAAACTGCTGAGAAGGTGGCTGGTGCAATGAGACTCTTACATTTCTGAGGGTGTTTGCACACTCAGATGGAGGTTATCAGGCAAATGAGCTCTTGTGGATCTTGCAGGACTCTCAGGAGTGCCAGGATGTGGCTTGGGGAGCTCAGAGCATTCCTGAGCACTTCTTGGCTGTTTCATTCCCAGCATGAGACCTGGGTCCTGGGGAGGGCTTGGGCACAAATTCCCAGCTCTTTCCCAGTTCCATTCCAGGTGAGGTCTCTGCCATGCTCTGGAGCTGCTTTTGGAGCTGTGTCCTTATTTAAAAAAATCAGATTCCTTTCCAAATACTTGGGAGGATTTTGTCAGTTACAGCACAGGGGAGCCAAACGTGGGAAAGACAAGTTCTGTGGGTGAATTTTGTTTCCTGTACAATGTCCCAATGAATGAGATGAGTCTATGATGGAGGAGAGAAGCTGAAGCCTTATGAAGGGCCTGTTTATTGGCATTAATTATTTTTTATTAGTTACAGCATCCGTAGTCCGTTGGCAGTAGAAGAGCCCAAAGTAAGAATATTAATTCTTCAGAAGTTTTTCAAAGCTTGCATTTTTCATAAGAAGCTTGTGAAGCTTCAAATCTAAAGCTTCCAAAGCCTTTTTTTTTTTTTTTTTATTCTTCAGAAGTGCCACTGAAGCTCTTTTTTTTAATTTCTTGTATTTTAGCTGAAACTATGAGTTTTACACATGGAAAAAAAAAAATAGTTCTTTCCCATCCACTGCATTGGCTCCAATTTTCAGGTCCCTGGCTGGGTCAGCTAAGCCCTTGGCAAGCATCAGCTGTGCTCTGGAGAGCAGGTATGGGCCCTCTGCTCCTAATTTCCTGTCCTTTTCCCCCTCTGGTTGGGGTTTTACTTGGTGGCTGAAGCACAGATGGATTTGAAAGGTGGATTTGTTTGTGACTGGCCACTCAGGACAATACTTGACCTTCACAGTTGTTGAATAACTTCAGAGAAATACTGAACTGCTTCATGGGAGCGAGGAGGGTGGCTGGGAATTTAACCAGTACAGAGGGAATCTGGTGTCTGTTTGGCCAGCAAGCAGCATTTTTTTTTTCTGGTAGCCTTGCAAGGTCATGTTTTAATACTCTGAACGTGAATTTAAGGGTCATGCTGGTATTTCAGTGGTAATACAGATGGATGCTGGATCTTATTTCATGTTGCTCCAGGGAATGGAGCAATTAGTAATCTTGGCTCTCTCTGAACCTCGAGGGGGAAAATGAAAATTGCCTTTTTCAGGGTGGTCACTGTTCTCATTTGCATGAAAAAACTGTTGGGGAGTGGGGTGATTTTAGCTGCAAAAAGTTGTGGTGTGGGTTTTTTTGTTTAATGTTATTGCTAACATTACATGGACAGATTCACTTCATTGACAGCTGTGCCTTTAACATGGCAAGATGGGTGGAATTTTTGGGAAGATCAGAAGGAGAAGTGCTGCTGACCACAATTTTTCAGCTCGTGTTGAAGCAAACAAGCAAACCCCAATCTCCCTGACACCACTGGCTCTGTAGGGAGCAGCACACAATCATTTCCCATGGTTTGTTTATGCCTGCCTCTGAGAAAATCTCCTATATCAAAATCACCTGTCCATGCAGTGACTCGTGTGTGAGAGGGAGATTCATTCTGGAGTACATGGAGCATTCCCTGCCAGCTCGTGCAGGAATTCAGCTGGCTCTGGCACAATGGCACAAGCAGCATGGCTGATGGGTGCCAGGGGGCTCAGGACCATTCCCAGCCCATGGCTGATGGGTGCCAGGGGGCTCAGGACCATTCCCAGCCCATGGCTGATGGGTGCCAGGGGGCTCAGGACCATTCCCAGCCCATGGCTGGTGTGGAGCAGAGGAGCCACGTGCTGTTAGCCCAGCCAGGCATGGCAAAGGCAGGGGAACCCTCAGCCCAAACCTCCTGCAGGACAAATAATTGTCCTAACTCTGTAACCTTCACTTGCTTAATTGTCTTATTTGTCTGGTTAGCTTATTGTTTGGTGGGGAGGGTTTGTAGTGCAGGAAGAGGAGTTTTGTGTATTGTGGCTGTTTCTTTGGTTCATTTGTGCTCATTCCTTGGCTGCTCCTTGCTGGGTTTGAGCTGGGCCTCCCCAGCAGATACCAACAGCAGCCTTTTGGGAGGTGGATGGGGAGGCTGGGCAGGCCACTGGGTTTCCAAGGAGCTTCTGGTTTGAAAGAGTGAATTTTTGAAAGGCTCGATTGCTCAGCATCACAATTTATGGCTGTTTTAGGGAGCACAGAGTTGTGTTTCAGGATTTACATTTGTGTTATGGTTTATGTCCCTGCACAGTGTTGAGCTAAGAACCACATGCTCCTTGCAGTTCTCTCTTCTTCTGCAAAGGGTGTTTGAACTGGTGCTTAATCACCAACAGGGTCTGGTGCTGATTTCACCCTTTGGAAGCATTGCTGGCTTTGCAGGAAGGATGAGCATTGGTAGTGCTGCAGAGCTGGAGCTCGTTAGTGACTGATGTGTTGGCTGTTATGTGAATTACTGATGCTGATTGCTGGTGTGTGCAATTACAGGTTCCAATTCATGTGTTAACCAAACCCTGGTATCTCAGGTTCTCTCTGGATTTTTTCCCTACATGGTACCTCCTCCCTTCCTCCCTTCCTCCCTTGTTTACGGTGTTCACCTCTGTGGACAGTCTGTGTGCTGGATTCCTCACTAGGATGATTCAAGACTTCCTGAAGGTTAGGTCAGGGGGAGCTGGGAAGCACCTTGGATTAACTTTTCACTGCTGCAGGTGGTCTGGAGGGGTTGTTGGGTAAAATGAGTGGCTTGAGACTAAAACCAAAACAGCCTCAATGCCAGCAAAGAGCCCAGAGCAGGAGGGGAGGAAGGTGGCTCCTGGGAAGGGATTGCTGGTGGGACCTTTCAGTGAAAGTGGTGGGGAAGAGAGGAAAATGCTGCTTAAATTGTGTTTTGAAGCTTTTTGGCCTGGTGTGGTATGGGAAGGTCTTCATCTGCATTGTGATCAGTGAGTTTGTGTGTGGTGGAGTCCAAATATTGTATCAGAAATGCTTAATGAGTGACTTGTGCCTTAAGCCTCATGTGAAGGCAGAAGGGTTATGTTCCCCATTGCAATGTGCAGGAAACATAAAATACCTGAAACCTGCAGCTGACAATGTAATTGATGAGTTCTCACCCTGCATTCCTGGGCTGATGTTAAAACAAAAGGCAGTTTAAGGGTATTACAATATTTACATAATCTATATAAAATATATTGTATCTATGCAATACATCATATATTTAAGGATATTATCCTGTCTTATATTCTGTTATTCAGTTAGGCCTGGGCATTTGCTGAAGGGGCTGTGTTAAATCACTCCTACATCTGTGAGGATCAGGTTGAAAACTTGATGTGTAGCTCGGAGTTTAGTTGGTATTTTTGTTATTTTGTTGATACCTTCTTCCCCCTCCCTGCATTTATGGGTACAGCCATACCCTGTGGTGGTGGCTGCTAAACTTGTTATCTGTGGCTGTTTGAATAATTTCTCTTTGGGGCAATATAAGGCTGCTTAAACATAAATGACAAGAGGGGAGCAGAGGGGTTGGAATGAGCATTTCCAGGTCTGATGGGGGCTCTGCAGGGTCCTGCTCAGAGTCCCCAAATGCTTCACTCTCTGCTCTGTCTATCCTTGAACAACTTCCATGCATTGCACGGTAAATGGAAGTCAGAATAGTTTGTTTGATGTTATTTATTCAAATCTGGAAAGGATGGCTGTGCAAAGACCAAAGAAAAATGGTTTTAGTCTGACAAATGCCAAGGGTTTTTGTTTTGTTTTTAAAGCCCAAACAAACCCTTTGGGATCCTTGGCTGGGTATATAATAGCATGAAATACACCATTCCTTTCATTCTGCTCCCTAAAAATCTAATTTTTTATGCATTTAAAGTGGGAGTTGAGGCAAAAACAGAGTTTAGCTCTGTTGACCTATATTTATGAAAAGAGAAGGCTTGCTAAGTGTTGCAAGAAAAGAATATATAGTGCTGTTGGTATACTCTGACAAAATGTACACACATACTAAAACTACTTTTGGGATTCTTCATCTTCTTACTGAGTGTTTAAGCCCTTTCCAGCCAGATTCAATCCATTTTTGCAGTTCATGGCATGTGTCTTCAGGCTGCCATTAATAGCCATGAGGCATCAGTGAAGAGGGGCAGCAAATCAGGGAGTCTAGAGTAAGCAGGGGAGAGTGGTGGTGCTGAAACCCTCCCTGATCCCTAGGTTTAAAGGTGAACTTTTTTCCCCTGTTTCCTTTTTGTTGTTTTATATTTTAATTCAGCCCACTCTCTATAAAGTGCAGTTTAATGGTTATCATGCTGCTTGTTGCATAACTGTGGCACAGATGTTATTTTTTTGTAATGTTTCCTGACATATTTAAAAGGGAAAGAGAGGAAGGGAATTTATACCCTTTGGAGATGAATATGTGGAGCCTATTAGTCTTAAAAAAAGTGTGAAGAGCTAGTTAGAGCTGGAGCTGGCACATCTCTGAAAGGCTGATCTGTGGAGTGGAGCTCTTCAGATAAAGAATGAACGTGTTTTATCTTCTGGAGTTTGTTGTGTGTGTTACCAGCCAACCTAAAACCCAAACTTGGGGGGGTACGTAATGTTTAGGCACATGATTAAATATTTTATGGAACTGAGACCAAATCCAAATGCATATTTAATAAAATGCTCTCCAGAATTAAGTTTTATGGGATAATCACTGGTGGTGCTCAGAGTTAAAGGATGTGGAGATGAAATACCTCGCTCAGCATGGGTAGTACTGAATGTGTAAGTGTTTATTTCATTGCAGCTGCAAACAACACCTTTAAAGTTGCTTTTTTTATGAAGCTTTGACTGAGAGAAAATGCAGTTAGGAGTACAGTTTTAGCAGAAGGAAAAAAATTGCATTCAGGCCTACCATTTCTGGGTGGAATAGGCATGAGAACATGAAATCATCTCCATTTGGCATTTCTAACAACGTTAGAAGTTCTAAAATAGTAGAAATGCAAATAAGTAGAGTGAAAATGGTAGATGCTGTATTTATATTTATTGATGTATAATAACAGAATGCCTGGTGTTTCAGATCAGCACAGTGTGCCTGGATTCTCAGAGTATTTGTTTTATAAACAGGGATAAAGCTGCACAACCCACCTCTCCCTGCTCTACAGAGGAGCAAACCAGCTCACAGGGAAATTAATGACCTGCTAGAAATGCAGTTGGGAAGTGAACCTGAGAATTTTGGCTTCCCAGCCCTTGTTTGAGCCTGTGGGCTGGGCAGTGGGATAATTGGGGTAAATTGATAAGAGGGAAAGAGGAGAGGAGGGGGAGAAATGATACCCACTGTCATGGAGCATCTTTTTGAAGTTGTGGAATAAAGGTAATTCGAATGATTCTTCTGAAAGAACTTGAAAAAAACACCCAGGTGAAGTTATAAAAACAAACAGAAGGAAACGTGAGAGTGTTTTTGACTTGTTTCTGCCTAGGGCAAGACATTTAGGTTAGTTTTTATTTTGCTTCTGTTCTGCCCTTTGCCCCTCCCCCTTGCTGGATTACCTACTACAGGAAATAACAAATTAGGCAAAATAAATCCTAAATTACAGTTGGAGGAGGCAGGAGCTGCTGTGTGAGGGTAAAATTGCAGAGGCTCAGGTGTAAATTGGAGGGCAGTCCTTGTGCCTGGGGTTTTCTTTTCCAAGAAGCAGGTGAGGTGGGCTGTGAGCCCATCCCTCAGCTCTGGGGATGCTGGGTGGGGGAGGACATGGCTCACCCTCCTCCCTTGCTCCATCACAGGCAAGGCTTCCTCACCTGGCAGCTGGACACAGCTCCGGGGTGGGAATTTTCTCCCTTTCCATCCCAGTGACACCCATGCAGTGTTTGGTGTGTGGTTCTCTAGAAACATCCTCTTCTGGCTAAGGAGAGGATGGAAAATACAAGGCTGAAATAGAAGGTTCGTGCTGATGCAAGCTGTGTTTACTTTTGAAAATTCAGTTTATTAAACTCAAGGCTGCAGAACTCCAGGGATCAGTGATGCTGTCTGAACATCACCTTCCGCACCGCACAAGCAATTTTTCAAAATTACTTTTTTAATTAAAAGTTGTATCGGTTTAACGCGAGTTAAAGGAAAGTTCACAGGCTTAGCATCGTCTGAAATGTGCTGCAGATTTGGGAGAGAACCTTTCCCTGCCTTCTAAAAGTTTATCCAAAATAGTGAATATGCATGGGAAGAGAGGGAAATCTCCTCCTGGGCTCAGCCTCTGAGGGATTGCAGGGTGAAGGTATTTATTGATTATCAGTCCAGCTCCACTTCTATTACCTTCAGAAGGAGCTGCAGAGCAGCAGAGTTGGAATATGAACATAAGGAAAACAAGGAGGAGTCGAGGTACAGCAGAGGAAAGTCAATACAGAGCTTATTTAAATGTCAGCTGCCTGGAAGAGCTGTGCTCAAAAGCTGTGAGCAGAGATTAGGTCTGGGACACGGCTGGAAGGGAGGGAGGGAGGGAGGTGGCTGAGCAAGGCTGCTGCTGGGGGCAATGCCTGCACAAGGAATATGTTAAGGAGGGAGAAGAAACTGCTGACTGAAAATTGCATCTGACAATTAGTTCTGAGCAGCTAATTGGAGAAGTTCCGTGGCTCTTGGACAGGGGAAGCCTGTGACTGTGGTTGGTGGGCGATCTGATCCATGTTAACAGTGTTATTCATCAGCGCTGCTGACAGGGATAAGTGACACCCATTACAAATCTGTTTACTACCTCCAGATAATGTATTTAGTGTCTGAACGTATGTGCAGGGTAGGGAGTCTCTGTGAGCACAGGGTTTCTGGAATTTTATAGAACTATGGAATATCCTGGGTTGGAAGGGACCCACAGGGATCGTCGAGCCCAACTCTGAGCCCTTTGAGTCATTTTAAATCACATTGACTGTATTTTCCCAATAGGTCAGAATTGTAATTCTGTGGCATTTGTCAGTGTAAGGGGTTTTGTATTTGGGGAGAGCTTGAGCAAAAAAATTATTGGTTTGTAGAAGGATACCCTGATTCTGAATTTCATGGCCATTTTTATTTTTGAAAGTTAGCCACTAATTACATGCTGTAATAAGAAGTAGTTTTATTACTGTTGTGCCAGAAATAAAATTAGGTTGAGCACTTTCACGCAGGAAACATTGGAGTCAACCTTCAAAATGTTGCACTTGGGGATGTGGCTTAGTGATGGACTTGGCAGTGGTGGAATAATGGTTGGACTTGATGATCTTGGAGGTCTTCTCCAACCCAAATGATTCTATAAAGTCTTCAGCATTTTAGGCAGGACTGGAGGTGAGAAAGATGGGGTGCTGTACCTCATTGCAACCCAGCCAAGTTTTCCTTTATTTTGTCAGCCTCCTGCTTCATTCTGAATGGAGTTTGGTGGTTTTGTCTGCAGGGGGGTGAGTGCCTTGTGCAGGTGATAGATAGCCAGGGAACTCGAAGGCTTTGACATCCTGCCAGTTCCTGGCAGTGCTGGTTCCTTGGCACGGCCAGACTTTGTCTTAGCCCTGATCAGAACCCGTGTGGTGTAACAGGCGCTTGCTGGGGCCAGTGAGACCATGACCATGGGAGCAAAGGGCAAAACAAACTCTGCTTTGGAAGCGTTTCTTTGCCATCTACAGAAACACACAGCAACCAGCCTTTGTGCTTTAGCAGCCATCCCTTACGGTCTCGCTGTCCCACGCTGCCTGCAAAGGTGCATTTACTGGAAAACATCCCAGCTCTGCACGTGATCCTCTCTGCAGGGAGGACGGGAGAGCAAACACCGTGTGATGAGCTCTGTTTGCACTGTGTGATGCTCTTCTGAGCAGAAGGCCCCACCAGAAGACACTTGATTGTCCAGAAGGACAGATGACCACGCTGGGCAGGCAGGGATTTTACAAGTAGATGGGATGTGAAGCAGTGGGCTAAAGTTGCTGTCCCACTCTCTGGCATTGGCTTTTATTTTCCAAAAGCTGTGATGACAGCAGAACTGTGGACAAGGGATGTAGGTTTGCATTTAAAATACACAGGAGGTACCACTGAGCCAGCACTGACTTCTCTCTTGGCCCTGTAACAGTGCCATCACTTTCCTGTCCTGCTCACCCCACTTGTTTAGTGGAATTATTAATATGGATGTGTTTGCTTCCCAGGAGTGTCCTGAAAATCAGTTAAAGTTGGAAAAGTGTGTTGAAGAAGTCTCTCAGTACTGCTTTAAAAATTTAAAAACCTTAAAAAATTAAATTAAAAAATGTAAAAATTTCTTGATTTCTTTTAGTAAAGAGAAGTTTAGCTCCTCCTCAGCTGGAGTTCATGCCTTACATTTTTCCTGTTGCTTGTGTGTGGTATCCCATGGCTCTTCCAGTCTGAATCCTGCTTTGTAAAATGTTACAGTTTATCCTGTATTGGAGAGTCAGATTTTCAGTATGTATCTTATTACACAGAAAAGGAATAGGAGGCAACCTTCAAAATTTGGGCTTCAAAACTCCTTCCCCTTCAGATGACACAGAGGAGTTCTCATGCTTAATTGAAAGGTTCTGGATTCTATTTTCAAGACTTCTATTCCAGTGAAAGGTGGAGAGCTCTTTTTGCAGATTACTTGTGGCCAGGACTGATTTCTTGTCCAAAAATTAAACCCTTTAGCAGTTTTTTAAAAGGCAGCTGGGGAGCCAGTGTCAAGAGGGGGTCGAGTTAAGAGGAACACTATCTGTAGCATTTAAATGAAATATTTCTTGGAGGGTCCTTCTAAGGGGGGTTATCTGTAGGTGGTGTTCAAATCCTTGGATGTTACTGGAAGTTGGATTGAAGAGGAAGGGAGGGAACATGGACATGAAAGCTGGGAGGAGTGAGGAGTTTGCTCTTGCAGGGCAAGGAAACACGGCACCGTCTCCCTTACAAGTCTCACCTGAAGCCCACGTTTCTTTCCCCTCGTGGACTTCTTCGGTTCTCCTTTGGCTGTCTTTCCCTTCAGTATCAAAGCTGCATCCCCTGAAGGTTGTCTTGGCTTCTGGTACTGAGTTCACACAGGGAATGAGATGAAACAAGGCAAACTTGGTTCTAATCGCTCTCGTCTAATTCTGCTGCATAATGGAGATGAGCAGTACTTACATAACAATATCCTGGGATGTTAATAGATTTAATAACCCAGAAAGGTGGGAAGAGGTTCTGAATTACCTACAAAATGGCATCTAACTAATGAAGTTTACGGGAAGCTCATCTCTTTGAAGGAGAGTCAGATGGTAGGAGCGAGACTTCTGCATATGCTCAGAAGAGGAAACAAAATGAAGCTGCCTGTCCTAATCAGAATAAAACTCCCATTAAAAATAAGTTCTGAGATGCTGTTGGATTATGCCAGTAATACAGGGCTTCTAATACAAGTCTTGCAAAAATGTAAACAACACAGACTCCTTTAGATTAAATCTTTTTTTTTCCAAGTGTTGATATGTTCCAGTCTTGGGGATTAGAACTCTGTATGTGCCCAGCGAAAACAATCGGTTCATTAATGCTGTTTTGTTAGACCTTGCCCCCCTCTTGCCATGGTGATAAGGGACCTTAATTAGATCCCAGAACAAATGCTGGGGAGCTTGACAAAAAGGAAAAACATGGGGAGGGGGTGGAGAAATACTGAGATGTTGTTAGCAGATACATGCGGAGAGCTGTATCCTGCAGAGGAGAGACCATGTTCTATGGAAAACGCTGGATTCCCTTCCCAGGAACACAGCCTGTGCTGCTGGGCTGAAAACATCCATGGACAGTGTGTAGGACTGGCACTGGCAGCTTCCTGCACATCAGATCCTGCCCGGGAGAGCGCACAAGGAACGCGCTGCTGGCGGAGCTGTGCGTTAAAAATGTGCATTCCTAAATCGGTGCTGGATGCTGCTGATGGTCCCCCATGGGAAGTGGCCAGATCATTGGGTTGATTCATGTGCTCGTTTGTGAACAAGAAAATGTCTGTGTGGGGAGGCTTGGAAAGGGAAGGAGGAAAATTCAGAGGATTTTTAGGAACACCTTCAGCAGAGAGGGCATAAGCAAAAGAGGGGGAATTGTGGTGCTAAACAACGAAAAGAAAGGTTGGCAAATAATGCTAGCTGGGAAAAGGAAGAGAGCTTTCTCTGAGAAGCAGATCTCCATGTGGTTTCAAAAAAGCAAGCATGCAGAAACATGGGCGTTAAAAATTAAGAAATGCTGGGTTACTCTGCTTGTTTTCTATTATTGCGTGCTCAGGTTACACCTTCAAAACTTCCTGTGCCATCATTTGAGGTAGAACATTAACTTCAGGTTAAAATCCCAGCTTTTCATTAACTGCATTTCCAGTCTGAAATCTGAGGACTGTGGCTATCAGCTCTCATACCTTTCTCTCCAGTCTTAAATTACCTGCTGCCTGATTAGTTGTACTTCATAATTATTCCTTACTTAAATTACCTTTCAATAAAATAAGACTGTCTCTTTGAGTCTCTCATAGGAAGTGTGTTTTTCTGGCCATAAGACAGTTATTCTCTGAGCAACTAATTTATTAATTTATTTTTATTTTCACGTCAGGTTTTCTGTGTCACAGTGACATGTCTTGGTACACAGGTGAAGATGTTTCAAGTGAAATTTATTGCATTACAAGATGATGCATAAAAGCCAACCCTGTTGTCAAGGTCTATCAAGCAGTTTAAAGCTTGGAATTGAATCTCTGTCTAGCCTAATATTTTAGAAACTTTTAAGTAAGAACAAGGTGTAATTCCTCTATTTTAAAAAATAGGCCTCTGCAAAGCATGCATCAAACCTGCCAGCATTTTAGTAAATATATCAAAAAGCAAATTCAGGTGCCTGTAGACCTACATCTCATTTAAACACATTATAGTAGGTGCTAAAGTAATCCTGTGAGAGGCAGGTGTTATCTCTGGGTAAACACAGAACTGTCCATCAGCCCTGATGATGTGGGAGTGCCTGTGTCTGATCTCACTGAGCTCCATGTGCCTGGGGAAGCAACAGGAACGAGCTGAGTGGCACTCAGAGCTGCTGGGTTTGGGGTTTGTGCCAGTTCCTCCTGAGCTGCTTGGGTTTGGACAGGGTTTGGTTATCAGGAGTGAAGAAAGCTCCAGGTATCATGGGGTGCTGCCCTGCCCAGGCTGGCTCTGACAGGGTTGCAACAGGCTCATTTTAACAAAGGTAGCTTTGTTTTTCCTGACGTGTATTCAGAAAAGAGAAACTATTTGAAGTTTGCTAAGTATGAGATGTCTTGCCTTTTCTTACTCATCCACTATTTCTGTGTGTTTCCAATCCCTCTCTTTAGGATATTTTTTCAAGGTTAACAGAACCTTCTTTACAGTTCTTGCTGTTCTTTCAAAACCCTGGAATTCATTATTTTTTAATTTATCTAGAGAGCACGGTGGCCTTAAACATTCAGGACTATGCAGAATTAGTTTCTGTTTTGCAAGAACAGAAAGAGGCTTCTCTTTGGAGCTGAATGGGAAGTGAGGTGGTCCAGTTTAAGTTTTCCAATTTTCCTTTGCAGACTGAGAGTGACTGTTTAAGCTTAAACAAGTTGTAAGGGTTATAAAGGTAATTTCATGGACCCTCAATGGAAAGGAATTTCAGATAAATACATACAAGATGACTGTAGTTTTAGTAACATTAATAAAATAAGAGACAAAGGTAAAGTAGGGGGAGGAGATTTGAATTTTCAGATGGCTGAGATGGAAGAGTGAGGAGGGTGAGCAGCCTCTGCCTGCCACTTAATTGGACCTCAGAATAAACTGGAGACCAGGTGTCCCTGCTCTGTAAACCTGTGGTCTGCAAAATTATTGTCAGATAAACATTACTGCAGGAAAGAAACCTATAAACTCAGGTTTTTATAGGTTATAACACTGTTAGTTGTAAATAACACCATTAAAATCCACCCTTTTCAGACAGATGCTTCAGGAAAAGTGAGTGTGAACTCCTGCCCATCTGTAGGAGTCTGGTTGCTGCAGAATTCAGGGAAGGTCTCAGTGGGCCTGGAGCTGCTCTAAAAGTGGCTGCTGGTGTGGTGTGAGCGTGGTGAAACCAGAGCAGCACGTTTGGAAATTGCCTAAATTGTTTTTAAAGCTGCAGGGGTTGCTTCCATGGTTGAACATCTTGGAGTTCTGGGGGAAAAAAGGCAGGCAGAGGATAAACAAACTACATCACTTAATATTAAGCTGAACTCGCATGTGGGTTTTAGTTTGAAAGGAATAAAATGAATATTTCCGTCTTCATTGTTAGTCCCCCCCTTGGCAGACTCGCTGTGTGTGCTGGTGATGGAACTGTCTGACTTGGGTTGGAGTTGCTCCTGTCAGAGCAGGAAATGCACAGTCAAGGTACTAAATAATGTGATTAGATGGTCTAGAGGATTTAGTCCTAAATCATGATTTCTTTTTTAAGCTGTTGTTCCTAGTGTTATACATATTAACTAAGAAGGTCTGTTTGGCTTTTACTGAGTCAAAACATTGTAGGAGAGTTTTTAAAGTCACAATTTAAAGCTCAGATTATGAGTTAAAACTCAGACCTTTGCTAATTCTAGCTGTTGTTCCTAGTGTTATACATATTAACTAAGAAGGTCTGTTTGGCTTTTACTGAGTCAAAACATTGTAGGAGAGTTTTTAAAGTCACCATTTAAAGCTCAGATTGAGTTAAAACTCAGACCTTTGCTATTTCCCACCAGTGGCTGTCTGGCCTGTGTGCAGAGGAATACAGAGAACAAAGTGGGAGTGCCAAAATGCCAAATTCCCTGTTCTCCAGGGCAGCAGGAGCACGTGGAAGGTGTGTGACTGCAGGAAGACACCTCTGAGTTAAGCTGATAAAACCTCTCTTTAATCCTTTCTGTGGTTTCCACCTACTTCAATTAATTACGGAGATGAGTTGTTAGTGGTGAGTTTTATGAAACCATGTGTAAACAGTGTGTATAATGAAAACAATAAAGACCTCATTTGTAGATCAGACATTAGGGAGATAGGATTATTTCCTGGCTCAAAGCAGGTGTCAGTTACGTGGATAGTTCCCTTTGTGTGCAAGTTTCATGGCAGGCGAGTGTTTTGCAGGGAATAGTGCACTTTGGAGAGGTGTCTGCATTTTACAGGCTGGATTTGTACAAGTGCTGTCCAGCTGGTGCATCCACATCCTTGCTGGAGCTGTGTAATAATGGTGCAGCCACACCAGCAGAGAGAGATGTGTGTGGGAGAAGTCCTTGGTGGCCTGGCTTCTGCTTTTACAGTTTCTCCTGAGCTAATTGTTGAAGCCTTGCATTAAAAAATGAAACCTAATTAAGGATTATGTGAGTTGAACAGTGTATTTGCAGTGAGTCTGTTGGAAGTCTTGATTCGACAACTCAGTGTGTTCTCTTGAGAGAGTTCCATGACGTATCTGAAGCATGTCCTGGAACAGGGCTGTAAGAGAAGGAGTCAAGGTCATATGGAAATGATGCACAGCTTGTTTAACACCAGATCAGCCATCCCAGCCAGGGTTAGGAGTCACTTGCCAGGTGTGTGTGCTTGACCCGGGGGAGAGCCCTGCCCTGTTGGCTGCTGTCAGAGGCAGCTAATGCTTGTCCTGGGGCAGGAGGAATACCACTCATCCTCTGCAGCTGGGCTGCTGTTCCTGTCTTCTTTCCAGCCCTCCTGGGCAGAAAAGTAGTCCAGCAAAAAAATTTGGGATGATAGCTGTGCTTAAGGGAAGGCTGAAGCTGCAGGGAGCATTACACCGACATCTCCAAAAAATACAGCTCTGGTGTGGGACACGCTTTGGCCGAGGTGTCTCTTGGGTGTTGTGGAACTGGTGTCACCATCTGGCAGGGCAGGTGATGCCCAGGCAGCAGAGCTGCTGTCAGCAGTGGTGATGGGATGGTGTCGGATTAAGCCCTTTTCTGACCCAGGGATGGGGCAACTGAGAAGCATTTTAAAAGCTTTTATTCTATTTTCAGTCTCATGTGAAGGGTGAGACAATACAGATGTTATAACTCACATCATCACAATCAGAAGCCAACTATTTCTTAATTACAATACACTATAAGAGTTTCTTGGCCTATCAGCTTTTGCCACACCATGCTGTAAATGCCTTAAAACCAAAAATCTAAAATTACCCCTCGTGGGTCCTACTACAGTGCATCTTTCATAGTTCTGTTTCTCTGAAGTATCTAGTCTTATTGACAAGGCCATCCTTTGAAACTTCTTTCTAGTTCCAGTTTTCTTTTAACAATGTCTGTCCTATTCTCATCTCAAAGTTTCCATACAGATGCACATTGAGTGAGCCTTCTGTTAGGCTTTGAGAATTCCCTACAAATCCATTTCCCGCAGGATGGCAGAGACTGGGGAGCAGCAGTGGTGATGGTGGGATGGTGATGGTGGGATGGCAGAGCTCTGGGAGAGGAATGGTGACAATGGGATGGCAGAGCCCAGGGAGCAGCAGTGGTGGTTATGATGGGATGGCAGAGCCCAGGGAGCAGCAGTGGTGATGGTGCAGTGGTGACAATGGGATTCCAGAGCCCTGGGAGCAGTGCCCCGTCTCCAGCGGCGCTGCCGGGACCAGAGGAGCCTGGAGTCTGCACGGGGCTGGATGATCACGCTGGCCTGGAATGGTGCTGGCAGGAAAGCTGGGGCACTGCCTGGCTGTTTGATTTGTCTCCCTGGCTTCCCCTGCCTCGGCTCCTTTGTGTTCCTGGCAGGGAGGCCGCATCTCGAGCTGCAGATGGTCACGGGGAGCAGGGAGGCGTGAGCTGGCGAGGGGCTGGAAGTGACCCGGTGCTGGCAGGCACCAGGCAGCAGGAGCCGAGCAGCCACTCACACAGAGCCTGGCAGGACTGATGTACTGCTTGCAGGACCCTTCTACAGAATACAGCAGCCTGTAATGTTGGTCTGTATATATTTAAAATATAAAATTCGTTACAGTTGTTCATCTCACAACTACCCAGAGTTTCTCTCTTGGTTGGTTTAACCAAGTGATGTAGTCAAACTCGTAAGTGCAAAAATGTCCAAGAGATTAAATTAGCAAGCCAAAAGTGATGGCGTGGAAGGGGGCAGGAGGTAATTAAAAGATAAGGCTTTGTAAAAAGCTTGATTCAAAGATTTGTAAGCAGATGTTCAGAGTGTAATTTTTTTCTTTGTGTTCACTGGGAAGTTTCTGTTCTATTCTTGCTTCTCAGTTGATGACAGAATAACAATACAGCTTCAGTGTCTGTTGTGTGAACAAACTTCTGTGCACTTTTTTCCATAAAAATCCTTTTTGCAGTATGTGGAAGTTTACCACAGACATCATGGCTGTGTGATTATATGCAAGTGCTAAACGCTCTTGGTATCCATCAAATTGAGTTCTGCTATAAAAGCAACACTCTGGCCCTGTTGCTTACTGGTGATGTTCATTAGCAAGTGTTTTTAACCCTTTTTTTTTTTTTTTACAGAAGGTTAAACTGAGAGCAGGAAGTTATGGTCCAGTTGTGCTGTAGACTCCCAGTTCCCAACGATGTCAGTGGTGACAATCAGGCTGAAGAGCAAAAAAAAAACAACTGTTCTCCCATTGAATCATTCAGTGCAGGGTTCCCTGCACGTAACAGGAGCGGGTGGGCGTTCATCCCTTCAACACCATGCGTTGTGTTGAAGTAATTTTTTTTATTGTACTTTCTGTGTTCTAGGAAGACCTGAAGCAGTGGCAGCTGCTTCAAGAGCCACTGCAAACTGGTCTGCCCCATCCCTGGAAGTGTCCAAGGCCAGGTGTGATGGAGCTCTGAGCTACCTGGGATGGTGGAAGGTTTCCCTGCCTATTTATATGGAAAGAGATGGGCTTTAATGCCCCTTCCAGCCCAGGCCATTGTGATTCTTTCTTTGTCTGGTCCATGTAAAATCCCACGTGTACTTGCAACTTCATATTTCTGCAGTTGCACACCAACTCCTGATCTCCAGTGGGGGTGCAGGCAGCGATCACTGGGCTCTGCAGGAGTGTCTCAGAGTAAATGAGCTTGTTAATCAAGGCTGGGGCTTCCTCTGCTTGCTGAAAGCTAATTAGGACTTGCCCAAAAATATGCATTTTAAATGGCCTAATTGAACTGTTCAGCAGTTTAATTTAGCTGTGATGGAGACCTAAAGTTTTGGTTGTTGTTGTCAGAGTAGGAGAAGACATTTATGGTTTGTGGTGGTCAGTTACACTGCAGCTCCATCTTCCAGTGGAAGAAACCTCATGTTCCAGTGGAATAAAAAAGAATCAGAATCCCACTTCTGCTGGCTTGGATGCAACAGAGAGCAACCTTATCCCCAGCTCACTGGCTAAATTCAACTAGAGCCTTTCCCTACTTCCTAAACTCCCCACTATTGTTTTAAGTGCATGTATTCAGTATTCTTGATGCCTGTCCTAAAGCTGCATAGCGTTTCTGTAAAAAACAAAATACCTTGTGACACTTGCCATTTCTTACTACACGTACGACCTCTGGAATATCTCCAAAGCTCTGGAAAAGAATGAGATTTTCAGTAATGGCTACAGGCATTAAGGGCATAAATACTGTTGAGTATCAGTGGGATTTATGCTCCTAAGTTGCTGTAAATGCTTTTGAAAGTCACATCCAAAATGCATCATTAAGAACAAGATATGCTGCTAGTGGTTTTTAAAGCAGATGTGTGATATAGATGAACAGTAAAATGAAAGGTGCTTTATAATGTTATTCTTGTGGAAGAATTGTTAAATACATAATTATTACAAACAGCTGAATTTTGGAGAGCTTTCTTGTCAGGATTGCAGTTTGGTATGTTGAAATTCATCCAGCTCCAGAGAGAAACCGAGGGACTGAGATTTCAGGGCAAAACTCCTATAGTCTGTTGTTAATCAAGAAGAAATTTCTATATATTCCTACTGAGACAAGAAAATACCCCCAGTTCCCAAGAAATGTTCTAGTACACTGATTGTTAAATGTAAATGAGACCCTGTCATTAAAATCCATAGATTCACAGTGCTAAATGACAAATTGCAGTTACCACATCGCTTAATACACCATTCTTTTATTTTCATATCTTGCAGGTTTGTTACTGCTCAGCGGTGTCTGGGAGGTTTTCTGGGGTTTGGGCTGGTGGCTGTTGTGTCTGGGAGGTTTTCTGGGGTTCCAGGTGGTGACTGTTGTATCTCCAGTGGAACTTTGTTTTCCACTGACCTTTGAATTTCCCGAAGGCTGGAAATGTGCTGCTGCTCCATGAGCAGATTCCTCCTGCATTTCTTCTCACAAGTCCCAAACTGTCTTTTTCCCCACGTGCTCTAAAGATGGACCATTTCCCCCTCCTTCCTTCCTGATTTCAGCATGTGTGTCATTATTTAGATTTGTAATTTCTGACTTCTCTTCCTGAAGAGGTGGCAATTCCTCTGGGAGCATCTCCGGCGTTTTGCCTGTGCCCAGCTGCTCTCCCATCATATCACGGCGTATTTATGGGGCTGGGCACTCCTATTAGCAGTTGTAGTTACATATTTAAACATACTTCACATAACTAATTATGTTTCATGGCCTGTAGCCAAATTGAGTAATTCTGCCTCCTTGAAGCTCCAGAAAAATACACATATTTAGAACGTGGCTACAACTTCCCTTTAGCGACTCAGTGACGTCTCCCTGAGGTTGGGCTGTTTTAAGTGGGCAAATAAAGGTGTTTCAGTGTGAGAAAATTTTGAACCAATTTTCCCATCTGTCTTGTCTCCTCCTTTTTTTTTTTTTTTTTTTGGAGCCTGTTTTTGGTGGCAGCTGCTCCCTGTTCCAGCCAGGGGGGCTTGTTCTGCATGGATGTGCTGCTTGGGCTCCTTCACATCATCAAATGCAAAATATTTGTCGTAAGTAAACTCCTGAGGTGTCTACTTTTTAAAAAAATCATCACACAGAGAAAGAGGCTGGGCCAGCTGCTTGTATTATTGCCCCAGAGAAGAAATACAGACCAACTGTGTTGGAAGTGGTTGGACATTTAGAGTTGCTGTTTTTTATTTGTAGAGCTGATTACAGACTTTTACAGGCAATTATCAAAACCAAGGAAAGTCTGGGAATCTTTTTGCCTTGGTGTTGCTCTGCAGGTTGTGTGTTCCCTCTGAAATACTCATTCCTGACGTGCTGCAGGCTGGGGCTGGGTATTTCTGCCTGGTGTCTGGCTGTAATTCCATTTTGGAGCCCCAGCATTCCACCTGACAGCTCTCACATCCTGCTGCCATCGTGCTAATTGCTTGGCATTCCCAGGATTTTACTGCAAGGTGTTCATGTGCACAGATCTCCCTCTCACAGGTGGAAGGGGGGATTTTTTTTTATTTATTTGGTTTTGCTAGCCTAAGTTAGGTTTGGAATGGGAAGCCATTAAAGGATAAAAGCAACACGCAAGCCTGTAGAGGTCAATTTAACTGGTACAGCAGCACAAAAACACACAAAGGACCCATGTAACAAAACCTAATCGGCTTTAGCTTGAGGGTTACCAGAACCCACATCTCTGAGATTGCTGCTATCAGTTACATTTTTACAGTTCAGCACTATTTTTTATTGCAATTGAAGCACGATATTTGTACCTATTAGCCTTTGAGTTTCCTCTTTAGCTCCCTCCCCATAAAGCGAGATGCAGCATTATTATTAAACTGTTCTCGGGGCTAAACACTGTGAATGTCATTCACGTCTGTGTTTATTAATAAAGCAGCAAGAGGGAGAAGCTTTAGCTTGTCTGGTTTGCTTGACTTGCATCAAGGATAACTTTGCAAGAGAGAGGGAGCTTTCAATAAGTATTCAAAATTGCATAATGAAAAGGTTCTGGAAATAATTATAAAAATCAGACTGAAATCACTTTGGAGAATTGTTCAGGGGTTGGGGTTTTTTTTTGGTCGGGTTTTTTTGTATTTTTTTCTTTTTTTTACATTCAAATTGGCAATGAAGTGTAATGAAGACAGTCAGAAATAACCCCTGCCGCCCACGCAGGGTATATATAGAGATTGTATTTACTCTGCTGTGCAAGCATCTACTGCAAGATGGCACATTAAAATGTGAACAAAACAGCACATCCCCGCTCCTGGATGCCGCAGTGCTGCTGGGATCTGATAAACACTTGGAGTGGGGAGCTGTGCTGAGTGTGTGCAGCAGCTGTGCCACAGCCTCCTGCCATCCCCGGCCACCAGCTCTGCCCCCACCAAACCTGGGCATCTCCTCCTCCTCCTCATCCTCCTCCTCCTCTTCCCAGGGCAGTTTTCCAAAACTTATCCAAAACCTGGCACCTGAGTCCAACATGAACTGCTGTCTCCAGTGCCTTCAGTCCTGACCCAGAGAAACCGATACTGGAGCGCTCAAACTTCCCAACTTCCCGCAGTTCTCGCTGCCAGGTGTGTGAGCACCCCCAAGAAGTGGGGTGGTGATGATTTTTTGGTTGAGGTGGTGTCTGCAGGATGTGGTGTCTGAAATCAACGCAGCTCTTCTTCGCTCTTCAGCACCACGATTTATTTTCTTTCAGGTCTAAGCTTTTTTTCCCCCCCCCCACCACAAATTTTTTCCAGTCCTTGTCGATGTGTGTGTGACCTTCAGTGGGTAATCTCTTAATTAATTTTTGTACTGAATATGTAGCATATTGAGACGTGAGCTTTAGGCACTCATCTCGGAGGCTGTGTTAATTCCAAAAATCAAATGCATCAAATTTGGCAAGAAAAGCCCAATTGCAAGTAACCAACCTCTTTCTGCTTCCCTCTTGCTCTTTCACCTCAAAAAATGTCATATTGCCTATATTTGCATGTGATAATTTAGCATAAAAAGCATTTTGAGCACCCTGGAATGAACGTTTTGACATTCAACTGGATGTTTGCTTTTACATTTGCCATACTTGGGTGCACCTCTGTGAGAAATGCATTGCAGAATTTTTGTATCTGAGGTTATACAAATTGTTTTAAATGCTGGTAATTGATTCCCAGCTAATGCTTTCAGCATGGGTTGCTCGGGCTGAGAAGTGCAGGCAGAGGTTGAATTTGAAATTGGAATTTATTGTGTTCCTGTCTTCCTTCCATTATGTCCTGAGTGCTGGGGGAGAGCTGGTGGAAGGATTTTTGTTTGGTTTGGGTTTGGTTTTGGGTTCTGTGGTGAGGTTGGTTTTTGGTTTTGTAATAGGTGGTTTTTTTGGGTTTGGTTTTTTTTGGAAGGATTTTTGTTCGGTTTGGGTTTGGGTCCTGTGCTGAGGATGGTTTTTGGTTTTGTGGTAGGTGTTTTTTTTGGGGTTGTTTTTTTTTTTTTTTTAATGAAAAAATCAACTTTCTAGTCAGCAAAAAATGGGCATGTGGCTTTTATGCTGCAATCCTGTGGGCCCCCATTTTGTGTGTTCTTGCTCTAATTAAAAGCAGTGTTCCTTACAAGTGTAGGTATGGTAGAGGGGGAGAAAAAAATGTGTGGCTAGTTGTTGGCAGCAGCTACTGTTTGCAAAGGGATGTCATCACCTTCAAAATTTGTTGTTTGTAAGAAGGCTTTTTTACCTCCCAGTGCTGCCAGTAGCATTTAAAATAAGCAATCCTGTGAAAAGATCATCAGAGTTCTTCTATTTTTCCCCAGATATTTTTTTGAAGATACTGATACAACTACATTCAAAGAGTTTTTCCATATTATATATAGATTTTTCACGTAGCTGTAGTAGGGAACAAAGGTTTCATGTTGGAAAAAAATAGTGTTTGTAAATTCCTTGGGGGAAAACTCGGACAGCAAGATTTGAAATTAATTTCCAAATCCTGTAAATTTTAATGGATTTAAAAATCTGATTGGCCTTTTATTATCTTGTCCAGATACTGTCATGCAGTATAAACAACAAAATTAAACCATTATATTCTTTATGTGTTTTTCATCAATAATTGAAATGATTTCTTGATGTGGAAATTCTTGAAGGGATTAGTTCACCATAGCTTGGCTGTGCACTGTGGTGCCATGATGTGTTACTTACTGATTCTGGTTGGGGGGTTTGTTCTCTTTTTGTTCTCTCTACGGTATTTTTGTCTGCATTTATTAGTACAATACTGAAATTAGTACAGTGGCCAGTTTTCCCTGGCAGAAAACCACTGTGGACAAAAAGGAAGGTCCACACACCTAGAAACTTCCTTTGTGGCTGTAAAATAAAAGACTTGATGGTGACAGAGATGTTGCTCAGAGTGGAGAGCTCTGTGCTGCCCAGGGCGAGCTGAGCAGAGGAAATCCAGGGGATGGCACCAAATGGAGATGTGCAACAACAGAACTCTGGATTTACACTGATTTATGAGCATAATAAAAGTGCATCTGCCTTGACTCTCGGGGATGGTGCTGTGCAGGGCCAGGAGTCGGCCTCGATGATTTTGTGGGTCCCTTCCAACCTGGAATATTCTGTGTTTCTGTGATCCCTGTGGGTCCCTTCCAGTGCAGCGCATCCTGTGGCTCTGGCTGTGCCTTCCTTGGCATCTGGGCACCACTGGGGAGGGGGAACAGCCCAGAACCGAACATTCCTGGGGTGTCTCCAGCACTGCATCCTCTGGGAGCTCCGGAGTGCTTGCCAGGGACCGGGGGCTGTGCCTGGCCTTTTTCCAGCCCTCCCAAAAGTTTTCCCAACCGTGCGCCACGACAGAACTAAAGCCAGGAAAAACTAAATGTGAAAAACGCCAGTCACTTGTTTTTAAGATTTTAAAAGTTTAAGAGTAATAAAATGGTTATTAAAATAGTAATACAATCAGAGTAATAAAAATTGCAACAATTGAGATTAGGACAATATGAGACAATAAAACCAAAGAGTTACGGATGTCCGGGTACCTTTCTTCTGATAATGGGGCAATAAATTCTTCTGCTCTGAAAGATTTAGGTGTCCTGTGGCTGCTGTCTTGTGCAAGTACCTCATTCCTTTCTTTAAAAAAATATCGCACATACATAGTTTCTATTTTAACATTATGTTATATCCTAAAACTGTATTTAACACACCACTTGAGAAAATTAATACAGCATAACTTTCTAACGTAACACACATATAATACTCATTTTAATATTTGCGAAAAGCCAATCATAAAAATAAAATTTTTCACACTAAAGCTTACTTCGGGAACTAAATTTGCCGTAATGAGTAACACCAGGTGCTCTCTAATTGTTCGCATTTGGGTGGTTTGGGTGTGATTTTGTTGGGCGCGGAGCCTTTGGCCCTGCGCTGCTGTGGCGGCCGCGCTGCGGGCGGTGTGCCCGGGCAGGCCGTGCCGGGGCCGGGCGGGGCGGCACGGCCCGGGGCAGCCCTGGCACCGCCAGCCCAGCCTCGTGGGGCTCGGCAGGCCGCGCTGGGTTCCCGGCAAGCCCGGCAGCCGAGGGGGTTTGTGCGCAGCCCGCCGTGGCAGCGACTGCGGAGCAGATGGAGGGTGAGCAGGGCCCCGCCGAGACCGCGGCGCTCTGGGCACGGCGGCGTGAGGCGATTTAGAGTCCCTTAACTCCTGCCCGCCTTTGCATCCCCCCGCACCGCCTGCCAGCATATGGTTCACCCCGCCCCGTGCTGTGCTGCTTTTTATGTTGCAGCTTTTCTTTTCTTTTCTTTTTTTTAATTTTTTTTTTTCCTCCTCCCTGTTTTCTCTGCGTGGTTGGGTTTTTGTTTGGAATTTTTTTTTTTTTTATTGTTGTGGTTTGGGTTTTGTTGTTTGTTTTGCTATCATTGTTTTGGGGGTTTTTTGGTGTGGTTTTTTTTTTTTTTTTTTTTTTTTCATCCCAGAGAAAGGCAGAGGCAAAATACTTTGTATCACCTGTAGTTATTGGATATGTGGCCTTTTGGGAATGACATCAGTTTATCTTTGCTAAGGCTTTAATTTGAAAGACAGACCTCTCAAATGATCAATTGCAAGCCACACTGACCCTTCTCCTTCCATATGAGGATTTTTTACTCCTTTTCTAGCACTACCTGTCTGGGTTTGAGCACTGTTTTAATCACCTTTACCTTCCTTGCACCTCACAGAGTTTAATTTTTTTTTAATTCTCAAAGATACTTCTCCGAGCATAAATATTTCATTCTATATTTGCATACCTTCCTTACCACTGGACTGCTATATTTAATAAATAAAAAGACAGGAAAATAGTTGCTACAGTTGCTTGTTACACAGAGCTCAAATTTTAATGATTAATGTAAATAATCATGGTCTTTTCAAGTCTAAGTCTGTTTTAAAAAAATCACCAAGACAGTGTTGTTTACATGAAAATTGTGAAAGTAAAGCCTGTTTTTATGAACATTAAATGGCCTATAATCTCACAATAAACAAGTTTTTTAAAAATAGTTAATAGGTATGTTTATGAATACTCGTGTTGGATTTTTTTTAATGAGTCACTTCTTAGTGTCTCCCAAACCTTCAAAGACATCAGCAATCAACTTCATGGAATAATCTTGTTTATGTTTTTATGTAAGCATTAAAACCTTCATATTAACACTTGGTTGGTTTTGAAAAGCAGATCCTAGAGTAGATCCGGAACTTTGCTTTTTTTATGCTGAGTTTCAGGTTAGAACAGACCTTCAAAATAAGGATATGGAAGTTTATAATGGTGTGGAAATACTGCAGTGAGTGTCCAGGAGTCTTGTTGATGTACAGCTATGACAGCAATTAAATGCCACAGTTTAATTTTGCCTTTTGACCTCCCTGCCAAAACCTTCTTAGTCTAATTTTCAAATATCCTTCTTGCCACTTTTTCTCAATTTTATCTCTGCAAACCTGTGTTCCTGTTTGTAATCCCAGGATAAATGCTCAGATCCCAGAACTCTTGGAACCTGTGGCCTTTTCCCATCCGAAGCTGGGTCAGATCCATCCTCCTGCTGCTCCTTTCCCTTTCCCTTTCCCTCTCCCTCTCCCTCTCCCTCTCCCTCTCCCTCTCCCTTTCCCTTTCCCATTCCTTTCCTTCAGGACATTGTTGCCCTTTCCCAGGGTTGATTTTTCCTGGTGTTTTCCCAACAGGAGTAGAGCAGCAGCGTGCTCTGGAGCTCCTCTTTCCCGCATCCCTGGCTTGACAGGGCTTTTGGAAATCGCAGCCTGTATAAAAATAGTTATTTTTCCATCCCGTTAGTGGTGCTGGTTTGGTGGTTGTGGGGCTCTTTTTGTTGTTTTTTTTAAAGTGCTGATGAAAAAGATAATGCTGCCAGCTGGAGATGGGTGAGGTGGATATTCAGTGTTTGTGATGTTCCCCTGCCTCCCCCAGCCTTCCTTTCAAAGGAGGTGGGGCATGGCTGGAGTCTGCAGCTCGTTCCTAAGGATGAATTTACCCGAGCTTGGAGAGCAGTTCCCTGTGAGGTGACTCCAAGTGGCTGTTCCAGCTCAGCTCCGAGCTGGGGCTGCAGTGGGGATCCCCAGCTGAGGTTATGAGGCTGTGTGGGATGGCACCAGGGGGTGTAAGGGGTGTCTCCTTCCTTATCCTGCTTCCAAAACCCTTCCCTGGGCACAGCACCTCTGCCAGGTTTGTGGCCCCTGGCACAGCATCACCAGAGTTTTGTCAGCCAGGAAAAACTAAAGCTCACTTAGAGAACTAAAAATTGCTGTAAGAAGTAACACCAGGTGCTCTCTAATTGTTCACATTTTGGTGGTTTTGGTGTGATCTTTGTTTGGTGGAGACCCTTTAGGCTCTGCCCCTGCTGTGGGTGATGCCAGGGTGGAGGAGCCGTGGTTTGGGCAGGTCCCACGTGTGCCTGCCCTTCCTCCCTTCCCCTGCTCCTCTGTCAGCGTTGTCATTCAGGTGATAATCCTGCCTCATTTCCACTGACTAATAGTGGTGATTAACCTTTTCAATTTTGACATTATAGATAATAAATCAAGTGTATTGGCATCACGTCTGCAGTGGTGCAAGTTTTTAAAGGATAACAAAACAGGAATGAGAGCACAGCACAGGCACTGCCTGCTGCCCATTGTGGAAGGGTTTAGGGTTGGGAAAGACCTCTCAGATCATCAAACCACCGCCAAGCTCACCACTAAACCATGTCCTAGTGCCACATACACATGTTTTTCCAACACTTCCAGGGATGGTGACCCCTCCACTTCCCTTGGCAGCCTGTTCCAATGCTTTGCAACCCTTTCTGGGAAAAATGTGTTTCTAATATCCAGTCTAAACTTCTGCTGCTCCCTCTCCTCCTGTCCCTGTTCCTTGGCAGCAGAGCTCGACCTCCTGTCTGTCCCCTCCTGTCAGGAGTTGTGCAGAGCCACAAGGGCTCCCCTGAGCCTCCTTTGCTCCAGGCTGAGCCCCTTCCCAGCTCCCTCAGCCCCTCCTGGGTCTCCAGCCCCTTCCTAGCTCCATTCCCCTCTCTGGATATGCTCCAGCCCCTCCATGTCCATCTTGTCCTGAGGGTGCCCAGCAGAGGGAAATACATGATCACTTCCCAAGTCCTGCTGGCCACACCATTGCCTGTAAACCAGCACTAACTGCTGTCAGCTGGGGGAATTTCAGACATGTGCATCCATGTGCTGCGTGTGAGCCTGGAGTCCGTGTGCAGGGACAGTTTGATAATCTGTTTATTGTGTTGGACGTGGATATTTTCAGATCTTTCTCCCCCCCTGCTTTCAGTCTGTGGAAGGAACAAGTCCTGCAAGGATGAGAGCTCCTCCAGGGAGAGGCAGCGAGGGCGGCAGTGGAGATGAAGGGAAGAGAAACTCAGTTTTGTCTTCTCCCCTTCATGGCTGTGCCAGATGGGACAGCCAAGCTGGCACATGGTGCCTTGCTATTCCTGGTGCCATTCAGGGGTGACAGTGCTGGGACACTCCATTCACAGGCTCTGGGAATCCACGAGCTCTCCTGACAGGTAGATCCACAAGGATCACCAGCAGGAGTCTGATGAACGTTTGCTTTGTGGCATTGCCCTGGATAGAAATGTGTGACCCCTGGAGCGGCAGTGAGGAGCACCAGCTGTCAGTGGCAGGCTGGGTGCAGGCATCTCTGTGTCCCTTTGTGTCCTTCCCTGCTTCCCAGCCTGTCCCTGCTGCTGCTGGGGATCCTGCCCAGCCCGTCACGTGCGCCAGGTGTTGTTTGCTCAGGTTTAATTTGCCGTGGTGCATCGGAGCGCTGGCAGTCACATGATAGCTGGGGACCTCACTGTGCCTTCCTTCTTGGAGATATTGTTAATTAAATTTTTTATGAAGGAGCTGAGGCACACCAGCAGCGATCTCCTTTCAAGCAGAAATGTAGCAGGCAGTTCCCAAAGAGACCTCATCTGCTCTCTTCTCTATGAAAATCAATTAGTGTTATGAATGTGTGATAGCTTCTTAAAAATCTGTCGTGTTGGAGAAGTCTTTGCACCTTAGAATGGCAGACGGAAGGATGTGGCCTCTTGCTCCTCCTCCCTTCCCTGCTCCCTGCCCTGCTCTGGCTGCTGAGCATGGCTGTGGGCATCCACTTGAACTTTCTTTTTGTTCAGGTGCCTCAAGTTTTTCTAAATTCTCGTTTAAGAAAAGAACAAGCATAGAGTTGTTTGGCTTGATAAGGGGAATATGTAAATGAAGACATCCATGCTTTGATGCCTCTTACTTCATCAGTATCCCCAGGCAGGGGTTTGCTGAGGGAAATTCTTGTTTCATGTTCTCTAAGAAGCACTTTTTATTTAGTGAGTGACCTGTGGTACAAGCTGTAGACGTGGCATCACTGACTTTGTCATGGGGCAGCCATTTGTGCTTCTACTTAAATGCTGTTTATTTCTCTCTCTGCAGTGTAAACACCATCTCCTTGTTGACTGTTGTGTTTGTTTTTTGAACTTCCTATCCAAGCTTAATCACTGATTTTATTTTTCCCCACACCTATCCAAGCAGAGCTACACACTAAAGAAGAAAAATATCATACTTACATGCTAAAATGCTTAATAGCTATGTAGCAGTTATAGACAAAAGATCATTTTCTCAGCATGACAGTGTTACTGGAGTAAATGACTTCAACCAGATGAAAAAGGTGATGTTTGCAGTATATATTTTTGAGTAAGCCTTTATTTGCTGTTGTGGTTTATACAATATTTGACATCTAGAATATGCTTTCAGGAGATTTTTCTAAACAAATTGTGTAAGAAAAGAAAATGAGGGATTAATCCACGAAAATATAAAAGTTGCTTTTGAAACCACCTTCCCAGAAACACTCAAATTGGAGAGTAGCAATTTGCCTTTTTACCTGGGATGCTGAAGTGTTGCCACTGCTGTTCCACCTTCCTGTCACTGCTTTGTTCCCTCTGTCACAGAAGTGACTTTCACCCATGCAAAATGTATGATTGCACAGGCTTTGACCTTTCCAAACTGCTGTGCTTTCCTCCCCGTCAGTCCTTAGAGAAACAGCACAGATTTCCCTGCTTCGCCTCTCCTGGTTCACATCTCAGAAACGAGGCAGCAAACCCATCCTTCTGCCTCCAGACACACAGAGACATCCCAAATTAACATTCCTAGGCTTGCACTTACCTTAGGGAGAAGGAGAGGAAGGATTTAGTGAGTTTTGAGCTCACTGTTTGCAGGGTTCACCCATCCCAGGCATACAGCCCATGGATCATGGAAGACTCACTCCGGGGGCAGATGCTTCCCAGTGGGCTCTGGCACTGTCCTTGTCCCGGCTCTGAGGGAACTGCTGGGGGCTCTGGGAGCTCAGGGATGTATAAAAGGAAAAAGGAGCATTGTGAGATGCAGAGAACTGGGTGTTGGGTTGTTCTGGGCAGCCAGGAACGGTGTGGGGAGGGAGAAGCTGGGATCACTGGTTGTTGTCCCTCTTGTTCATCTCCTTGTCCTGACTGCAGAGCTTTTGGTCTTTTCCTCTGCCTTTTCCCTCACTGTCATAATTTTTCCTGGTTATTTACCTTCCAGTTATGCCTGTCCATAAGATCCTATGGGGAGATTGTTTCAGGCCTCACTGCAGGTGCTGTTCTTGTTTGCTAAACACCTTTTCCTCTCCTAATACATCATAGGCTCCAAGCTACTCTGACAAGGACTTCAGACTCCTTTTTGCACATGTACACCTGGCACTGTAAGGTTCTGCTCTTTAGACATTGCCACAGATATGTGGTGGCATTTAATCTATGTCAGATTATATTTTTTTCCTCCCTTTCCTTAGAATTTTGGAGGTGTATGAACAGTCTCAACACCTTGCAGCAGATGTCTGGATTCCCAGAAAAGTATTGCTTAGCCTTTCCTTACAGATCCTCATCTGCAAAAAAGAGGTAAATAATTCAGGCATAAGTTAAAGGAATATCATGAAGATAAATTGTTATTTGAAAACTGGTTTTGGAAGTGTTTTAGCTGCTTGGGATCTTTCTGTTCCCAAAGTTCCAGGAGAACTGTTCTGGATGTATGTATTTCGTGATTTATTTAGCAGGCACTTCCAAGCATGTGCTGAGCTGCTGCAGTGAGCCAGAGCCTGAGGAGGCAAGCTTGGGATGACTGTTTTATCTCCAGGTGATGGACAAGATCTCTGCTTATTTTGTGTTTTCTGTGCTTGGGAATGTGTCAGCTCCTGGTGTGAGCAGAGCCATCAGTGCTGCGCCAGCCAGAAAAAAGCCAAGTATAGGTAGCTGAATTTCAAGGGTGGATGGTAGTTTCCAAATGAAGTGTTTGTGGGAATGATAATTTCCTGGGTTTTAGAAACATCCTTGTGCTCTGGATTTCATTCTGGAGCCCACCCCAGACCTGGATCTTCTGGGTTCAGCTAAGGCTTTCTGCTCTTTCATTGCCTGAGCATCACCCTCTGCAGTGCTGTTCTCCAGGTGGCCCTGCAATGTGCTGGATGTACCTGCTGCTGGCAGTTTGGAGTTCTTAAGATGTAACTTTTCCCAGTGTACAAACCAAACCGGCAGAGACAGATCTCATTTTCAACTCTTGCATAGTTTTTAAACATTTACATTGAAGTTGAGTGTTAATGATCCAGTGGCTGTTCCACACCAGGGTATAAAGCATTTCAAAGTCCTGCAGGCTGCTGAATTTTGTATGGAGGCAGGTTGAGCAGATCTTTAATTGAGCTCCCAGGAAAATCAGGAGAGCGTGGTGTGGCTTTCGGAGTGGCTTTTCATTCTGAGCTTTGTGTCTGGGAAATGCAAACACTCTCAGCACCCTCATCTCCCTGGCATTGTAGTTACTACAGGATATGACTTAATGAGTAGGCAAAGAAAGGTGTTTGCAAAGCCTGATGTGATATTTAGCTTTACCTTTTCCTGAGGTTTGCCTTTAACTGTATTTATTTTTGTGTGGAGGAAATAGTCATGTCAAAATATGCAAGAGGTTTGGTGCTCTGCAGGCTCCTGCCCCAGGGGTGGTGTGTGGCTGTGCCACTCTGTTCCTGTGGTCAGCTGCCTGGATGATGGTAAAACACACCCTTTTCCTCATGAGCAGGTGCAGCATTTGGGGGTTTTGGAGTTACCATGTACCTGCAGGCTCTGAGGTGATCCTGGGGAGCAGAAGGCATGGGGTGTCTTACAGTGTGCTGTCAGCAGCTCTGGGATTCCAGCTCTGGGATTCATTTATCACCAAAGTCTTTTATCAGATCTGCTGCGTTTACCTTGTTCAGGAGCTGCTGACATGGGATCTCCATTGTACAGTCTGTTTTGTGTCTTGCTGATGCCAGACACGTTTTGGTAATTTAGTGATATAATGGTAATTCACTTCTTTATCCCAAAAAACCAAACAAAAGCCTTCTTACCCAAAAAGCCCTTCAACACCTCCATTTAAAGAAGATGTTTTGCAAAGAGGATCTCTTGGAAATCCCTTGGTTCTACAGTTTATATTGTAATGGTTTAAACATTAAACTAAGTATGTCATAGAATCACAGAATATCCTGGGTTGGAAGGGACCCACAGGATCATCCAGTCCAATCCTGGCCCTGCACAGACCCCCCACTAACCCCACCCTGGGCATCCCTGGGAGCATTATCCAGACTCTCCTGGAGCTCTGGCAGCCTCAGGCATGTGCCCATTCCCTGGAGAGCCTGGGCAGTGCCCAGCACCCTCTGGGGAAGAACCTTTCTCTGATCTCCAGCCTAAACCTCCCCTGACACAACTCCAGCCATTTCTTTTCATGGGTCACCAGAGAGAAGAGAGACTTTTGTTGACTCTGTGTGTTCTCTTCTGTTTGGGTAGCACTCTGTAAATGGTGAGTAGTGTCACACCCAGCTTGCCAGCAATAATCCAGAGCATCCTCTGAAGGATGCAGATGCTCCTTGGGTCTGTCTCCTCCTGCACACCAGCCATCTTGTTTACAGAGCTCAGGTTTTTCAGTACCACAGGTATAAATCCACATCTGCCCTGCCAGCAGAACTTGTTCCTGGATCAGACAGAGATTGACAAGACTTTTACCGTTTGTTCTGCATCACTTGCTGCTTCCCATCAAAACAGCGAGCTGAAGGAGGCAGAGGTCCTGCAGGAAAAGGAGTTTGTGATCTCTTAAAGAGTGAATAGCAGCGTGTGTACACAGGGGACAGCACTGCACTGCTCAAGTGGGCTCTGCTTAGATGCTGTCAGATCTGGAGTCTTTAAACTTGGACTTATTTTACATGGAATTCTTCAGGGTTTTGGAAGAGGGGGAAAAAAAGCTGCTCTCTTGTGGAACTCTGTGCTAGACAGCAAAAAAGCTGCTCTGTTTTAATAAGAAGCTGCTCCCTTTCTTCTTTCCTCATAAAGTTTGCTCCTCTCGTGTTGATTGAGCTGTAACTCTCTCGGGCACCTTTGCAAACACAGCCTCATTCATGGGAATTATTCTGGGCTTCCCCTCGTCCCCCTCCTCTCCCCTTCCTCCCCATCCCGTGGGTGCCTGGGCCCCAAACCACCAGGTGTCTGCAGGCATGTCTGAGCCAGGTGCTCACCTTGCTCTGTCCTGCAGGGTGTGGAAGGTAGAACCTACTGTCCATGCCATGGAAAACCCAAACTTCCCAGAGTAATTAGTGATTTCCAAGATGTAAATGTTCATGGGATAGCTGGCTTTCAAAAATGAGCCTACATCAAAATTTCTGACTAAGGAAACCTTTCCCTCCTGCTCTCCACCAGAGGCTCAGGGATTTTTTGAGCCTTTGGAGAATCTTGGCTGCTCTGGTTTCAGCCCATCATGAGTTCAGGGCAGCTTAGGTGATGGGGGAGTGATTTGGTGAATACTGCACGTGTAAATCCCATCACTAGTCCCTGGATGCATAGGAGGATGGATTAGGAAATGGAACCCTGGTGAAAATAGCTGTGGTGTGATGGAAGCTGCTCATTCTGCTGACACGCAGGATGCTTAAAAACAAAGGCTCGTCCCCCAAAGTTTCAAGCACTGCCATGTAATCTTCTCCCCACTGAACTGAATTGTTCCTGTGGTCTAATGGGAGTTGTGTGGCTCACTCCCCTGCACTGGGCTTTGAGGAGCAAGCAGGGGTTAATATTAAAGCAGAGCCTGCTGCTTTAGAAATGGGGGAAAGTAGATGCAAATTACTGTGAATGCTAATTGTTTCTATTTGAAAATTCTTGTAGTGTTTTTCTGAAAACACTCCCATTAAGTAAGCATTAGGTGGATGGCTGAACTGCTTGCAGAAAATCTCCTCAGCCAAGTGTGGAGGGGCACGGTTGCATAAGAAGATGAAAAATGCATATGGAGCCTTCTGGTGTCTCATATACCCTTCCTTGGGAGCTTGGAGCTGTGCCTGTCACACAGGGAGCAGCGTGGACTTGAGGCACTTGTGTAAAAAAGGGGAGGGAACAGATTCCTAAAAACGTGTGTGTATCTGAAATCCTGGTGAGGGGAGAGAGCATCTGGAACAGAGCAGGGTCAGGGAAATTACTCCTTGTTATACCAGACACAGGCAGGTATCTCTCTGAGCCTTCCCAGAGGCTGTGCTGCCAGTTTTGTGGCCATCACTGTGGCTTTTTGTGCAACCAGGGCCTGATCCCATCCTATTAAAAAAGTGAGGATCTCTTCATTGACCAGCAGCAATCCAAGGGTGCAGCCTCAAGGAATGAGCACAGCTCCACCAGCTCTGGGATCACTCATCCAGGTGGGAAGCTGGAAACAGCTCTGCCAGTCCCCCAGAGCTGGGCTGTAATTGGATCACAAGTTGGGTGCCATCAAATTAACCGCGAGCTGCCACAGCCTCTTCCTGCTCCTGGGCCCCTCTCTTCCTTCCCTGCTCCGTGGGCTCGGCTGAGTGCAGTAATTGGACTGCCAGGGAAGCAGGGTGGGTGCTCTGTGTCACGCTGCAGCCCTTTCATCTGGATGGAGCCTTGGCAGCTGTGCTGAACACAGCAAAGGCAAGAGGGCAGCTGGCAGGGCTTGCTGTGGAGGAGTGGGAAGAAGGAGAGCAGGGCTGGCTCCCTCCCCGTGCTCAGACTCCTGCCAGGGTCTGTGTGTTCTTGATGTGTGTTCGTGTTTTACACCTGGTTTCATGTTTTACACCTGTGTTCATGTTTCACACCTGTATTCGTGTTTTACACCTGTGTTCGTGTTTTACATCTGTGTTTGTGTTTTACACCTGGTTTCATGTTTTACACCTGTGTTCGTGTTTTACACCTGGTTTCGTGTTTTTCACCTGGTTTCATGTTTTACACCTGTGTTCATGTGTGTGCTCCTCCTGCTCTGCTGGCAGCACAAGCCCAGGGGCCCTTTTCCTGCCTGACACAGCTCCCAGCAGTTTCCATGTTTAAGAGGCAGGGGCAGGTGATGCTGTGATGTAAAATGCAGCTGTGAGGAGGGCAGCAGGCACAGCTCAGGGGTCGGGCTCAGGGCTGAGCTGCTGCCCTGCCTGCTCCAGAGCTGTGCAGAGGCTGTTTCAGCTCTGGATGTGTGCACACCAGTCAAGCTGGCCAAGTGACAGGGGGGTTTGAATGCCATGGTGTGTTTGTCTTCAGCTCTGTTGTGGTTTAGTGGTGAGTTGGGTTTTTCTCTGCTGCTTGGATGTGGTGAAGGGAGATGTAGTGGGTTGGTCCACCAAAGCCTCTCTCTCACTCCCCTCTCCATGGGAGAGGAAATGTAATGGAGGGTTCATGAGCTGAGATAAGGTCCAGGAGGGATCAATCACCAAATACCATCACAGGCAAAACAGGCTTGAATTAGAGATATTAATTGAATTTATTACTAGCAAAGCCAAAGCAGGACAATGAGAAGTGAAATAAGACCTTCAAAACACCTGCCCCCCACCTCTCCCTTCATCCCAGCTCCACCTCCTCCCTTCAGTGGTGCAGGGAGACAGGGAATGGGGGTCTTGTTCCAAACCCCTGCCATGAGCAGGGACATCTTCCACTACCCCTGCTAGCTCCAGGCCCCTTCCTGGAAGAGGAAATTCCCAGACTTGTAGCCCTTGTTTGCTGCTCCTTTGGGATGGTGCAGTTTTTGTCCTTAGCCAGCTGGTGCCATACACATGGTTATCCCAAACCACAAACACCTACTTTGTTTAAGGCAGGAATTTTGCAATCAATAACTTTTTATTTGATCCTAGGGTTCTTTAATCTTCCTGCCATAGTCTCAGATTAACATGAGAATTAGGTTTCAGGGACTGATGGGTTTGCTTGTACTTATCCTTTTGTTTGTGTTGACAGATAATCCCATTACTGCTGATCTTAGTAGTTTGATGGCTGTGATTGCTTCTATTACTGATGTCTGGCTTTAAACCTGTAAGCTCATCTGAGCACTTGATTATACCTTTGGCACTGAACACCTCTCCGCCCTCCTGAGGAGTGGACAGGATGAGTATGAATATTCTTGACTTAAATACTTGTGAAAAATAAAATTACAAAAAGAAAAGACAGAAGCAAAAGGCACATAGAGTTCAGGAAAGTACTTGCTTTGACTTCAGAGGGTTTCAGATCTGTTAAAATTGGATATGGAATGGCTGGAGCTCCTTGCATTGTGTCCTTTCTTTGAGCTTTGTCTTGTTCTGGGTATCAAGAGGTGTAAACCATAGCAGAAATTATGGAAAGGAGCCCAGGCCTGTTCGTTTGCCTCTCCTTTCTTCCTACAAGAATAAATTCTTACTGTGCTCCTCCCTGCCCTGTTTTGCCCTCCTTGGTACAAATTGTGTGTCCACTGAAGCTTTATTTTTGCCATTGTGGCCTTAATAATTCTCGGTGTTGGAAATCTGCAACCCATGTATGACCAGCTCAAGCTTGTAGTGATTCCTGCAAGGGGTCTGGTCATGAATAAACCAGTTACTGCAGCTCAGCTGAGCCCCAGCAGCCCATGGCCACCACCCTGGGGCACAGCTCTGCTCTGGGCACCTTGCACAGCTGGAACTACCCTGGGGAAGACTTTGCCACTCGGAGCTGCCACCTGGGCAAGGAGGTGGCTGTGTGTCCATCCATGGTTCCATCCATCCTTCCATGGATCCATCCATCCATCCATCCATCCATCCATTTATCCATCCATCCCTCCATCCCATCATACATCCATCCTTCATCCATACATCCATCCATGGATCCATCCATCCGTCCATCCGTCCATCCATCCATCCATCCATCCATCCATCCTCCCTCCCTCATTCCACCATCCATCCATCCATCCATCCATCCATCCATCCATCCTCCCTCATTCCACCATCCATCCATCCATCCATCCATCCATCCATCCATCCATCCATCCATCCATCCATCCATCCATCCATCCATCCATCCATCCATCCATCCATCCATCCATCCATCCATCCATCCATCCATCCATCCATCCATCCATCCATCCATCCATCCATCCATCCATCCATCCCTGTATCCCTGTGCTCCTGGAGCAGGACATGGGGCTGCTCCAGTTTTGGCAGGGTTGGGAAGAGCCGGTGGCTGTCCCCGCCTGCCTGGGCCGAGCTGCCTTGGCTCGTGCAGCAGGAATGGCAGGGAACCTCTGGAACGTCAGCAGGAGGATGTAAATGTGCCCTGCGGGACTGCAGCAGGCACCTGCTTCTCAATTAAATTAAATTAAAATGAGGGAAAAGATGTTTTGCGTGCAGGTTTGCAAATACAGGTCAGTGGAAGGCGAGCTAGAGGCTTTGTGGTGAGGATTGAAAGGTGTTCCTGCGGTGTTTCCCTCTTCCCCAGAAAAACAATCTGGATGGAGCTTGTGTGGGGAAGGGCAGTGGGGGAGCAGAGGGCACTTCTTACAAGCCTCTCACTGTGTGTGTGGCAGGAGTGATTTTGAGCTGTGACACTTGTACTGAAAAACCCAAAGCTCTAAACAGTATAAAAAAATCCAAGATACTTCTTTTAAATGAGTTGTAAAGCTTCCTGAGCTGTAGAAACCAAAAAAGGTTTGTCTGCTGATGTGTCCATCCAGCGTGTGTTGTCCCAGCTTTAAATGCATCTCCTGTGGGAGGGAGTGGGTCCTGCCCAGGCTTCCCTGGAGCTCATCCTGATGGAGCTCTGCCTGGCAGCAAGCAGAGGTAGATCCATGTATTTCTGGGGGTCCTTGTACTTCCTTGATGTTTTTCCACTGCTTGGAGCTGTAGAGACCCCTGGAAGGATGGGGAAGTGCATGAAGCCTTCAGGGGCTAAAAGTCTGAATTTGGCTGCTGCAGTGCTTGTCCTCCAGCAGCCTTTTGTCTTCAGATTTCATATTTAAATAGTTTTGTATTCATTTATAGCCTTCATCACTTGAAAGCAGTGAATTTGCTTTCTTCTGTCTGGATCTGATTGTTTGAATGATATTAAGAAGAGAAGTACAGTTTTGCTCTTATGTATCTGCTGTGGCTTCACCCAAAATTTAAGCTGTGATTTATAGAAATTAGCAAGTTTTTTTTAACTAGCCAAGGCTTCTGACAGCTCTTTTTTGTATAGAATTTTATTTTCCTGAATAGTCAGTAGGGTTGTTTTATTCCCTTCTAAACGGCTCTTATAAATATCAAAAGAGTCATAAAAACCCTTATAAATTTTTTTTTATTGATTCAGGAAAAATAAACTCAGGACTTTTACTTAAAGGGTAATATTAGAAAATAGTTGTGCTTTGGCTGGTTTTTACAGGAGTATTCTTAAAGGAGCCAGCTTGAGGCACCCAGATCTTACAGAATGCTGTTTTGTTTTACTGATCCAGCTGGAATTAGTCAGAAATCAGTGTCACCAGATTGTGACAGAAATCAGAAATCAGTGTCACCCAAAATACACAAAAGCATCCTGTAACCTGGAACAGCCTCTGGGCTTGGGATCTGAGAAAAAAAGGGAGTGGAGTTATTTAGATGACTTTTGGATCACATCTTTTTCAGATTACTTAATTTTATTCTTTAACATAATAATTTGACATTCCCTTGGTTCACCCCTTTGGATAATTTGGTGTAAAGTTTCAGGGACTGGGTTTTCAGGAGGGTTTGTGAGAAAGTGGTGGCCATGGGAAGATGTCAGCAGAGGAAATACAGCTGTCATTTCACAGCAGAAATGAGCAGCATTTCCTGTTACAGCTCTCAGCAGAGCACTTCTTGTTCCATCACTGACACCATTCCCCAGTTTTTCCACAGAAATCTTCTCCAGAGTGTGTCTGCACAGCTTTATTAAGTGTGGAGGAGATGGAACTTTGGGAAGGCCTGCGAGTGGGCAGATAAAGGTGGGGTTTTTGGGGAAATGGAGTGGGTTGGGATGGATGGGGTGGGACAGGAGGTGATCCTTCTCCCTCCTGAACAATCCCAGGTGCACGTTGTGGGATTGGGATTTTTGACAAGCAGAGGAATTTGTATGAATGGATTATCAGTCTTGTCAAAAGGTGCCTTGTTAGCCATTACAGTCTATTCATTTATCTTCTGGAGTCTTCATCTAGAGGTTACCTAACAAAAATGGAAGTTTCAAACAGACTTTGGAGTGATTGTTTGAGCAGGGAAAAAATGGCATTCCAATGGTTTGGGTTGGAAAGAATTGTAAAGCCCATTTTGGTCCAACCCCCTGCCATGGCAGGGACACCTCCCACTGTCCCAGGCTGCTCCAAGCCCAGTCCAGCCTGGCCCTGGACACTCCCAGGGATCCCAAAGCACCACATTTTAGCACAGGTTTAGTTCTCCACCCCTGTGCTGTGCCTTGGCCCCTTTGCCATCTTCCCTCATGTGTTTGCCCAGTGTCACATTTGTCGTGGTGATGGTGCAGGTGCTGCAGAAAACCTGTCCACGTCTGCTTGTTGGAACTCTTTTTCGGTTTTTTCTCTTTTTAATGACTAATGCAGAAAGAACATATTTCTGTCTGTTTATTTGCTCATGCTGCATGCTGCTTTATAGAACAAGGCACACTGAACACACCCATTTCTTTAAAACAGGGAGCAGCAACTGGTTTTGCATAATTTCTAAATCCTCTGGACACAAGTGACTTCAAAAGAAACCCACAACAAAACCACCCAAAACCCCACTATAAAAGTAAAAGGCAAATTGAGATACCAGACTACAAAAGTATTCTGAATAATTGGGGATTATCCTTTAATTTCATGAATTGAGGAAGAACTAAATCTTTTTATTTTTGTGCAAATTCTCTATTTCACCCGTGATGATGATTGCTGGTGCTGGGGATTAAATGCTGAGAATTTCTTTTAAAAACTCCGCTGTGGTACCTGTGGCCCTGAATGAAATCACAGAAACCAGGTGGGAGCTGCTTTTGGTGGTGGTTGGGTAGCCAGGAGGGGGTTTTGGGCTCCTATGCCTGGGAGTTATCATAACCAGGGAAATGCTGGGGGGAAGCTGATTCTTGGAAATGAGTTTGAATTATTTTTTGGTTTTAATTTTTCCTGCTGCAGCCTTGTGTAGCCCAGATGCATTGTGCAGGTGCAGAGCAGCTCCAGGAAGCAGAGAATGGCATGTTCAGAGCCATTGATGAGAACTGAGGTTACTTTTAATGTCTTGTACCACAAGTATTTCGTGTATTTTTCATCCTTAATGGCATTCAGGCTTGTTATAGGAATTAAGCACTGTGAGTTAAAATAACAAATCTGCACTATGCTTTGCTGGGTTTTAAATCAAAATGGCATTCTTTTTTCATGAGCCCATAATCCTTTCTTTTATACAGTTTGATGCTAGCCAGCTCTTGCTTCCTGAGGCAGAACCATTAGATATCAAAAATATAATTGCTCTCTATATGAGTGCTCCTTTGTAGCCCAGCCCTTTCATGTTTTGAGGCTGCAGCACTTTTATTTCTTTAAAAATATTCTATTAAGTTCTTCTGAATTGTGAATCCCAGCCTCCACAGGTAAGGGGTCAGTGCCCTGTTGGGAATCAGCGGAGAAGTGGAGGTTCATGGTTAGGATTTGCTTTTTGGTGTGGGAGTTCAGCTGGAAATAGTGAAATCCAGAGACAGGAGACTGTAATTATCCCATCAGTGCCAGTTGGGAGTTAATTAATCTATAGTTCCCCACCTGGCATCCAAAGTGGAAACTGTTTTGGGTGAGGGAGAGAATAGTAATGGTTTATCTTGCACTTGCTTGAGTGTGAGAGGTTTGGAACACACAGATGCTGAAATATATACATTGCATTTATTAATGTGCTGCAGGAGCACTGCTTTGCCTCATTCCACACAAAAATACATGGAGGTGTCTGATTTGTGTGGACAGGTGTTTTAAAACCCCAGGGGGCCTTTTTTGTTCCTTGCTTTTTTCCATTCTGTGTCTGTAATTAAAAGCACTGCAGAGACCTGCAAAGCAAACCCCCCGCCCATCCTTCTGTCCCTTGGGAATTTCAGATCCCTGGACGAGGAGAGGCTGTGGGAAGTTCAGCTGACCTGTGCTGGACACCAGCAATTGCTCCTCTCTTGCCGAAGGTTAGAATTATAAAAGCCCAAGTACACAGACATTTCCTTTAATAATCCAAACCCGTTTTCTCTAGTCTGCCAGAATTGGGAGCGTCTGGTGGTTTCCATGGAGAAGGATATTTCTTACAAGGCCCAGCTATTTTTGCAGACTATTTTGTAATGTATTTGAACTTGCAGTCTTGTGCCGTTTCTGTTCTCCTGCTCCACGAGCAGGGCAGGAAAATACAGCCAAATTCCCATTTAGGAGCAGCCAAGGGCCTCTGTCCCAGCTGGTTCTGAGGGTCAGGGTGCTGCCTTTGTGCTGTCCCCTGGTTTTACTGTGTTTTCCCCATGCAGGTGGGAGAGGTGAAGCTTCTCCTGCTGTGCACCAGCACAAAGATGCTGCTCAGACCCCAGGAAATGTTCTTTTGGGAAAGGTAATTTCACTGCTGCTCTTTCCTGTTCTGAATTTTACATGGTCTGAGTTTGTTTTCCAATTGACAGCTTGGCTTTCTCCAATTTTGTAATTATATATAAAGTTTTGTCTAACAAATGCCATTTCTTCTTCCTTGAATCCTCTAATTAGAACTTAAACTGTGTTATTGGTCCTTCAGTGCTTTCTTCTCGTGGCTGCAAGAAGAGAAAGCTCAGAAAAACGTGCCTAGACAACATCCTGTCTTTGCAGCTCGTCCCCTATTGCTTCAGTGTTGTCCACTACAAGTTTAATTACTGTGTGAGAAATACTTTTCTCAAGTGGAGCCAAAATCTAGGATTTAAGCCAAAGTAAATTAACAGTTCTCAGAAAACCTGGAGTCCCAAAGCCAAGAATTTCAAGGCTTTTAGGCATCTCTCTGTTATTGGCAGGCATCTCGTGATGTCATGTGGTAGAACAAATGGACACCCAAAAGCTGGAGTCAACGTTGTGCCAGTTTAGCAGGAAAGATTAAAACCAATTTAATTTAGGGAGGCCAAACTGAAAATAATGATTATACACAGAAACGGTGGGGTTATTTCATAAGCCATATCTGTTCTTCGCCATTAGTGGCAAATTTCCAAGCTCCATTCTCAGTTCCTAAATTTGCACTCTAGTTTTTCCTTTTTATTTTGGGGGGCAGAGGGGACTGCTTATTTGTGAAGTTGTATTTGATTAATTGTATTTCCAAATGTGTTAAATGTAGTACTCTCTCTTTTTTTTTTCCCTTCTTTTTTTTCCCCCCACTAAATTGCCATACTACACAGACCAAACATTGAATTTGGTATAAAATCACTGGTGTTCAAGGACTTGGAAGGAAAAGAGCTATTGGCTGATGGAGTGAGGTTAACATAACAACGTTTGAGGAAAATTCCTGATGATGATTTTACCTGGTGTGTGCAATCAGGAGGGTTCTGTGTGTGTGTGTCTGTGTGTGTGTGTTCAGCACAGAGCTGATAATAAGAGTCCTTCTTTGTGTCTGCTTCTTGCAAACACAAAGCCCTGAGGAAGAAAGGGAGCTGTGGTGCTCTCAGGCTGTGGTGGTGGCTCTCTCTGGGGTGGTTAGACCAGGTCCTGCAGATCCAAAGTGTGGGATGTGCTGGGAATGTGGGAGATCTGGGTTCTGCACATGGGAGAGCTGTCGGGGTCGTTTTGCTGGTAAATCTTCTTGGAATCCAGGTTGGTTTGGGTGGGAGGTGATTTTAAAGCTCATCTCATCCTACCCCCTGCTATGGGACACCTTCCACTGGCCCAGGATGTTCCAAGCCCCAGCCAAACTGGCTGGAGGGGCCAAAGGCAGCAGGGCTGGAATCTCCCCCCACTCCAGCTTGACCTGAGCCTCCTCCTCTTGTTCCAGGGTCTCTCCTGCAGCACAGCCCCGAGGGGAGGGAGGTGTGGGGCTTCTCTGACATCCCTCCCTCCTCCCCAGCATCTCCTGGGTCTGCTCAGCTCCCACCAGCCACGGCTTTGCTGTTTAACGCTTCCTTGTGACAGCGCCAAGGTTCAGAGGCTAGGAAGGCTCTGGGGGCTGAACAAATCCACCCTGCCTGGTGGGCACCAGCCATGGCAGAGCCACCCAGGCTGCTCCAGGCACTTCCAGGGTGCCCACGCCCTGAGCAGCCACCTGGCCACGTGCCACCTGTGTCCCTGGGCCAGGTGTGCAGCCCTTGCATGTCTGGCAGCGTTCATCCTGTCCTTGCTCTGTCTACTGATGTGTTCATGGCTGTGTGTGTGTGCTCTTGTAATCATAATATTTTTTTTTAAAAAAGGGGAATCCTCTCCTTGAATTTGTGTGTTGAGACCTGTATCCTGTTGAAGTGCTCAAGGAAGGAAATGCAAAGCAAATCCTGATATATCAGCTTTGCCTCCTGGGTGCTGGGAGGGAGTCACCCAGCAGGGAAAGTGGGATGGCAGCATCCTGTACCAGCCCTGCCTGGGCTGGCAGATGTTCCAGACCTGGGTATTGTCCTGTACCAGCCCTGCCTGGGCTGGCAGGTGTTCCAGATGTGGGTATTGTCCTGTACCAGCCCTGCCTGGGCTGGCAGATGTTCCAGATGTGGGTATTGTCGTGTACCAGCCCTGCCTGGGCTGGCAGGTGCTCCAGGTCTCTCTGGACAGGCTGTGGTGCTGTGTGATTCCTGCATCGTTGCCATCCCTGGTGTGTCCCTGCACGTCAGAACCATTTACTGCAGCTGGTGGGCAGATGGTGTGGTGTGATAGTGAGGAGGGGAGCAGCACAGAGAGCAGGGTCAAAACATTTTACTCTTTATTTTGTACCAATGATTATTCAGTAGGTGCATGCGCATTGTCACAAAATGCCTTTGCTCATGCAGGAAAGCAAGGTGGGCTGAGAATGAGCCCCCATGAAGTGGACATGTGTACCTGTGTGTATGTATGCCTGATAACATAAAAGGTGCTGCTGAAGGAGCTTGCTGGGTGTAGCTGTGACAGAATCCACGGAGAAAAGAGGAATCGTGTATTACAACCAATGTGACTGACTGAGTTCCTTGTTTTGATGTTTGCTGTGGGTGTCAAGGATGTATAAATGCAAACAGCACATTCATAAATTATTTTGCGTTGCTGGTAGCTTTCTGAAGAAAATAATTTGTAATGAGCTTCATTTATGCAGCAGAAATAAAGATGGGATTAGGCGAATATTGAACTGTAAATGCACTGGTGATTTTTGGCTTTTGTGAGTAGCACAGAGAATCTCATCATCTATCTCTGCTCTGATCTTGAATATGCAGAGCTGGCTGTGCCTTTCATGCAGCAGCTATTTTAGTGTGCAGCAGTCTGGCCTTGAGTGTGTTTGGTGAGCTTGGCAGCAGCACCTGCCCGGGCTCTCCCGTGGTCCTGCCGTGGCTCAGGGGCTCCGCTGGGCTTTGTGAGCAGAGCCTGGCCTGCAGAATCCCTGCTCTGCCCCTGCCAGGAGGGCTCAGCTCCCTGGGCTGGGCTGTGCTCCTGATTTATCCTGCAGCCTCACAGGTGAGGAGGGTGGGCTGCAGAGGGGTCCAGTACCTCCCACACAAGGAATTGATGCTGGCAGGAATGGCAGATGTTACACCTGGAGTTTTTGCCTTCCAGGTGTCCTCCTGGGATTCATGTGCTGTGAATTCCCAGCTGTAACTTGCCAGGGCTACCTTTGAGTGGCTCACTTGGAGGATGTACTTTTTGGCCAGACTGAAAGGCTTGTGTGTGGAGAGCTGCAGTGTCTCAGCCTTGATGTATGTGAGGAGTGGTTCTGTCTGAGGGGATTTACTCTGTGCAAAAGCTGAGAATGTGCTTTAGCACCCCTGGAGCTGCAGGCACACCCCCCACCCCTTTGGCCAGTGCTCACATGGGGCATGGGCTCACTGATGTCTCAGTTCGGGGTGCACACAGGTGTCCGTATTGACAAGCCCTGGTTTTGCTGCAAAAGAAGGGTGCATCAGCTCATTTTTGGAGTCTGTTAGATGAGGAAATGTGCTCTTTGCTGATGCATTTTAACGAGGCTGCTGAACCCTTGGGTGATTAGTGTATTGGTGCCACAGCGTGCACAGTGCTGAGAGCACTTACAGCCCTGATCTCAATTTCACACAGGTGCAGACAGCAAATATTTTTTCTTAGCAATTTCAGGCTCACACACTTAGAACGAACTTAGATTATCTTCTCCATTTGTCTCTTTATATCTGCTGTGCATAATGGTTTTGGAGGGGCTGGGGTTAGTGACAAGCCATGTGTTTTGGGCTGAATTGCTTGAACTGAGCCAAACCAGTTGTGTTCTTGTCAGTCAGGTTCACTGCGGAAGCAGCTTCTTAAACTCTGCCCATACCTCTGACCATTAAATGTGAGGGGTTCTGAGTCAGGAGCTTTGCTGTTGGTTTCACCTGCTGGTGTAATTTTTCCAGTTCTGACACAGGGTTGTTCAGCCTGGAGGAGAGAGGGGTCTGAGGACACCCCAGAGCCTCTTCCGCGCCTAAAGGAGCTCCAGGAGAGCTGGAGAGGGACTTTGGAAAAGGGCATGGAGTGCCCAGACAAGAGGGCATGGCTTCCCACTGCCAGGGGGCAGGGATGGATGGGATATTGGGAATTAGGAATTGTTCCCTGGGAGGGTGGGCAGGCCCTGGCACAGGGTGCCCAGAGCAGCTGTGGCTGCCCCTGGATCCCCGAAGTGCCCAAGGCCAGATTGACACTGGGGCTTGGAGCAGCCTGGGACAGTGGAAGGTCTCCCTGCCATGGCAGGAGGTAGGAATGAGACAGTCTTCAAGGTCCCTTCCAGCCCAAACCATGCTGGGATTCTGATTCCATGATGACCAGTGACATTCTCGGTGCCTTTTTTTTTTTTTTTTTTTTTTATGAGCTAATTCTTTAGCTTGAAGGTCTGATTCATCTTATTTAGCCTTTTAGATTTTGCAAAACAGCCTTGCCCCTGGTTGGGCTGCCTGGAATTGTACTTCCACTTTAATTTAGTCACCTTGAAAGAGGACTGCCAAAAACAAAGGCAGGATTCAGTGATATGGATCAGCTTACACCAAATCAGCATTGTTGCATGAGAATATCTCTTGCAGTGAGAGGAGCTTGAAACCTGCAGGGTGTCTTTTTATGAAAAAAGCAAAATATATACTTATTTGTATGCATAGACCACCTAGGGGAGTTTCTTTTGAATTCTGCAGTGTTTTAAACACTCATTGATGTGAGTGCTTATTGCAAAAGCAAGGACAAATAAGATGTACAGTAGCTAAAGGGCCATTTTTGCCTGGAGGTGCACAGGAGAGGAGTAAACAGGATTCATTAGAATCAGAGGAAGGAGGAACAGCTGTGGGGACATGTCCCCTGCCAGCACAGTGGCTCAGGACCTCGGTGGTGGAGCAGTGTTGTCTTACACCTTTTAACAGATGCCAGATTAAGGTGCTGCCTGAGCTACACAGGCTGGAGGGTGGTGAGTGTGAGTTGATAAATATGTCTGCATTTCTTTGTTGGGTGCTTTATATCTGGTGGTTTCTCTTCCCCTCCCTGATGTCCAGCTCTGGGATATTCCTCACTGATCCTTTCACAGACAGCTAAAACCAGTTCTAGGCTTGGCCAGCCCTCCTGAGGTGGGACAGGCAGGACAAGGCAGAGTTGCCCAGGCATGGTTGTCTCGTTGGGTTGGCTTTTGGGTTGACACATGGAGCAGAGGAGTTGCTGTTTGTGATGTTCACAAGAACCCCTGAAACTTGATCAGAACTGAGGAAAATAATGAAATCTGGACTCTGATACATCTTACTGCATAGAAATACATCCTTTATAGTTTTTGGGCAGAGTTTCATGTCTCAATTTGCACACTGTAAGGGAATAATTGAATTACTGAAGTCTCAGAGAGAGGAAATGAAAGTACAAGAATTTCTGAACACAAGGTGTTGGGTACAACTTATAAGATGGGGGGTACCTGTGGGCTTTTTAGGGCCTATTGGGACCCTGGACCTCTTAATTTTATTTTCTAGGTGCTGGTGCAGTAAATTTTAGGCAAAAGTTTTTGTCTTGAGGGCTCGCAGTGTTGCAGGTTTTCTGTGCCCAGCACACCAAATTGGAGCTGGCTCTAGGGTGGGTTGTAAGAAGCTTTTGAGTGGTAGCTCAGAAGTCATTTGATATGTATTCAAAAGCAGCAGGAGGAACTGTTAGTTCATCAGACTGTGGGTGCTGATGTGGTGTGGGAAGGTCACTGTGCAGCCCACCCAGATCTCAGCGCTGCTCACCAGCTTGGCACGGGCTGCCAAGGCGACCAGGAAACTTTGGTAAAGTTTATGAATAGCCATTAAATAATTGGATATTAAAACCAATATCCTGTGAGCTGGGAGGCTGCTATGTGCCCAGCTGCCCTCCCTAACTGGGTGTTTGAATTTTGACTTTATTATCTTCCCGTGCAGGTTTCTGCTAATGAGTTTAAAAGCACCTGTGAGCCTCTCCTGCAGGTGGGAGCTTCCCTTCCCCTCCTCAGAGTCTGTCATTCAGCCTCACATTTGAAATCCTTGGATTCTTCCTGAAGCTGGTTGAGAGCAGTGCTGCCATGGTGTGGGATGGGTTTGCTTTAAGCTGAGGGGGAGGCTTGTAGGCTGGATTTATCTTTACATCAGCTCCCAGTCAGTGTTGGCATCTCTTGCATCCAGGCATCATTCCAGCCTTTTCTTCTCCGGCTCCCTGCCCTTTCCAAGGCTCTGTAAGGGGATGATGGCCCTGCCCCATTCCCCCAGACCGCTTAGCCAGAGCAAGCCCTGGGTCTGCATTCCTCACCCTGAGGTTATTTTGGGAAAAATAACTCCCAGGAGTAGCCTGAAGCTTGTAGGAAGCAGCTGTGGATTCCCAGGATGTGCGGGCAGACAGGGATGGGGCCAGGTGTGCAAGGACAATCTGCACTTGTGGCTGTCGGGTGCTTTAGGGGTGCGTCTTTGAATTGTTGTGAAAGATTTGATTTTTCCTGTTGTTTTTTCTTAAGTGGCCTCAATCACCGTGGTTTCTAGAATTGATTCCTTGCAGCCTTTTCCCGGAAGGTGCCATCACACCTGAATAGACCTTTCAAATTCAGCTCCCTTGAAAATAATGGAATTAGGCTGCCGTGTTGTTCCCGTTTAGGAAATCAATCTCTTTTTGAAAACCATCCCCCCCGTGCTTTTAGGGAGAGCAGAACCTACCTGGCAGAGGGATCTACCTCTGCAGAATTCCCCTGCAGACATCTGCTCGTGGTGGGCATCCCTTGGTGTTCGCTTCCCTGGTGGGGGGACATTTGCTCTGGTTTTGGAGCTGCCATTTCCTCCAGCAGTTCTGTGCTGTTGCCTCTGTTAGTATTTAATGCTGATCTCTTTCCACTCTCCCTTCATCTCTTATGACATTTATGTCAGGCCCTGGACAAACAGCGATGTGCTGGGGTTTTATTTTCGGCAGCGCTCTCCTGGCGGAGCACAACCACCAGACTGCATTTCACAGCCATCCCCTCTGCCAGAGCTGGGAAACTGCTCCTCTCTTCATTCAGGAGAGCTCATTCCTGCTGCTGGGTCCTCCGTGGCCTCTTTCCAGAGCTTCTTAGTCCTTTTAGAGCCAATTCTTTGCTTTCCGTGGTTGGACACCGAGGCGTGGGGATGTCCTCGATGATGTGTTGATGAGAGGAGGTGGATCCGTGGAAAGCCATGGGTTTCTTCTTGACAGTCCTGAGTGGTGCAATATTGTGTTGGCTGCTCTGCTTTTCTTATTTCCCCTCTTCGTTCTGCTATATTTTTATATATATAAATTATACATATATAAAATAAACAAGGAAGTTTCTGTAGAAAATAAATCGTTGTTGAGAGAGGGCAAAATGACACTAAATTGGCAGCTTTACAGAAGGTATGATGCCTTTGATTGATTAGTTGTCAAAGAAATGTAATGTACTAAACATCATGAAGATTAAGGATGTGAAGATGGTTAAAATTCAAGTTGCATAAGTGTTTGGTGTTAGGTTTAGAGCCTCTTCCAGAATTTTAATTTTGAAAATGCAAAGTATTTGTTTTATGCTATTCCTTAGGAGCCCTCTAGATGTTTTGAAAATTTTGTGTTCTTCAAAAAACAACAACAACAAACAAAACACAATCTGAAATATTTAGTATTCACAGTTCATGAATTAGATAGAGACACTTTTTTCTTTTTTTTTTTTTTTTGAGATTAATAATGAGCTTCTGAGATGCATTAGACACCAGATAGAGAAACTGAGCACCAGAAATAATAGTAGCATTATCCTGAACCTCATAATTACTCTCAGGGTCTGATTTTATATTGTATCTGCTGTTCATGAAATAACAGCAGCATATTTTGGAAATTGGCTTTTTACAATGACATGTAGTGATAAAAGACAAGGAGAATGGCAGGGCAGGGATAGATGGGATGTAGGGAAGAAATCCTTCCCTGGGAGGGTGCTGAGGCCTTGGCACAGGGTGCCCAGAGCAGCTGTGGCTGCCCCTGGATCCCTGGCAGTGCCCAAGGTTGATTGGAGCTTGGAGCAATGGGATGGTGGGAGGTGTCCCTGCCCAAGGAATCTTACAGTCCCTTCCTACCCAAACTGTTGTGTTTGATTCTGACAAGAACCCCCCTCAAACCCGTGCTGCCAGGTTCTGTTGCTCCCCTCCTGAAACACCCCAATGAGCATCTTGCTGTCCCTCCTGGAGCCTTCTCTCCAGACCTGCACAGACACCACGGTGCTGTTCTCAGTCATCTCCACTGCTGTGATGCTGAAGAAGTGAAAAAAATGAAGTGCCCCAGACCTGACAACAGTTCAGCTGGTGACAAATGACTGTCACACTGGCCAGTGTAGTCTGCTTGTTCCTATTCCCCTCTCCCTTCAGAGTGGTATCGAGTTGGACTGCGAGCTGAAATCGTCTCTGTGTTCGGTGCTTGCACCAGCAGCTGGGACTCGCCGTCATCACTGCCACCAGCTGCACTTCAGGAGAGACCAGGGAAGGCATTTCCAGACATGCTGGCAGGTGATAGGGACCTCCAGGCTGGTCTGACCACGGCAATTTGTCAAAAGCTGCACCATTTGCAGGGACTTGGCCTCTGAAAGCTGCCCTGCGTTAGTGAAGGTGAGGTGATGACAGCTCTGGTTTTCCATGCGAAGACAAACTGAGAAGTTTTAGGCAGGAATTTTATTGTTAGGCCCTGCCAGTGCCAGCAGAGCTTTGGGTTGTCCACAGACACGTCTTGCTGTGAAAAGGCAGCGCGTGAACTTTAAACTTGTGTTTGCTGTGGCTGTATTTTGCTGCTCTGAGCTGTATTTTGCTCTTCTGAGCTGTTTCCTGTTCTCTTCTGAGTGTGGGGGGATGAGGGTTTATCTGCAAACCCTCTGCAGTGCCCTGTCTGGGTGTTCCATGTGCTGCAGACCTTTCACACAGGGACCTGGGTGTGGGTGGAGGAACCTGTCCGCTCCCAGCTGTGCCACGAAGCCAGTATTCTCTCACTATTCTCTGTGCTCTTTTTTTCCCTGTCTTTTGCCTTTAAAGTTGGAAGTTGATCATCTCTGCCACTTGTGTGGCGGACCTACAGTGCCACCAAACCCTCCCATGTGCCGCAGGGGTGTTTAAGCCCTGCAGTCAGACACAGTGATGGCCTCTCACCATCCTGCAGGAACAGAACGAGCCAGCTTCTGCCTCTGCTGCTGCCTCAGCGTGGGATTTGTAGGCAGCCCTTACAGGAGCTCCTCATGTGGTGTCTGGAAAGAGTTTGTCAGAGCAGACTTGAGATGAAAGTCACTAAACTACAATAAATGGGGAGCTCCAAGGTATTGCTTTTAGAACTTCATTTAAGAGTATGGCAGCTCTTTAAACTGATTCCAGTAATGAATAATTAAAGCATAAAGTACAAGAAAAGTAAATATTTCATTGAAATGCTAAACAGAAACTATAACATCTGTTGAAGACAAAGGAAGCTTTATTTTTTCTTCTTCTTTCCCCCATCTTATTCTTGTCCTGCATGGAGAGCCCTGGTGTGGACAGGAGGAAGCAGGGGGATATGGAACCATCAAATTCCTCCTTACTTTTTAACCACTCTCTTCTGAATTGTCCTTCTTTGGTTAACTTGTGGATATAATGATTCAGGAAATACCCCATTTATTCCTTTCCTGGAAATGTTTGTGGACTTTGTAATCACAGAGGTTGGGAAATTTCATAGCTGTTCTAGTGAGAAAAAACTGTGTCCAAGCTCCAGTCCTAAGCTGTATTCAGCAGGAGTTAAATAGTGACTAAAGCAGATGAATATGTGGACTTGTGTTGTGTGTTTGCTATTAAAATTAATAAAACCTTCCTAGAAAATGGCTGATTAAGAACTGAATGTCACTAGCTAGTAAATTAAAAAATGAGGCAAGACCTTTGAGTAATTTCTCCAGATTCACTCTTCTCCTCCCCACGTTCTGGACTCTTACAAACATCAGCTTATTTAGGGTCTCTGTGGTTGGAAGTCAGGTTAGATATTGGTTGGGGCTGTTTATTAAGCAAAACTAGTGATTCCCAAGGGCTGTTCATTTCCAGGAAGTATCCAAGCAATCCTCACCAAAGCTCAGCAAGGATGAATAGATGATTTGTGTAACTGGTAGATCAAGAACAAGCATTCAAGACTGATGAAGACCTAATTTCCATTTAAAACCGAAACCAAACCTAATCTGAGGCATTAGAAACAATAAGGGTGATGCATTAAAGGGTATTTATAGGCAGTGTTGATCTTTATTCTGCACTGAAGTCTCCCAGGCCCCAGGGGAGGGGGACCTACCTTGTACCTCAGGACATGACAGCAAAAGCAGATCCAAATGTCACTGCTGCCATGGACTCTCTGTCCATGACAGAGTCACCTGTGAGTGGCCTTCTCCAGAATTGGTTTTCCTGGATTTCTTGTATTTCACAAAAGCCACGGAGTGATTTCCCAGCCATGACTCTGCCCTCCCTCCCAGGGGCTGCGTGGGTGACGTGCACCAGGTTCCCACAAGACCCAAATCCTGAGATTGTTCCCAGTCTTTTCTCCTCATGACTGAACTGATTGTGGAGCAAAGCTGTTCACTGATCATTGCTGGATTAGTCACTGTGGCTCTGATGTCAGAGGTTGCTTGGGATTACATTTAATAGAAGACTTGGCTTTTGCAGCATCTTATTTTTTAAGTGCTTGGATCTCTGAGTGGAGCCCTAAATTTGGGTTAAACACAGACTGCATGGAAGGTTTTGGCACTGGATAAGGTGATCTTTTAAATCCTGGAGAATCTGGAGCACCTTCCAGAGCTGCCCAGGCAGGAGAGGACAGACAGGACACTTCTTTATATCCAGAGAGATGCTGGGCACAGAGCTGGAGGGGGGAAGCTTTGGACTCAACACCTTGGGAACGTGGCCACGAGCTCAGGTGCCTGCAGATTTAGGGGGCTGCCACACTTGGGGCTTCTTGGACCAGGTGAGCCCAATTCCTGCCCCAACCCTGTCCTAGGCACTGAGCCCTTCTCTCTGTTCAGCCTGAGTTGCTCCATCAGAGCAGCCACCAGGGAGCTCTGGATATTGGCTGGTGCTTGTCAAGCACTTGAAGATTAAATATGCTGCGTTGTGAACAAGTTTTTGCTTTTCTTGTATTGAGCTGAGATACTGAGGTGATGAGCATGGTGTAAATATCTGGAGAGAGTAATGCTGAGCATGGTAATTTGTATTGATCTCAAAAGCTAAAAGGCCTTTCTACAGCACTCTTCTTTCTTGGTGTATATTATGGCCATGTAATAACAGAATTATTATTTCAGCAAAAGAATCAGGAGGAGGAGGAGATTATTATTCTAATAAACTCATTTTGGAAAGAATAGTTAATTTGGTTCAAGGTGAAAACTAGTGGTCCAACTTAGTGTGGGATTAACATATTGTGTATGTTTGAGCATTTCTTGGCTCTGCAGAAACAGTGGTTTACAGGCTAATGTTTTGTTTTATTTATAATGACCCTCTGCTCAGAAGATCTTTTAGAGTTTGTTTTTGGGTTTTTTTTTCTTTCTTTGTTTTCTTTTTTTTTAAAGGCTGGCATTATTAAAAAAGCAGTCTAAAAACAATGGTCCCTTATCCCTGAGATAAGCTTTTTATAAATGTGATTTTTTTTCCTAAACAAACAAAGCCCTCTAATTATAAAGGATTGCAGCTCTCAGATAGCACTGGTATGATTTAATTTGCCACTTGCTGTCATTATCTGAGTCATTCCCAGGGAAGAAAACACAGAGAGTACTCCTGGATGTGCTGCAGCAGGACTGACGCTGCTCCAGTACACTGTGGTAGTGATTCTTTGGTGGGTTTGTTCCTTATGGGTTCAGTACACATCATTCCTGAAGTGTTTAGAACACGTAAACCCTTTCAATCTGAGGTATCTGAACAGTCCTTCTGCTACTAGTCCTTCTGCTTTTTTTCAATTTTTATTTATTTTTTAAATCTGTCACTATCTGAAGTGTGAAGTGTTTTGAACTGGCCTAATTACATGGTCATTGATATCTTTTGATGAGCTGAAATACAATACTCCAAAGCTGTTCCCCTCCACCCTGAGGAATGGTCAGGATTAGATTTGCTGCAAACATTTGGCAATGGGATGGGGATTTTCAGCCCTGCCTGGGTTGGAAATACTCACTTATTAAGGAGATCCTTATGAAATACCTTGAAAACCCTGCTGAGTAGTTGCTGTTCCTCACAGAGACACTTTGTGGTGCGCTGGGAGGGCGATGGCTGAGCAGCTGTGCTCGGATTCCTTTCAGCACAGTTGTGCCTCAGCTCTGCCAGAGGCAGCAGATGATGCTCCACAGCTTGACAAGGGCCTGTCCCGGAGGGATGGAGCTGGGTGAGTGAGCTGACAGAGGTTCTAGTTCACAAAATGGGCTGGAATTACTAATTCTGGTAGTGGGAGGGTGAAATACAGAATCCTGTGTCTGTGGAGAAAAAGGAGGGGCCACCACGTTAAACAAGCACTGGTCCCTTCTGAGCTGCTTCCAGAAAGAACAGTGCATTTTCTTTCTTTATTTTTTTTTTTTAATATGTGCTCAAATTATTTAAAAGCTGCATGCGAGGCAAAAAAACCAACCCCATGAAGAAAACACAATTAAAACATTAATTATTAGTGCTGGGAGTATTTTGAGTCATTTTTGTATTCAATCGGCTGTAATTAAATACTCAGTGAACACAAAATTAGGTCATATATTATGTAAATAGGATGAGACATCCACTAGCTCCAGCAACAAATGTCTTGGAGTCCTTAAGGGTACAATTCAGGAATGGACTCTTGGAGCCTAATGGGTTCTGTCTGACCCTGATCTCCCTCTGTGCCCACCTGAGCAGGGAGCAGATCCCGTGGAGGATGCGGGATGTGATCCATGCTGGGCCACCTGCTGCACCTCATGTTCTCAGCCAGGTTTGTTCTTCCAGGGGAAAGATTTCCTCCATGTCCCCAGTGCCTGTCTCTGCTGTGACCCAGCCACGTGGGTTGAGCACATCCTTTAGACACAGAATGAATTTAGGTGTATTAAACAAAAATTAATAGATGCTTGGATGGTTTCGCTGAGCGATGCTGGGAGCACTCGGCACTGCCCAGGATCAAGCCCTCTATTCTCTAACATGACACTTGATAACTCCTGGTTTAGCAGTCATAATTGCAAATGCCAAACCTGATTTTCCTCCCTTTGGGGATAGTGGAAGCAGTAACAGGTCCATTATTATTAATCAGAATGTTTATGGAGCTCTTAAAGAAAGAAATAACAAATACAAAATCAAGCTTCTGCGTTCTGCTCTCTTCTGACAGGGGCTTGCTGGGGGAAGCAGCATCTCCTGTCAGTCTGAGCTGCTCCATCCTCATATCCTCCACTCACTGTGCTCCTCGTTCCCATCTCCAGAAGGGCTCTCAGAGCCCTCCCTTCCCCAGCCCTTTTTTCCCAACTCTCCAAGTTCTCATGTTTAAATCCAAACATGAACACCATTCCTTGTCCTCCACCCCCATCTGCTTCCCACTGGAACAGCTGCCCGGGGCAGGGTGGAATCACTGTGTCTGGAAGGGTCCAAAAACCCTGTGGATGTGGCACTTGGGGACGTGGTTTGGTGGTGGCCTTGGCAGTGCTGGGGGAGTGGTTGGGCTTAATGATCTTGGAGGGATTTTCCAACCTTGATGATTACACAATTCCATTTCGTTCCCTCATGGAAGAGGCTGCAATTCACAGCCGAGGAGGTGTTGTACATCAAATATTCTGTTGGAGTCCTTCAGGTAATAGTTTTCTACAGTGTGTGCAGTTTGGTGCTGTTTGTATTCTTCAGGTGATGGAAGAATCAAATTGTAGTTGTCTATATTTTGATTTTTTTAAGCGAGCTAATGTCTTTTCTAGCCTCTCTCCTTCTTCTCTGGCTCCCCCTTCCCCCCACCCCAACCAAAAAAGTCTTTGTTTTATAGAATTTCTTTTCATAGCCCACAACTGATTCTTTTTAGATCCCTGAAGAAAGCAGGGTGGGTTTAAATCAGTAAGACGAGATCACCCTTGGCACTGGGTAATCCATGGAGAGGTGCAGTGGGAACTCTGCTGCTCCCAAACTCTGACATGGGGATTCCAGTTAACCCACAGAAGGGAGATCAGTGAGGATATTTCTGTAAGGGAGGTGCCATGTGGTTTTTATACCCAGATAGCTTTTTCCCCTAACTCTCCATGAGGCAGGGAAGAACTCATCTGGTCTGTGCCTCTGGAATTGACATGTCTGGAATCCTCAGGAGAAGAAAGGATGGCAGTGTGGGGCTCTGGGGAAGGGACTTGTGCCTGGGGCCCTTCTCTCACCTCTTGCAACTCAGAAAGCCAGGTTACACAGTTTTCTCCCTTGTTTGCTGTGCCATTTTTACCTCTGGAATTGGGGTGTAATCCAATATTTAGGAACGGAAAGCCTATTCCTCTGTCTAAGCTGCAATAAACCTACATGGACCTTCAGGGCTGATGGTTGGTGGATTGCAAACGTGGGCAGCTTGTTGGAGCTGGCGGTGTGACCCCAGCAATGGGATGTCAGGCACTGTGTGCTTGCAGTAACTGTGGAGGAAAAACGAGGCAGAGTGGCCACTCTGAGGCCCTGATATTTCACTTTCAGACTTCCTCCGAGCCGGGAGGGTCAGGCTTGGCTGCTCTCAGCTCCGTACTGTCAGGAGGCATGGATTCAGCTTATCAAGCAGTGCTGGGCTTGCTAAGTGCTTGGCAGACATTATAGAAAAGCGAGATGCTATTCATGCTGCAGTGGATAAGGAGTTGGAAAGCTTTGGTTTGAGATTGCGAGAGGCTGAGAGGAAAATTGAAGTCATGGAGATAATGATCATTGGACCTAATGCTGCTCTTGCTGAGAATGCCAAAGGCCAGGTTGTAAGGCGTGCAGAAGTCCAGTTGATCATCTGGAAAATAAGTGCAGATTGAGTATTATCATCTTGGTGGGAGAATCTGGTGAATATATTGATGGAGGAGCGCAGAGATTCATGTGCTGGTTGCAGGGTGCTGGTTGAGTGGCAGAAATGTGAGGTGGAATTTTTCAAGTGCTTCAGTCGTGTTAGTGAAATGTCAAGCTGCTAAGCACTGATTTCCCAGGACAATAAACCACTGAATATTATTGCTAATATTATTATGACACAGTGGCTTGAAACTGGTGCATATGATGCAACTCCAATAACAACAAAAATCTGTGGGGTTTTTTGATAACTGTTGGGGGATTGTTCAGCCTAAAATATCAGGTGGTAATTTTAATGCTCTGTGACTTCTGTGTGTCATTTGGATTTGGCTTTTTCTCGTATATGCTAAAAAATAGTTCAATTTGGTGACACTGAAAATTATCCAGAGTATTCTGCCTTCTTATTGCCAATAGGTTATAATTTAATAAAACACTTGATACTTACATAAAAATCAGCAGAGAGAGACATCTGGACTGCAGTTGCTGCCATAGGCCTACAGCTTTTCTTTCCTTCTTTTTCTAAAGAGGAGAATGAGATTTTAGTTTAAACTGTTTTTACCCAGCACATTGTGTGCCAATAGGCAGTGAATAGATACCATCTCCTCAGATGTGCACACAATCAGATTTTATCCTCCAGCACTGGAGGTTCTGTGTGCAGCTGCTGACAGAAGATTTTATTTGCCTGACAGAGGTCCCTGTGGACAGAGAAATTGTTCCCCACTGACAAGAGTGGTCCTTCAGCATAATTTTGGATTGTCTTCCTTCAGAATTGTTCCTTTTAAAAGGTCGACTGATTTCCTCCGAACTATTAAACATCCTCTATTAAGGAAAAATAAAATAGTTGTGCTATAAATAATACGAAAATTACCATTCTGACCTTTTCTCTGCATTTCTTCAGTTTCCTTGACCTGCTTTCCTCTCCATGGGACACCAGTGATGTGTCCCTCAGCCCGGGCTGGGAGCCTGCTGGGAGGGCACGCACGGTGCTGCTGGCTGTGCCTGCCTGTGGTTTTGCACTTTCTTGGGAGGGGTGTAAAGAGGGATAAGTGCATCAACCATTCACTTTTGGTATCCTTGCTGGTGTGGCAGATCTGTGGTGTGCCTGGCGCTGGTTGTTCCTTGCAGCAGTGCTGTGGTGTAGAGGCTGCGTTGGGTTCTTTTCCTTTGCAAGAGAAGCAGGAATTGATTCCCTTGTTTTTTTGGGAAAACAGCTGTGCACAGTAAAAGTATTTGTGATACTGGGTCCTACCTCCCACTGCTTGGGATTTCAAACGTGGTTTTCCTAATCTGAAAATAGATGGATGCTGGGAGTTCTCCTGTGGCCTGGGGCTTTCCGTAGTAACAGAGAAATTGGAAACCAAGGGTTATATTCTAGGCACAGGATAATTTAACATCATGCAAGGTCAATCTGAACCTTCCTTGACCCCTAACTGTTACTATGATGTACTTTGCCCTGAAAAATATATGAAGTGGGTGGAGTTTATTGCTTGTGAGGGTCTTGGTCTCTCTATGTATGATGTAGTGTGCACAATTTGGGGTGGATTCTGTGAGAATATGTGTGGGATGATTGCCTCCTGGGTTACTCCAGCATCACAAGTGGCCAGCAGTGTCCCTGTGGCATTTGTTGGTGTCTGTGTTACGGTGTGCAGTGAGAGGACACACGGACCAGCTCCTCTGCCAGCCATGGAGATGCTTTGGAAGTGCCCATGGCATTTCCATGAGCTGGCTGGTGACACCCTCACTGCTGTCTGTGGACACGTCCTGGGCCGTGGGGGACACCAGACAGCCTGGCCAAACAGCCAGGAGGAGGAACAGGAGGAAGCAGGGCAATTAACCCATCTCCCAAAGGAGCAAACCTGTGCTCAGACCTTTGTGTTGTGCTCACAATGCACGGCCACAGCGCTGGTCCCACATCTCACAGCCGTGGCACGGAGCTGTTCCGAGGTGCTGGACGGGAGGGGGGCAGCGGCTGCAGCTCTGGGAGAGCTGTGGTGGCCAAAAGTGTGCTGAGGAGAGCACACAGTGGACAGGAACATCAGCAAGGTGGGGTCTCAAGGTAGAGCATGGGGCTGTCACCCCAGGGAAGGCTGGGGCCCGACTTCAGTGTGGGAGTCACCCCATTTTTGAGGGGCTGAGCTGTTGTTTCACCAGGGAGATGTGAAGAGGGTCCAGGGACCCATTGGTGTGTGGAGGTGCCCATCACCCCGACCTCTGGATGGTGAATTTGACACAGGGCTGTGTGCAGGGCTGCTGTCCAGCCTTGGAGTGCTTTTTCGTTTCAAGCAGCTGCTTGTAGGACCCAAGGGGCTGTGGGGGAACAAAACACCCCCTTGGCCAGCACTTGCTTCCAAAACTGCACTCGCAGCAAAGTTTCCATTTTAGGGTTATTACTAATTCCTTATGACTTTTGGTTTAACTCCTGTGCTCTCCTGTGTACCAAAAAAGTGTGGGAATACCCTTCCATGTGCTGCTTGAAATGTGATTTTTGATTACCTGTGAGATTGCTTAGGAAATCTCTGGGCTTTGTTGAGTTGCACATGCTCCGATCACATTTACAAGCGAGCCACACACTGGGACAGAACTAGGTCACTGGAAGACTCCTTACTGGACACATGTTTAGTTTTCCTAATTCACCCCCTATATTAAGCAACATAATTGGGATTTTAGGGGTAGCTGAGTCTTGCTGACCATAGCTAATTTTTATTGTGAGTCCATCAGAAGGTTGAATTTTGAAGGCACAAAATGAGAGGTTTTGGTACATGGGAGAAAGTGGGATATTTTGTCTTTGACTCGCAGTGGGAGGTCACAGCCTTTTGTGCTGGCAGCTCTGAAACCAGCACAAACTGGGGTGATTAGCTCCCTTTTCTAATGAGTACACAAAGCTGATTGTGAATGAGCCAGTGGGTTCATTGTGCACCCTTGGCCTGCGTTTAATCCTTTATGTGAGACCCCCTTTTACACAGGGACAGCAATTGGAATCCAATTTACACCGGGCTCGGCATTAAATCTCCTTACTCCAGCGATGCTGGCTAATCAATGGAATTGAAATTCCGGTGCCATCGGGAGCCTCCTCCCTCCAGCTCTGCCACTCTTTCTGCTGTGTTTTTAGGAGAGATGAAGCCCTTTAAGTGGGAAACACTTTGTCTCCCTAATACAAGAATAAACAATGTCTCGCTTCTTGGCAAAACACATCGCAGCGCTGTGTAACAAGCAGCAGAGATCTTAAAAGTCCATCAAGAGATGTTATGGTAATTTCACAAGAACGACCACCTTGCTTTTAGTGAGAATTATCTAAATATGAAGATAAAAGGAAGAAGAAAGGGAGCTTGACGTGTAGAGAGACACATGAAAGGTTTCAGGAGAGGCTTTCGGTGCTGCACAGAAATATTTTGCAGCTGAGTTTTCTGGCAAGCACCTGAATAGCAGGAAGAGTTTCTGCCTGCCTGGTTTTCACTTTAACAAGCAGGACTTGTTAAATCAGTTTTGGGGGATATCAGAGATCAGTAAATTAAAAAGAGGAGACCTCAATCAGCCCCTCCCAACAACTTTAGGAATGGTGGGATTACAGCTGAAGGAACTTCCCCCTTGTTGCAGCTGAGTCAGGGGAAAGTAAATCAAATTTTGTAGGAGAGTCAGTGTTTGTGCACCCACATGTGATGGGGAAGAGTGATTTCAGAAGTGCTGAATGCCTGGAAACAAAGCAGATGAAATATCTCACCTGGCTAGGGTATAAATGGGAGCGCCATGAATTGTGGCTAGCTGCTGGAAATTTTGGCTGGTCATGGCTTTTGAAAGCCAGCCCACTTTGTGCCATGGAACAGCTCAGCTGAGGAGCTGCTCAGTTCTCATCCCCATCCATTACTTCTGGTGCTGCAGCCCCTTGAAATATTCATTCTGCCTTTTATTTCTCAGTGCTGTTTAATACCCCAGGCAGAACAGTGACCTGGAGGGTTTGTATTCAGTTACAGCCATTGTTGTGGGACAAGCTGGTACCTGGAAAGCTGACACTGGTCTGGAAATTAATGAGTATATATTCCCATTGCAACCTGTGTGCCAGGTGTATTTATTTAAAAAGTCATGAAGTAGCCTCCCCAAAATGTGAGGATACTTTTTACACAACTCCCTGAGTTAGCTCTTTGTCTCTCACCTTGTTTCTGAGCTGTTGGGATGCACGTTGGTTGCTTTTGGGGTGGCCTTGCTGATAAATCCTGTTGGTTTGTTTATCTCCTTCCACTTTGGCTGTGTTGGTGCCCTTTTCTCTCTGTGCTGTCTGGTTGGAGCTGCTGTGATGTTTTCTGAACAAGGCAGACTCAAAGGCCTTGAGAAGTACAAAAGGTACCTGCCTGCCTGGTTTATGCCATCAGGCTTGATCCTCATCTTGGTTCCCATCAGCACTGGTGGCTTGACCCTCAGTAGTTCACACTTATTTCCACACATAAATATAAAATAAATTTAAAACCACCCCAAACCAAGCCCCCACAAATATTGTTTCAAGCTGCAGCTCCCATTCAGAGATGCCAGTTATCCATCCACAGGCCACTGAGGATTACCTGGAATGGTGATGAGGTAGCCATTGCATAACAGCCCCAAGTTTCAAACCACTGGATTTTTTCAATGGACAGATTTCTTTTTCCCAGATTTTTTTTTAACTTTGCCATTGATGCAGTTGTGGAAAGCCTGGTTGACTTTTCAGGCAGAGCTGATCTGCCAGCCTTTAAGATGAGGCTATTTTATGTTTTATTTTGTGTAAACCCAGCAGTTTGAATTAAGGACAAACGCCCTGAAGTGTGCAACTGAGCCTGTTTTAATAACTGAAATATTTGTGGCCATTTGATTTGGTGAGCTCTTTTTCTGTAAAAAACAACAAAAAAAGGAGCAAGCTGAGCTCCAGGATTTTGCAGGGAACATTATTTTGTGGAGAGAGAACGCTGATCTTATTTGGCAGAAAATAAATGGATGTTTGTGTTACGACGCCTATTCAAGTACTTTCTTTTATGTATGTGCAGGATGTTCTGTCCTGAAATCAGATCTCGTCTGACTGATACATTTTGAGGAGGGTGATTCTGACTCTTTCACAACTTTCAAGTGTAAATGTGTTAATGTTTTGCCCAGCACATTATTTCTAACAGGCTGAACTTTCATTGTGTTTTCGCAGTTTGGGTTTAGGTTTAACTCGAGGCTTTTCATAGCTATTTAATTCCTCATAATTTCTGACATCCTGGTAGCCTCACAGCTCCCCCAAGATTGCAGAGACGACCACAAACACCCAGCCTCCCTGGCTTTATTTTTCAAAGATCTTCCTTTCTCTCCCCAACCTCCCAGCTCCCAAATCTGAGCCCCAGGGGGAAATCGGAAGTTCTTCCCCAGACCTGTCAACTCTTGTGCTTTCAGGGTGAGCCTAATGATGTTGAGCCCTATATGATTCTTTCACACTTGTCTGCTTCAATCTCACCCTGCAAGACAAGCAGTGGCTGTGCAGAGGGAGGGGATGAAAGTCCTGCCATGGTGAAAATCTGCAAAACATACGCACAGGCTGTGAAGGAAATTTGGGATCAGATGCAAATCCTGTGTGTAGCACAGCTGGTTGGGTTGTGGGGTTTTTTTTTCCCCCCTGCAGTTTAATATGATTTTTGTCTCGCTGCATAGGAAACCAAATCAGGTTTTGGAGGGACACGGGGAGGGATCAGAGTGAAGAATTATGCTGAGTGTCTCCCATCTGCCTGATGGTATGTAGGTGGGAGTAAATAGCAGGATTTCACTGTGGAGAGAAGAGAAATAGTAGTGAAATTGAGTACAGAGGTAGCCACAAGCCTAATGTTTCAGAGATTGACCCTCCCTGCCTTTTTCAACCAATGATGAGACCACTTGTCCTCAGGACATTTTGTGCCTGGAGGCTCCATATAAAAATCCTGGGTGGCATTAGGAGACTCACAGAGGCCTCTGTAAGCAGAGCATTTAGCCCACCCTGTCCCCTGTGGTTTTGCTCACTGAGGATGGGTAGGGAATGCCACCAGGATGAATTTTGGGAGCAGCTGGTGTGCAGCATCGCCAGACTGCTCGGACCCTGGAGTGTGAAGTCATGCCTTTTTTCTCTGTGTTTGCTTTTCAGCTTAATCTCTGAGCAGTTTCCTCTACTTCCATTTTTCTGGTGAGTCACAGAGGAGAGGAGAAACAGGCTAAACACAGATGGAAATGAAAAATCTGGATCCTGCTGCCTCAGTTTCTCTCCAGAGTGCACTCTTTGCAGATAGCAATTGGAAAATGGTGTGTGGGTGCTACAAACACCCCCAAAATCATGTGGAGACAGGGCCTGTTTCCCCCTTTGCTGTTAGATTGGTTTTATACACCATATAAATCAGGTTTATGTTGTGCGTGAGCAGTGTTGGCTGCCTCTTTTCTGTTGGTTTTCTATTGGTTTTTTGTTCCTTGTGAGTATTTACCAGCTGGTTTTGTACAGGACTCTGGTTTTGGTGTGCCAGAAGAATACCTGAAGCCATGTAGGCAAATGCTGAGCTTCTGCTGCCCTACAAGACTCTGTAAGACACAGTGGAGATCCCTCCCTTGTGTGGGACTGAGTGACAGTCCGTGAATGAAATGGGTGGAGAGGAATGGGGTGGAAGGAGAGAAAAAAAAAGAAGTGGGGTAAAGCAATCTTCCTAAATTGTTACTGCTTTATCTATGCTTTCTCATTTCTAAATAGACCTGGGTCTTTTTCACTCATCACTCTTTGTAGAGGGCTCCCCTGTCCAAACCCAGGCTCTGCTGAATTGCACCTTTCCAGGCACACACACACAGCTGCAGCTCAACATTACTTGGGCTTGTTTTTGTTGGGTGTTTTGGAGACTGTTTTGCCAGCAAAGGCTGATGTCATATCTCTGGGTAGTTAAAAAGCAAATTCAGGCAGCCTGTGGTGGAGAACCTGTGGAAGTGCTGCTGCCAGCCAGGTTCTCAGGGAATGCTGGCTCCTGCCCAGCGGTCAGGCGGGTGATTTACTGAGTGCTTTTCCCATTGCTGTGCAGCAGCCAGAACGGCTTTGTGGAGTTTCTAAATATTTTTTATTTTTTTAAAGACCTCTGTGGTTGGGTTTTTGTGTTTCTTTGTGGTTTGCCACTTGGGCAGTGTTGAAAATGACAGTTTTTAGTTGTAGGTTTGAAGACTGTGATAGCAAATTGGAATTGCGGTGTCAGAAATGGGGCTTTGCAAGAGGCAGATTTATAAATCAAGGGGGAGCTGTGGAAATGTGAGCTTTTGTGAGGCTCTGCCATGGGGCTGGGGGTGTTGAGATTCTTGGCTGGAAGTTCCTGAGGGATCAGCAGTGAAGGAGGAAGGTATGTCCTCAGAACAGTGTGGCTGTGTCCCCCTGTCTGAGGTGGCATTGCTCACCTCCCGCTGTGTTTCTGCCTCATCCTTGTGGGCTCTGCCTTCAGGGCTTCCTCCTGCTCCCTTCCTGCAGCAGATGCTCAACTGCAACTGGGCTAAACACAAAATGTACCAGGATTTTCAAGTCAAAATGCACATCAGCTGCTCTGTTTGTGTCTGCTTCCTCATTTCTTCCAGCAGCCACTCTTTGGCACATCGAAAGTTGCAAGTGGTCTCCATTCCAAACCATTCTCCCCAGCTGGACAGTGAGAACCAAACCAATCACTGCTTCCTCTGGGAGCTGAGAAAGAGACACATCAGACTTGTACCTAGGAAAAAAGGATAGAAGCAGCAGGTTTAGAGGAGTTTGCATTGATATTCTGTCCTGAAGACTTCCTGAAAGCTGTGCTGAGGGCAGATCTCCCTGCCCAGAGCTGTGTTGTTACCCTGGGACGTGGCTGGGCACCCCAGAGATGTTTGGAGCTGTCAGTCCCAGTCTGCCCATGTGTTAACCCAATATTGTGTTACTGCATACCTGCACCTGTGACTACTTTTAATCAATATGCACTATGCTAAACATGAAGTCCGGAGAAATCCCCCAGGGACATTTTCTTTTTTGGACTGCTCTGAAATCCGGTTCGAGCACGTTCAAGTTACTCATCCAACATCTGCTTGCTTTTCTTTCCTATCAGCTCTGATTCGGAGGTAAACTTTTCAGGATAACCTTTGCCAGCTCTTCCCTGAATACTCAGTGATACACAGGGAGCACAGGAGCGTGCTCAGATGTTTTTAATCCACTCCAGTGATGGCAGGATGCAGCTGCCACCTGCAGACCAGCATTCACAGGGTGACCCTGACATCCAGGCTGTGCCTAAAAGGTTCTCTGTGAACCCTAAAAAATGGGTTCACTGAGTTTTTATTACTATGATTATTCTTATATATATATATATATATATATATATTTATTTTTTGTCCTTTTAATCCTTCATGTGCAACAGCTTGATTTTGGGGTTGGTGGCACTGGAGGGAGGGACATTTGGTGAGAAAGGAGAGTGGACGTGGCTGGCACAAGAGCTCTGGGAAGCTGGGAATGGTGGGGGGCAGTGCTTGCTGCTGGCGTCACTCAGGAGCATTTTCCTGAGGTTCAGCACAGCAACCATGAGGAAAAAAACTGACTGTCATTCTGATCATCACTAACTCAGCCTTCTACACCTTCACTCTTTTGGGTGTGTTTGGAGAATTCCTCTGGCAGACGCCGTTGCTTCATTAAACAGTTATCCCTGCTTGCCCTGGTTAGTCACTGCAAACCAGCTGCTGTGTTTGGTTCTAACCTGGTGCTAATCTGCTACTCCTTTTAACAAATTAGTCACAACAAATAAATGCTCTGCTTGTCTGAATGGCCCTTCCATCCTGTGGTGCTCTCCTGAAGGCTGATTTGTAGCTTTACATGTCGGTCCCAGTGGAGCCCTTCCCCAGGATTTGAACAGACAGGTTGCTGTTGGCATAAATTTGGCAAATTTTAGTGTGAAGAACAAGGATATGGAGCAGGCTGGGAGGAAGGGAACACCTGGACTCTTATTTTAGGTGGCCCATTGTTTCCTACCAGTGTGCCTTTGCTGCTTGCTCCAAGCCCTATCCCACCTGCCTTGGACACTTTCAGGGATGGGGCTTTTTTGGGCTCCCTGTGCCAAGGCCTCCCCACCCTCACAGGGAAGAACTTTATCCCAATATCCCATCTATCCCTTCCCTCTGGCAGTGGGAAGCCATTGTCCCTTGTCCCATCCCTCCATCCATTGTCCCACATCCCTCTGTAGCTCTCCTGGAGCACCTTCAAGCACTGGAAGGATCTCTTAGTTGTCTCTGGAACCTTCTTTTAGGGGAGGGTGCAATTTGCCCATTGTTTCAGTGGTAGTTAATATTAAAATTAATTCTTATTTTGTGTCCTTTGTTCTTGGTCACCACAATGTGATTTTTTTTTTCCTGTTGCAAATTAAACACGAGACGTTGTGGTGGATTGCAGACTCAAGGGATTAATTCTGCAATTTCCAGCCTGATGTTCTTTTGTCCTGGAATGAAAATGGTCGTCTTAGGTAATGGCTATTTTTATACAGCCATTTGTTCACTGAGAACTGGGTTGAGACCTCCAGTAGTGTATCATTGACTGCTGAACAGCCATCGTGCAGTGCAGATCACTTCTGAGCTTGGCTACGCCCTCACCCGAGAGGGAAAGGCTGGTTCAGAAAACCACCTCGATGGTCTCACCCCACTCAAGGCTCCCCTTTCAATCCTGTGCCTTTTTTTTTTGGTGAGACTCCGGAAATCTTCATTATAGATGACAGACAGAAATACCAATGTGCAAGTCTGTGCTTTTTTGTTGTGGGAGAAAAAAAAGAAAAATGGGAAATGTTGCTGCAGTATCTTGTGCTTCACTGGAAGGACCACAGTGCTTGGGATGTCTGGAGTGATGGCAGGAGCTGGGTGGTTTCTCTCCTCCAGCAGCATATTTAGGCTGGGAAGGCACAGCTTCAGGTGTTCTGCAGCTCTGGGAAGGGATTTTTGGATTGTTTGTGTGTGTAGCATAAGTTTGGCCCTTCTGAGCCCGTGCCAGCAGCTGAGGTGACGAGTCCCTGCACTGCTCCTGGCTGTGTGATGCTCCAGAGTCTCCCAAAGTCATCACTGTACCCTAAAAAAACCCTTGAAGAGCTTGAAGATGCTTCTGCATCTTATGTTTTTTTTTTTTTTTTAAGCCCATCTCCAGGTGGTTCTGGTGAGGACACTGTGGGAGGGTGCTGGAGAGTTTGTTGTCATCTGCTGGTAGCATGTGGGCTCCTGGTCCTCTGGGTGAGGAGGGGATGTTCCTCTGCTTCCTGACAGAGAAATTCCGTCTTAAGTGCTGAGGAGGCTTCCCAGACGTGTTTGTGGTTAATCCCCAGCCCAGGGGTGATGCCTTTTCCTTAGAGAAGAGGAAACTGAGGCAGAGACTCACAGAGTGCCAGAGGCACATTTAAAGCCCTGATGGTTTCACTGCACATCAGCTTGGTTGGGCCAAACTTTTTCTAAATTAAACTATTAAAAAGCTAATAGTGAAAATAGTGGAGCAAGCTGAGCTCAACATGCAGAGTGGAAAGTAGAGTACTGTAAGCCGTGGGGTTTTAGTCCCCATACAGTGGAGATGCAGGCAGTTATTTTTTAGGAATTATTTTATTTAGTTAACACCAAATAAATGCCATTGTTGCTTCTTCAAAGCCTTTTTTCCCCTTTTTTTTTCTTTTTTTTTTTTTTTTTCTTTTCTTAATAAGCCCAGCCAAACAGCTAGGACATTGCCCTGGTGCTGAATTGGCTCATGGATCACAGTGCTGGGAAGGTTGTATTAATCAGCACTCTGCAGTCAGTGTATTGTTGCTTCATTAACCTACTTGTTTTTAAGTATCTGTAAATCACAAAGAGGGGAAGTCCTGCTGCTTGCTGAGAAAGCAGCCCTGTTTGCAGCATCTCTCCTCTCTGAAGCACATTTCTGGTTTGCACTTAGGGTTTGGGGGCTTCTTTTCCCTGTTTTTCTCACCTGTGAAATTTGTGGTGTAGCTTAGAAGGACATTTCAGATGTGTATATCCAAAATTGCAAGTGCTGTTGCTTTTAACATCCAAGCTCCCTGGGGATATTTGGTTCTGGAATACATCTATTCTCCAAGTGTTATTTCACTGCTCACAATGTCACAGCTAAGGTCTTGTTGTTCAGTAGGTACATTTTATTTGTCAGGATGTTGTATCTTCCTAAAGAGGCAGGGAACTGCAATAAAAAATGATTTATTATCTTTTTTAAGTGAATCATTACAGGAGTTGTTAAAGGACTCTCATAAATGTTGTTATTGGAGAGCTGGTTCTAGGGTCTAGAGGAGGAGAAAAGGTTGGTGTCAGGTTGTACAATCTAACAGTGATTATGTATTAATATTTCCCTGGCTAACAGTGATGCTCTTCAGTGTCCTCTGCTTCTGAAGAGGACTTTGAGGGCATGGGAAGAAATAAGGAAAGGTTGTTTGTGCTGCTGATACTGAGGTTTGTGCACTGGCGACTGCAAATCCCTGAAATCCTGTAGTGGTGGAATGGACCCGGAACTCATCACTGCTGTCTTGGCTTTTAATCAGAGAATCACAGAAGGGGTTTGGGTTGGAAGGGACCTTAAAGATCATCCAGTGTCACCCCCTGCCCTTGGCAGGGACACCTTCCACTGTCCCAGGCTGCTCCAAGCCCTGTCCAGCCTGGCCTTGGACACTGCCAGGATCCAGGGGCAGCCACAGCTGCTCTGGGCACCCTGTGCCAGGGCCTGCCCACCCTGCCAGGGAGCAATTCCTGCCCAATATCCCATCCATCCCTGCCCTCTGGCAGTGGGAGCCATTCCCTGTGTCCCGTCCCTCCATCCCTCCATCCCTTGTCCCCAGTCCCTCTCCAGCTCTGTTGGAGCCCCTTCAGGCCCTGGCAGGGCTCTGGGGTCTCCTCAGAGCCACCTTTCCTTCAGGCTGAGCCATCCCAGCTCCCCCAGCCTTTCCTCATGGCAGCGGTTCTCCATCTGCTCTCTGGTGCTATCTGAGCAGCTCTTTGGACCATTTTTGGACAGGACAGGAGGTCTCAGAGGTGCCCCTGGCACAGCCCCGTGTTGCAGCCCCAGCTTTGGAGTGTGGAGCCAACAACTCAAGAGCTGCTTCTGCTTTCCCATTGTTTCTTGGAATTGCAATGTCAAGTTGTAGCAAGGAGGAGAGGATGTTTTCTGTCCTCTCTCAAGAGCTCTCTCGGTGTCTCTGCTGCTGTTGTCAGTGCCAGGGCTGTTGAAATCTCTATTTAACTCTGGAAGTCAGAGTTAGGGCACAGGGCTTCTCCTGCAGCCGAGCCCCAGCCGTGACTCATGGTGGTAATTTGGAACTGCAGGCACTGCATGTGCAACTTGCTTTCCTTTGCCACAAGGCCTATTATGCAACAGGAACTGACAAGTACATTTTTGAACGTTTTCACTTACTCCACATAAGCATCGGTTCTGAAATTTGGAGAGCTTTCTAATTGAGTGATATTCTCTAGGAGAATCAAATGTATATTAACAATTTTTTAAAAATGTAACAAGGAATAATTGAACTTCAATAGTATCTGATTACATTTGGTGTGTTTCAAAAATCCCTTTTTTTTCCTTTTTTTCCTTTTCTTGATTTCAATTGCAATTGCATTTCTATATTTGTATTTTCCTGCCTTGTGGAAAGTACCACATGCAGTATTGGCACTGCAGTGCCTGACTTCTGGATGAAGGACTTAATCAAAGTAAATCTGGATGGTTTCTGTGAGGTGCCAGCCAAGGATAATCATCATTTTTGTTGCTGTTTACCAGCCTGTCCTACCTGTTGCGAAATGGAATATAATCTGTAAACACACACTCTGGGTTTTAAAATCCTCTTCCCCAAATTCCTAAAGCGTGTAACACTGCCTCTAGATTAATATTTAGACCAAATTTATTAACTGAGCGTGATTTTTCTTTTAAATTAATTTATCGGTCTCTTTCCTCGTGCTGCTAAAAGAGACAAAAGCAAATCTGTCGCTGTTATTTAAATTTATTTCACAGACATATTTTCCCATTTGTGTGGATAAATGCTGGTCTGACTTCATCACCATTTTTAGATGTTCTGCAACGCTGAACACAAAATATGAGCTGTCCTTTTTAGAAATAGTGCTCAAAACACTCTGTACTCGTAACCCATTTGTACAGCTGGGCGAGCGGATGCGCCCAGAGCCTGAGCAGGAGCTGCTGAGCCCTGGCAGTGCCAACAGGTTTCATGGGCTCAGAGAGGAGCACAAACTCTGGATGAGCTTCCAGGAGCTGGATCTGGCTCCCTGGAGGTTGATGCCACTGCTGTCAGTGTGGATTGGATTGGTGCTGCTTCCCTGCCAGCGCTGCCTGGGGTGGGCACAGAGCTGGGGACGCCGGGCTGGACGTGGTGGGAAGCCCAGCGCAGCCTCGTGCCCATCTCTGCTCAGTTGTCCTTGCCCTGTTTTCCCAGGTTTTTACCTCCTCATCCCTCCTGGGAAACTCTTGCCCATGTGTCTTCCCCATCCATGAGTTGCAGGGAGAAATTTGAAAACAGGAATTGAGGCACTTTCTGAGTTTCCAGGTGTTTGCTTAGATGAGATGGGGGGAGCTTCATCTGTGCTTTTTAAAGGGCAGAATGTCCCCAGTGCCAGGTCTCTTCTGGCTCAGTGGCCTTACTTTCCACGTGCCCTGGGCCAAACCACATGTTGCTGAGCCCTGGAGAAGTTCTGGGATGATTGATTCATAAAACTTGTGGTTAATGCTGTAAGTCTAAATAGATATAACAATGTTAATGCTGCCTTTTGTTGTCACTACTTACAAATAACCAAGCAGCCTCCCCAAACCCAGCAGAGCTGGGGACAAAATGCATTTGGTGCTTGGGGATTGTCTGCTGGGGGTGCTGTGACCCCTGCCCAGCCCTTGTGGGGCTGAGCCCAAAAATCTCCGGGGTGTGCAGAGAGCTGCGAGGCACCGGAGCTGCTTTTGATAGATCAGGAGACACAAGCCCTGGCTCGTCAGGAAGGGGACAGCTCATCATGAGCCACTTTGGTCACACACCTTATGGGCTGTGAGCGGTGTTTGATGGAGTGGAGCCCAAGGTAAGGCGAGGAGGAGCAGCTTGTAAAGCGCTTTTTGTAAACACCACACACCGAGGTGGCTCCCTGCAATCCAGTGCAAGCATCTCATCGCTCCTGGTTTATCCTCCTCTCCTGAAATGTGCTCGGCTTAAGTGGAAGCAGCTGCCTCCTGCGCGGGGAAAAGGAGGCAGACCCTCCTCTCAGCCCCCCCAGCCCCTGCCTTCCATTAGCTGCTGGTTTGCCTGGAGTGCTGCAGTGTGACCACTCCTACTGTCAGAGCCAGGAGGAAAAACGCAGCACAGTAATGAATTTGTAACTAGAGAGCAGGGCTAACGAGTGTCCTCAGCACAGGAATGCAGTGGGCATATATTAAGCCAGGTGTATAGAGGAGGGAAAAAGGGAAAGAAAAAAAAAAAAAACCAGCATCTCCAGGCTGGATTTTATAATTAGGGCACATGGTGTAACTCTTTTGTTTTGCAGAAGCCAGCTTTATTAATTGATGTAGAAGGTTGCTGTGTGCTATTCATTGTTTGATTAAAATGCCTGTATAAATAATTAGGCCTCTTCTGTTTGTTTTATTTTTTGCACCCGATTTACATTTCCGTACGGAACAAAAATGAATTAGCGAATGCGTTTATTCCCCACATATTTCAGCTTGTAGCTGCTTTCCCTCGGCCACCCCCCACTGCAGTAATGACGTGACCTTTGTGCCACGCTGGCTCAGACCTCAGGAGCTCTGTTCTCTTTGGAGAAGCTGTGGTGGTCCTCCCTCCTTTGTGTGTGTGCTGCGGGGGGCTGCGGGCTCGGAATCCCTCCGGAAAACACAAATAAACGCGGATATTCAGGCTCTGCTGGAAGCAGCAGGTCAGCGCTGTGGCTGCTGGTATTTTGCTGAAGAAAGGAGGTTTCAGGCAGACTGGGTTTGTGCCTGTCTCTTTGCAGGGCCGTGGAACAGGGTGAAAATGCTGCTGTTTGTACAGCAGCTGGAGAAGCTGCTGTACATCTGGAGCTAGGGTGGTGAGGGCCTTTTGAAACTGTGTTATTGTTATCAGGGACTGCCTTTCTGTGGTAATATGTGAAAAATCTGCCTGCCTGCAGTACCTCTGAGCAGCCTGTACATAATCTTTATCCTGGGAAGAGTTTGCCATGAGCTGTTGCTGTTAATGTCTGTGCATCCTTTGGCTTTTCCTTGAAAAAATTGTTGAGGAGCAATGATGAGCAGACTTGGTCATCGTGGTTCCCTGGTTTTTCCCTGGACTGTGGTGGTCTCCCCTTGCCCCTCTGGAGCCCAGCACAGCCAAGGCTCAGATGAGGCACTTGCACAGATGTGAGGGTGTTCTCCACTTGGCAGCGTTTGCAAAGTGCCCTGAGGAGGTCAGTGGTGATGCCTATGGACTGGTGCACCTTAAAATGTCCTTTACAACCTAAGGTCTGAGAATTAGTGCCTTAAACCATGGTCTCTTATATTTGCCTGTTTGTAAAGGCAAAATTAAGCAGAAAACACTGGTGCATGAATAATGCCTGCAGTGCTTGTGCATGGCCAGGGCATCACACCCAAAACAATCCCGGCACAAACAGCAGTTCGGGTAGAAAATGAAGAGAATTTGGTTTTTTCACCTGTTTTCCCAGCCCTCGATCTCTCCGTGGTCTGTAGTTTGCATGGACTGTCCCGTGGGTAGGGAGAGGCTGTCAAAGGAGCTTTCATTTGGCAGGATGAGGCTGGTCCTTCCCCTGGCAGGGCTCAGCCAAGAGCATGAGCTTCCTGAAGTTTTTTCAGGCATGGATCGATCCGTGAGCACAGTTTAACAGCAGCTGCAACAAAAACCAGGGAGAGAGAGAGCGAGCTCCAGCTCCATGCGGCTGATCCCCGGGGAGAAGTGGAGAATTGTCGCTGTAATAAGAGAGACTAAAACAGGAGTGAGTCTCTCTCTCTCTCTCTCTGGGAAAGGAAGAACAGGGACAGTCTGGCTGAGGCAGGGCTGTGAAGTGCTGCTCTTCATCCTGCAGCTCTGCAGCCAGCCCTTGGTGCACTCCCACTGTGACCTTCCCACGCTGCAGGGAGTGCTGGTGGCATCCCTGCCATTGCCCCCTGAAAGGCCACACTGGGGCTGGAGGCTCCTGCCTGGGGGTCTGTGGTGCTGGTGACACTAATGTGACAATGAGCCACTTGGCAGTCACACACTGGGGTGTACCCCCGCGTTCTGTGCCCCAGCTCTGAGGCAGGAGTGGTTTGATTTGGGGCTGGCTCCAGGAATGGGTTGGTTTTGGTCACTGCCTCAGTACAGAACATCCTTTGCTCATGTCTTTTTATCAGCTCTTCTCATCCTCCTCAACAGACCCACCCTTCACAGCTGGTTCAGTGGTTTGGGTTGGAAGGGACCTTAAAGGTCACCCAGATCCACCCCCTGCCATGGCAGGGACACCTTCCACCATCCCAGGCTGCTCCCAGCCCCATCCAGCCTGGCCTTGGGCACTGCCAGGGATCCAGGGGCAGCCACAGCTGCTCTGGATACCCTGTACCAGGGCCTGCCCACCCTCACAGGGAACACTTTTCCCCCCAGTACCTAATGTAAACCCCCTCCCTTTGGGTTTAGAGCCATTTCCCCGGGTTCTCTCTCTCTGCCCTGCTTTGTTTTGTCCCTGCTGTGGTGGGGCTGTGCCTGATGTGAGCACACCCGTGCCTGGCACCGTGCTGGGAGAGGTGAGAACTGCCTGCTGCTGCCAGCCAGGCTGGATTCCCACCCAAAACCACAGATTCTTGCCTTTACTTGGGCTTTGCTACTACTGCTGGTTTGCCTGCCTGTGTTGTGGAGTCGAAGTGTGCACAAACCCCAGCAGGCTTGGCTGAGCTCTCCATGTCTCTCCTGTGCTCTAGGACAGACTGCAGTATTTTTTTCCTCCCTTATTACTAAAAACTTGTGGGTTTTTTTTTCTGAATTTACTCACTGCATATGAGAAGCCCTTGGAGGAGGCTGTTAGTGGGGTTTAGTGTCTGAGCTGTGCCTGGTGAGGCTCTGGGATTGCTGGAGCTCCATCCTGCTGGGAGCCAGTTTTAAGAGCTGGCTGCAGGTGCTGGGAAAGGTTGGCAAAGTTCAAACTCACAGAACTGCCATTTAATTTTGGGTGTTTCTAATTTGCAATATTTTTCTAGTAAAGTTATGCTTTGGAACAAAGATAGTATTTTTTTCCTTAACCTAAATGCTGCATCCTCTATTTATTCCTTTTCCCTTCCCTGCCAAGCACAGAGCAGTCAATGGGTGGAATTTTTTGCAAGAAATTCAGACTTTTCAATTTAAAAAAAAAGTTGAGAACATGCCATAATGCTATGCATGTGCCAGTGAGCAAGTTGTAATGCACACAGCCAAATCAAAATGATCCCACCCTCACTTTCTCCTATCATTTACAAAAACCAGCTGGAAGGACTCAGCCCAGCAGACTGTGTCTCTAGCAAAGGGGAGCAAGAATGTTTGGGTGCTGTGTATAATATCAGGTCCAGTGCCATCGTTTTAGGGCATGTGTGCTGGCTGGAAGGAGTGGAAATTCGGATATCCGTGTCTAAATCCGGATTGAGCTGTTCTGCACTGTTTGGTACATGACTGAATCCATGCCCAGCCACAAAATGAAGCGAGTTGTGCTCATCTGATTTGAGGATTGAAGGTTTAAAGTAATGTGTAATATGCTTTAACACAGAATCATGGAATCATTTAGATTGGAAAAGACCTTTGGGATCACAGCAAAACCAACTGGTTCCACAGCATTGCCCTGGCCACCACTGACCTGTGTGCCCAAGTGCCACATCCACAGGTCTGTTAAATCCCTCCAGGGATGGAGACTCCTCCACTTCCCTGGGCAGCTGGACAGCCCTTCCAGTGAAAAACTTTATCTAATGTCCAACCTGAACCTCCCCTGGCCCAGCCTGAGGCCGTTCCCTCTCCTCCTGTCCCTGTTCCCTGGAGCACAGCCTGACCCCCCCGGCTGTCCCCTCCTGTCAGGAGTTGTGCAGAGCCACAAGGTCTCCCCTGAGCCTCCTCTTCTCCAGGCTGAGCCCCTTCCCAGCTCCCTCAGCCACTCCTGGTGTGCTCCAGCTCCGTTCCGTCCCCTGGACACGCTCCAGCCCCTCCATGTCCTTCTCCAGAACTGCCCCCAGGACTGGAGGGTTCCTCAGCAGTGCCCAGTGCAGGACAGATATTCCTGCTCTAAAGTTTCTATAAATAGGGTCTGTGGTATGTACCAGGTCCATATTTGTTCTCCTATATATGCATATTTTGCATAAAATTGCACATGAACAGTTTTGCTGTTTTCAAAAATTGCCCAAATGTATAACTTTGATGACAAAAATCTTCTGGCTGAGAGGGAGTGGGAACCACGTGGAAAGTCTGAGTCAAATGCTGTTGTTGCAGGTTGAATAGCACAGAAATGTATCTGTTTGAAAGACAAACAATTTTTTTTACAGGATTTTTAAGAAGTCCAAAGAACAAAACTTGAAACTGCTAGAATATTTATTTTCACTTCATGCCTTTTACTTTACTTGGGGCTGTAATCAGTCAACAATTTTCTGAAGGAGTGATATGGCTCTAGTTTTTCTGGCCACTGGAATACGTGGGGTATTCCCCTGTTTTTAGACCCAATTACACTTTTCCTGCCCTTATGTATGAAAATACCATTATTTGCTGTTGCAAAAAATTAAGCTGCTGGAGCCTTGCCATGTTGGAGACAGGGCAGGGGTAGTTTGAATATCATTGTAAGCACAAAGTAATTGTCTACAGTTTGGCTTTTCTTTTTAACAAATAATATCTTGGGGTTTTAAGGAGATTTTAAATTACAAAGTTGTCTGTCACTGTCCTCAAGATGGTCACTTTTCCTTGTGTTGTCCATTTAGGTGACCAGGGAGGATTTGGTTGGTGCTTAATGCTTCCCTGTCCTCGCAGTGTGCGTGGCTCCAGCCTGTGCTGCTGGCTGCCCACAAATATTCCCTGTGGAGTGCCAGGATTATGCAGTTGAGGAATAAATCCAGGGAGCTGAACATGTTTTACTCCTGTTCTTATGTGGCTTTTAGGCCCTTTGGAGGCTCTCACCAGAAAGGGCTTTTCCCCCCTCTACTCTCCATTCACACTGGAGAGGGCAAATCCCAAAAGTTCCTTCCCAGAGCACCTCTGCAGATCCTGGAGCCGTCCCAGGGCACAGGGAATGTGGCTGATGGACAGCAGAGCTCCGGGCTCAGCGGGAATCTGGAGGGGAAAGGAGCTGGAGTTGGTTGGAAAGATGCTGGGTAATTTTATTCCTTGTCATTTCAGACACGGCTCCATGATAGTCCTTATGATCTTTAGCCATGCATTAATCTTGGTGCTGCTGAGCTCCACACCACTGCTCTTCCACCATTATAGTGCAAGGTTTCTACGCATTCCAATTGGAAATAAATTTCTTTATTACACATTCTTTGACCTTGGCATGTTTGTAACCCTGGCGATTGTTAGAGGGGTAAAAGGAGGACTTCTGGGAATAATTGCCTTGTTTGTTCTTCAGCTCTGAAGCATTGATACCTGCAGTTCTGGGCTGAGATAATTAAATCTCAGAATTGCAACCGCACCGAGAGAATCTTTCTGTTTCTGCGGGCAACGTTTTATTTTTTCTGTGGGTATAAAAGTGCAGTTTCCATTTGCAAACTCTCCACGGTGACTTTTGGAAACGGGTCATGCTGGATGTCCAGCTAGAACTGTTTTCCTTTGAGGTTGTAGTTCTGTGGAATAGATGTCACCTTAAAAATAATCCCAGGAAAACGTGTGCGGGAAGGGGAGTCAGGAATCAGGTGGTGCTTCTTGGTATCCATAGCGAAAACAATTTTAGAAACCACTCCTCTCATAAATACTGCATTTTTGGGATAGCTCTTCTTGTCTTTATTGCCAAGTGCACTGGCATGAAAGCAGCTTTCCTCAAAAATTAATCCATGCCTGCTGTCTTTTCCCGATGGGGTGACAAGCGCTGTTGTAAGCGGAGCTGCGAAGCTCCATGAAAAAATTTAGGGCAAAAAATTTATTAAGGACTCGAAAAACAAAATGTTCAGACGTTAAAAAAAAAAAAAAACAAAAAACAAAACAAAAAAGTCCCCCAAATCAAACAAAACAACCTCTTCCCATGGCAGCTTGAGTTGTGCTGGGTGTGAGCGGCTGTTCAGCCTCAGCCTGGAGCTTCCCATTCCTGCTGCTGCATCCCAGATCTCTCTGGCTACAGAGCATCCCAGCACAGCTCAGCCTCAGCTTGGGCCTGCACTGCAGAGACAGGGAAGGAATCCTTCTCTGTGAGCAGGGGAGAGCAGCTCTGGCTGCCCCTGGATCCCTGGAAGTGCCCAAGGCCAGGTTGGACACTGGGGCTTGGAGCAGCCTGGGATGGTGGGAGGTGTCCCTGCCATGGCAGAGGGGAGAACAGGATGATCTTTAAGGTCCCTTCCATCCCAAACCACTCTGGGATTCTCTTTTGTGGCTTTGCTGGTGATCTGCTGAGTGGGAGAGTAGATCTGCTCACTGGACTCACCTTCCTCCTCTGTGAACTTGCACAAAGGTCTTTTGTTTCTTCTTTTCAAACACTGCCCCAGTGTAAGAGTAGGTTTATACAGGAGCCAGTAAAATATTTTTTTAATGTGTTTTCTCTGCTCTCTCTTTTCCCTAAGGACACAGTAGGATACTCTTCCAGTGTAATCGAAGTCATTTCAACACCTTGTTTTCTAGCACCTACAATTTATACAGAGAAACCTGGTTGTTCTGTGTAGAGTATCTAGAAAAAATAAAAGCAGAGAGAGTCGTGTTAGCAGCTGGGGCAGCCTTGTTGTGCTTGTCAGGATGTCAGCTGTGTTCACATGGAGGCACGAGCCTGTCTTGGGTGAGAAGCAGCCTCGGGGAGACAAGGGTGCTGCTGGGGTGTGGGGTGTCACCCACTGCCCGGGGTGAGAGCAGGAACCTCCCCCAGGGGCTCAGGGAGAGCAGCATCCCGGGGCTGCCTTCCTGCTCCGAGTGCCCAGGAACCCCTTCCTCACACAGGATTTGTAGGATCTAAAACCACGCTGGAATGAAGCGCCTGTGTCACACGTAATGGGGCCTTTTCCAGCTCAGCCAGGGCTTGGTGTAACCTGTGTGGCAGCACATCCTCCTTGGAGGTGAAGCTGGAGGCAGGGGAGTGTCCAGAGAGGCCGTGGGACCTCCTGGAATACAGCTGGACGTGGCTGTGGGAATCTTGTGGAGTAAGGAGATGGCACCTGTGCGATTGTACTGAAGGGCTGATGATCAGGAAATAGCCCCAGAGTGGAGGCCCAGTTTGGGAGCTGGACTGTGGCAAACAGGGGAATAACTCTGGGTTCCCATCACCCTTGAGCTTCATTGTGGGTGCAGCACAGGAGGAAATCAGAGCCTTTGTAGAGAGGCTGATTTGACATGCACGTGGTAGCAGACAGTGTGATGGGGCAGAACCTTTGCGGAAAAGAGAGCAGCATGGGTGTGTTTGCCTTCCTGCTGAAATCCTGTGTGGTGCACACCCCTCCAGAGGTCTGAGGGTGTTGGCTGAAGTTTCTTCTGAATTAGCCAAGCTGAAAGAACTCTCTTGGACATTAGGGCTGGGGTAAAAGTCAGGGAACTGCTGTGCAAATGGCATCACTCACCTGTGCTGTGTGCAGGTTGATGCAGTTTAACCAGGCTCCTCTAACCCACAGAACCCCCGAGGATCAGCACAGTGACCTCTTAAATGTGCTCATCTCACGTGGTGTTACCTCCCAAGCAAAAATAACACAGATCTAATCACATCTCAGCGTTGAATTCACATTAGCTGAAGAATTAGGGATTCAGGAATATGCCCTCTGAAGGCTCCCTGGGTTTTCCTGACAAACCACAGCATTTGGCTCTTGCTGGCCCTGTCTTTAGCTTGGGTCATGCTTTATTAGAATACCCATGTTTCTTTTGCATATTAGCCCACAGTATCATCATAGAGCTACCAAAATCCTCTTCTTTTTCAGGACTTTGTTCCAAGTTGTGCTGTTCCCTCTGCTGTGCATCCTGAATTTCCAGTGGTATTCCTTGCAGGCTGGGTTGTGGGGCAGGGATGGTGCAGGAAGCAGCAGGGTGGGGTGTTCAGTTGGCCATTCTGTATTGGGATCTCAGTGCTTCCCTCTGGAAAGCTTTCCCAGAGTCACATTCCTGGTGATGGACAGATCTGTGCCTGCATTATTGCAGTCTGGGAGGTGCCTTCCAGAGGAGAACACTGTTCCCCTGACATGGGAAGGTGTGAAACAAGCTGCTTGGCTCAGGCTGGCTGTAAATCCTGCCTCAGCAAGCAAAAAACATTGACATTTTCACACGGTAAAAGCCTGCCAGCCCTCCTTGTAGTGTTTTGGGGAGGGAAGGCTTGATCAAGAAGTTCATGACTTTATTGGGAGCTACCACAGGGGCTGCAGACAGTGAGCACAGCACTGTGGCAGTGCTGTGAGACTGGGAGGAATCATAGAGACACAGACAATTCCATTAAGAACTTCAAAAAGCCCTAAAATGTATTTGCTGCTGTTCCTCTGCCTGTGTAAATAGGATATCAGGAGCTGGGGACGCTCAGTGCCAGGTTTTCAGTGGGAAGCTAGAAGGGAGCCGTCGAGTTTGCTGAAGGATGTTCAAACCTCCCTTTGTCATGGTGATGAAGCAGTGCCTGGGCAGCACAGGCTGCCAACCTCTGCAGAGGTTCCTCTTGTTCTCCTTCAGAACGTTTGGAGAAAAAGAGAGACCCTGGGCATGGAGCGTGCAGCATCCCGGGCTGAGGCACATCAATAACCCATAAACACAGCCCCGTGTGCGTGCCAGGAGAGAGCCTCTACATGACCTGCCTTGCAGATTTTCCTTCTTTTACAGTTTAACCTTTTATTAAAGTTCCAGAAAAAAAGAAAAAGGAAATAGGAATGCTGAGGTGTTCTATGGCTCTGTGTCTGTCTGCAGCTCAGCTCAGCCCAGAGCTCTGGTTCTGGGGTTGGATGAGGAGCTGCTGTCTGCCATCCCTTAGGAAAGGGAATAAATCCCATGTGCTCGGTGCTCATGACTGCAGAGACACTGCCAAGGACAGCCTGGCAGCTCCATGTGCCAGTGGAAAGGTATTGCCTGGATGAGACTTGCTGCTGGAGCAGAGAGGGAAGGATGACACCAGGTTTTTTGGTGTGGGGTTTCCTATCAGATTGGCTGGTTTGGTTTTGGTTTTTCCCTACTTGGTGCTCTGAAAGGCTCTTTTTAAAGAAAATTCCATGGTTTAGTCCTTCAGATAACAACCTGCTGGATGGGGCACAGCTACCAAGTGTCACTCTGATGACAGGAGTCATTAAACGCTGCTGTAGGCTTGCATCTGGCTTAATGCAGTTTTTTAATTATCTCCTTTCAGGAGAAGGTTGATTTCAGTTAGCTGTTGGTACGCTCTGAGGTGAGCAGAAGAGGAGGAATGTGTTGCTATTGAACATGTCCTCATCCAAAGGCTTAATCTGACCTGGCAGGATCTCCTTGGGCAAAGTCTGATGGACTTGGAGACAGTGTTTGCTTGGGAAAGGTTTGTGGTCCTGGCAGGGGGGATATAAGAGCTGCTTGGGTTATTTAAAGCAGGTCTAACAGGTTTTTCCTCCCCCATTTTGTTTCTTTGCAGTTTTTGTTACCATTAGAGACCCGCTGCAGTTTTGAGAGATCAGGGATGATTGGATTGAGTCCTTCAGCTGTGATCTGGCTTGGGGGAGCCATGCATATCTGCTGATACTTTGATTTATTAAATTGGTCCATGTTTAGATAAAGTACTTACGTGAAAGTCCACAACTAGATTGTACCAGTGTCTAAGATAAGAGGGGGAACAGATGTCAGAGATTACCATGGAAGTTCTAAACCTCTCCTGGCTGCTGGACATTTATTAAGGTTTGGTCCAGTCTTGTTCCCTTGCAAATGTGTACCACAATCCCTCGAGACCAACTGTGCATCCTCGTAGGGCAACAAGATTTTCATCTCAAGTTTTCTTTTTTATTAATTTGATTCCATTTTTCCTGCTAAAAGCCCTCCATGCTGGTTTGTCTGCTTGATGTTTACACCTTTCAAGCACATATTGATACACATCTCGTCCAACTTAGCTGTGCTCTTGCTTAGAGCTGGACGTATTCAAATCTTTTGATCTTCCCAGAGAAATTTTTCCCTTCAAACCCTTAAACATTTTTGTTGTTTTCTTTGTACTCGATTCCATTTGTCACTGTCTTCTCTGGTAATGAGGTGTCCAGAAGTGAATACATTATTCCATTTATGGATTAATTACATCTGTGGAGAGAGGAGACTGGAACATCCTGCTATGTGAGACGTGTGTGTTCTGCCTCTGAAACCAAACTGTCCTTTTAGCTGCCACATCCTTCTGCAATTTCATCTCCAGCTGCCTGGCCCCTGCTTTTCCAGCTCCCTCTTTGGGTGGGTGCATCCCCAGCTCCAGCTCCTTCGTGGAGTGTGACTGTGGTTTGGTGATGTCACCTCAGCTTCAGTTCTGTTATTTTTCCAAAAGGAAAAATCTTTGTGTGATTTTGACATCTCCTTTCAGATCTGGCAGTCTGGGGAGGGCTCCTCAAGAGGACAGGGAAATTTCTTGAGTGCTGTTCACCAGGTGGTCCTGAGTGAAGTGAGGCACCTTCCCAAATTTGCCATGTCCCAGGCAATCAAAGCAAGACTTCCTTTGTTTGTATTTATTTTTCCTGTCTAATCCTGCAATGCATTTCACTGCATAGTCGGTGAAACTAAATAAACTGTATTCTTTCCTCTCCTACATCGTTAACAAAAGTGTTAAAATTAAATCTAACACAGACCCATGTGATTCCTTGGCTGTTTTTTCCAACTGCTTTGTTTCCAGTTGGCCTTGCAGGTGCTAAATCCTAATCCCTTCTAAAGTTGAGAGAGTTGAGGCTGCTCAGATTTTTGCTTTTAATTTTAGGATTGTCTCTGGAAAATGCTTCTGTAATCCACGTGGCATTTCCATTCTTCTTTTCCTTAAATAAATATTTTGTGCTAACTGACTGTGCCTGGCGAGGTGTTCTCTGTAAGACTCTACTTGCAGCTTGCTGAGCTGCTCTCTGCAACAAATACTTTTTTTTTTTTTTTAAATGTTCTCCTCATTTTTTTGCCTGGAATAGAACTTAATTGCATCCATCCATTTCAGTAATTTCCAGAATTAGGTATTAGCCTTATGTTTTGAAGGAATTTGTTAGATTTCCCTTTGAAAAAATAATTCTTTACAAATAACAACACTTTATTTCCTTGGTTAATTGCACAGATTGAGTGATTTGGCACATGTCTGCATTTTCCAGATACTCCCTTTTCCCCTCCTTCAGTGGAAGCTATTTTTGTAAACTCACCATCACTCTGATAGCACAGGCATCTTCCCTTAATTTACTTTTGAGGACAAATTTAATAAAGGAATTCCCCTTCTTAGCCATATTGGAATCATTCCTTTTTATATTTTATTAATTCCCCTATTTCTTCTTAACCAGGTTTTCGTGTGGATGTTTATAAATAAGTCTTCCCTCATTCCTTAATCCTTTTGTCCAGCGTTAACTCAGACTGTATTTTATTGTTCCCATTTAATTGGCTCTGTAGGAATCAAATGTCCATGTGGTACTTGCTTGTTCTCATTCTTGTACAAAATAAGATTTTTTTTTTTAGTACTCAGCTCTTAGGAAAGCAGCAAAGGCTTAAATGCTGTGGGCTTGGGGAGGGTCTCTGCTTGCAGGGTTTTGGGGTTTTTTTGGTAAAGCTTTTTTTTAACCATATCATATTAATCATGGTGTTCCTCTGAAGTTGCAGCTGGCCTCTTTTCAGCATGGGGGGAATTTTTGGTCTCCCTTTGATTGTCCTTAAGGATGCTGGTGGTGCCTCATGTGGAAAGGCACTGGGAAAGTCTTACAGAAATGGAGCTGGACTTGCCAGTGCAAAGGAAGCAAACAGCCTGATTTACCTGAGCTGACACCATTTGTGGCCACTGGTCCCAAATTTCAGTAAGCCTGTGATGAAAGTTAAAATCCAACTGAGCTCTCCAACAGCTACAATGCAAAATTATATCCCAAATAAATTCAGCCTAACTTGGAACTGCTCTCAGTCACTTCAAATCCTCTGCAATGGGTTGGGCTGGGAATGTTTTTGTTTTGTTTTTTTTTTTACTTCTCATTATTTTTCAGTCTACATTTGGATTTGCAGCCAAAGGCTACAGCCTCTTGCAGTTGATTTTTTCAGTGCTGATAACTCAACACAATAATTTAGTCAACCTGATCTTCCCTGTTGAATTTCAGCTTATTGGCATTATAATTAATTTTGACATGTAACACCACCCCTCCAACTTTCACTCCCAAATCTATTAATGTGTAATGATGAAAAGTATGTGCTGTGCATAATATTGTTTGGGAGTTATGGATCTTACATCCTTGTTGTCGGGGAGTAAAAGAGTATTAATGCATTAATTCCTGCTGGCTGAGCTTGCTGATGACTGGAGAAATGCTAAAGTTTCTTATTTTGTGGTGACAACCACTCTCAGTCTAAACCAGGAAGGTTAGAGGTGAATTTTACTAAAACTTCGTGCAGTCCTAGAATGGTTTGGGTTGGGAGGGAGCTTAAAGCTCATCTCATTCCACCAGGGAATGAGGGACACCTTCCACTATCCCAGGCTGCTCCAAGCCCCACCAGCCTGGCCTTGGAGACTTCCAGGGATCCAGGGGCAACCTCTGAGCCAACTTTTTCACTTCAGTCTTTCTGCTGCACTTCCCAATGTGCTAATCAATTACAAAACACTGGACTTACTGCCACCACACCCAGCCTCATGGTATTCATGGGGCTGCAGCAATTTCTGCTCAGTTTTCATTGATTGACAAAACTGACGATGGCTGTTGGTCACAAAAACCCCGAACCCTCCCAAAATTTTTTTTTTTACTTCTCATTATTTTTCAGTCTACATTTGGATTTGCAGCCAAAGGCTACAGCCTCTTGCAGTTGATTTTTTCAGTGCTGATAACTCAACACAATAATTTAGTCAACCTGATCTTCCCTGTTGAATTTCAGCTTATTGGCATTATAATTAATTTTGACATGTAACACCACCCCTCCAACTTTCACTCCCAAATCTATTAATGTGTAATGATGAAAAGTATGTGCTGTGCATAATATTGTTTGGGAGTTATGGATCTTACATCCTTGTTGTCGGGGAGTAAAAGAGTATTAATGCATTAATTCCTGCTGGCTGAGCTTGCTGATGACTGGAGAAATGCTAAAGTTTCTTATTTTGTGGTGACAACCACTCTCAGTCTAAACCAGGAAGGTTAGAGGTGAATTTTACTAAAACTTCGTGCAGTCCTAGAATGGTTTGGGTTGGGAGGGAGCTTAAAGCTCATCTCATTCCACCAGGGAATGAGGGACACCTTCCACTACCCCAGGCTGCTCCAAGCCCCACCAGCCTGGCCTTGGAGACTTCCAGGGATCCAGGGGCAACCTCTGAGCCAACTTTTTCACTTCAGTCTTTCTGCTGCACTTCCCAATGTGCTAATCAATTACAAAACACTGGACTTACTGCCATCACACCCAGCCTCATGGTATTCATGGGGCTGCAGCAATTTCTGCTCAGTTTTCATTGATTGACAAAACTGACGATGGCTGTTGGTCACAAAAACCCCGAACCCTCCCAAAAACCCCACCTGAGCCCTGTTTTTTTTCCAAAGGCCATGAGTGATTCCATCATCAGTGTGTGGTAAGGTTTCATTTTCCTGCTGCACTCAGTGAAACTGGGAGCGAATGCCCAGGAGGAATTAAGCTATAAAGGCACGGCGGAGGAAGCGCGTTAGAAGCAATTAGCAGAAATTTAACAAAGTAGATGAAAATCAAATCTCAGTTTCCAACCCTGCACTCCACGGTGCCACTGGTGGGTGGGTGGTGTTTCCAGGAGGGGAAAATGTGGTGCTGGCAGCTCACAGGGCTTTATCCTCTCTCCTGTGAGTTTGGGGTGGGCAGGGAAAGATGGAGAGGGACTGGTGACAAGGGATGGGGAGACAGGACACAGGGAATGGCTCCCACTGCCAGAGGAAAATTGGGAAGGAATAATGGGATATTGGGAAGGAACAGTGGGATATTGGGAAGGAATAGTGGGATATTGGGAAGCAATAGTAGGATATTGGGATATTGGGAAGGAATAATGGGATATTGGGAAGGAATAGTGGGATATTGGGAAGCAATAGTAGGATATTGGGATATTGGGAAGGAATAATGGGATATTGGGAAGGAATAGTGGGATATTGGGAAGCAATAGTAGGATATTGGGATATTGGGAAGGATTAATGGGATATTGGGATATTGGGAAGGAACAATGGGATATTGGGAGGAATTGTTCCCTGGCAGGGTGGGCAGGCCCAGCCACAGCTGTGGCTGCTCCTGGATCCCTGGAAGTGTCCAAGGCCAGGCTGGACATTGGGGCTGGAGCAGCCTGGGATAGTGGAAGGTGTTCCTGCCCACGGCAGGGGTGGATCAAGATGGTTGTTAAGGTCCCTCCCAACCCAAACCATTCTGTAATTTTATGAAGCTGTTCAGCCTTGGGACACAGTGAAAATTTTGGGAAATTCACATTTTCATGAGTCTTTTTATTTGCTTTATTTTTTTTTATGTTACTGTCATGCCAGTGTGTTTGATGGGAGTTCCTGACTGTTCTTGGGTTTGAGTTTTGGGTTTTTTTTTTGTTTTTTTGCTTTCCCCTCTCCTTTATTAAAGAGAAATAGGCTGATTGTACTGCCTGGGGTGCAAAACCAAACAGCTGGTTTGGTTTGAGATCAGGAGGGGAAGAAACCAGAGCACAGGAGTGCTTGGAGAGAAAGGGAGCAAACATTTAGGGGCAAACCAGTTTCACTTTATTCTGCAAACGAAATGGAAGCATTAGCAGAAGGGACATGACTGATCTGCTGAGGGCTGGGGTGATGGTCTCAGTGCTTTTCACAATAACCATTCTGAGCGTGCCCTGTCCTTGGTGTGCACTGAAGAGCCACTCCAGCCCTGGCAGGCTCCGGGAGATGCTGAGGTGGAGGAGATTCTCATTATGTCTTCCAACAGCAATATATTATAACCCCATTGTTAGCAGCAGTGCTGCACTGGAACACTCGCTGAAAGGAAATCAAGATTGAAAAGGACCAAGATGAAGCAAAAATGCTTTGGCTGGGTTCAGTTTGGGGGGCCTGTGAGGAGGATGGGGAGCTGCAGATGGGTGCTGTGCTTCCTCTGCAAACCTGGAGAATCCCTTGGGAAGGGATGGCTGAGAAGCAAAAGCTGCTCCTGAGCAGGGGCCAGCTCAGGTAGGTCCTGTCCCACCCCTGCTGTGGTGGATGGGAGGCTTGGGGCTGCAGGAGACAGAGGGATTAGGTCACTAAATCCCATTTAGGTGGGGACGGGACTCAGCTGAGATAGGGGGGATGAGCGGGGGTCTCTGCTGGTGGGGTTGTTGCTGAGGTAGGATTGTATCCCCACCCCAGTGAGTCCACCCAGCATGGGGGTGACGGGTTGAATCTTTCAATCTGTGACAGTTCTGAAGGAGGTTGAGACCCTTGGATGGTTTTAGAGCTCCTGCTTCCCAAATGTCAGTGGGGATCTGGGCACCTGGCAGCCCTGGAGGTGTGTAGTGGCACCAAGGTCATTGTAAGAAACAGCTGGGAGGAGGAGGAGGAGAAGGAAGAGGGAGTTGTGGAGGTGAGGGGCTGCCTTTGCACAGCCTTGGAGCGTGGGCAGTTGTTCATGGTCATCCTCCTTTGCTGTGCCCTGTGCTGGGCCCCTGGCCAGCTGCAGGATCCCTGGGAATGACCACAGCCCCATTCCCTGTTCCCCTGTGCTGCTGGGCATGAGGAGATGGAGAAACCAGGAGTGAGGTCTGGTCTGGGAAGGAGAGGTGGGGGGAAGGTCCTTTTCAGATGTAGTTCTCATTTCTGATTCGATTGGTAATAAAAGAAATTTATTTCCCCAAGTTTTGGCCATGACAGTAATTGCTGGGTGATCTCTCCCTGTCCTTACCTCAACCCACAGATCTTTTACTGTATTTTCTCTCCCAGAACCCAGCTGGGAAGGCAGGGATGGAGTGGCTGAGTGCCCACTTGGAGTCCAGCTGAGGTCAACCACCACAGTGTGCCAGTGCTCCCTCCTCTCCATACCCACTATGGAGACAAGAAATGAAAATTCCTTTAGGAAATGGTTCTCCAAACCTCCTGGCAGACACCAGGGTTCTCAGCCTGGCTAGGAGCTGCTGCTGCTGCTGAGCAGCCTTTCTCCAAAAACTCCCGAATTATGGGTATTGTGAGTTTAATGTAAAGGTGTCAGGTATCTCTGAAGAGAAATTAAGAGAACGTCAAAGGTAAAAACTAAACAAAAGGGCAGACACAAAAAGGCTGTAAATGAGGTGGAAATTGCAGGCAAATAGACAATAGAAGAAAGTTTAAGTAGCAATTTGTACTCCTTTGCACAAGGAAATGCACTTCATTTTTAATAAAAAACTTGGAGGATGCTGCACTTCTAAATACAGAGCTAAATATACCCTGGAATAACCAAAACTGGTTTTTGTGCAGCCGCTCTGAACGCGCACGCAGCAAAACAAAAGTGAGCAGTGATTGACAGAGTTAATCTGTCCTTAATAAATGTTTTATTTAAATATTCATTTTCCTCATTTGCATTAATTCCTTGCTGCAGGCCGGCTCTCAGTACAGTACCTGTTCCTGGGTCCTCATCCGTGAGGAGCGGGCTGGGATCTCCAGCCGTCCTCCCAGGATGGAGCCTTCCCACAGGCATGGAAGTTGGGAAAGATCAGTTTCTCCTTGAAATGAGAGCCCACCACTTGTCCTGTAGGCTCATGTGAGATAAAAGCAACAGAAGGGACAAAAACCTTGCGAGGTGAGAGCTGCTGCTGTGCGCTGAAGGTTCTTCATGATGGTGATGATGATGATGGCAGAGCGCAGAAGAGAAGGGTGCACTTTCAAAATACTCCTCACAGTTTTTCAAAGGGGGAAAAAAAAGGGTTTTTTTTCTAGCTGTACAGGAGTGATCTCTCCCAGTTGGGGAGTTCTGGAGCTGGGCTGGAAGGCCTGGCTGGAGCTGGGGCAGTTCATGTGTCCCCTGGGAATGTCTCACTGTGACTGGTGCTGGAAGCATCAGGAGTTAACTCAGCACCCACAGAAATCCATGGAAATCCATAGTCCTCCAAGTGGGCCTAAGGTGGTTGTTTTCCATGCAAAGAATTGCTGGATTAGATGAAACGCCCATCAAAACTGCAGCTGCCAGGGATTTGGAGGGTGTTGCTAATTAAGGGATGTTTGTATTTGGTTCCCGTGTCAGTGGGAGAAGAAGGAACAATTTCTTCCTTCCTTTTCCCCTTCCCTAATCCATATCTGAGCCACACCAGGACAGCTCTCGTGCTCCTGAGGGTGGCTCTGGTGGCACGTGCTGGCCCACGGGCAAAGCTGGCAAAGCTGCTGTGCTTGGGATGCTGTCCCTGCCCCTGGGGTGCCTGAGCCAGCAGAGCTGCTGGGATGTGCTCCCCAGCCCAGGGGAAGGGGCATTTTTCCAGGTGGTTTAGGAGGATGTAAAGTCAGCAGTGCCTGCTGTGGTGGGGGGCTTGGAGTCACACCAGAAGAAAGGGGGATGAGTGAAGAACTTCACCCAGATTATCTCAAACATTCTCAGAGTCGTTGTCTGGGATCTGGGCTTGGCCCAGACAGGCGTGGGTCTGATTCCTCCCCAGCAACCCCAGGTGTGCCATTCTCTGCAGGAATCTCTTTAATCTCACTCCTCTCAATGGGAAATTTCTTTAATCTCACTCCTCTCAATGGGAAATTTGTGACTGCCTCCCCCTCGTTACTCCCAGCTCTAAAACATTCACTGGGATAATGTGTGTGACATGAGGGCTTCCTCCACACCTCCTCCTTCTCTGGCTCCTCATCCCCCTAAATGTGTCCCTGGGACAAGCCCTTAGCTTTCCACTGGGATTTTGTAGAATAGATTTGGTAGAGCTGGGGAATTGAGGATAAACACAAAATATTTCTGTGTAGTAGCACAGAGATCTTGATTTAGGTGAGAAATCAGTAGCATAAACAAGGTTAAGTGTTGAATTGAAAAGAAAGCCAGGGAAAATGTCAATATCTTCTTGCTAAAAGAAAACAAAATTAAATGACCCCACCAAACCCCACCTTATCTATCTAAGTACTTGAGCTGGAATATCCACAATTCCTTCTGTGCCTGTGCAGGGTTCAGGTGCTCTTTAAAGCTCAGATTGCTTGTTTATATGTGAATTAGTGATAGGATTTCTGTACTGCTTGTAAGAAATGAGGCAGAATTTGTTTCAAAGGTCTAATGAGTGCTGGGCTGTCTGCAGCCAGCAGAGCATCTCTGTCCTGCCTGGAATCAGGCTCTGTCAACTCTGGCTGTGTTTGCTTCAAGAGATGCCATCACCATCAAAGATACTCACTATAAATGATTCTGAATGTGTGCATTTTTTGCTTTACAGCTATTTCTGCATATCCAGGATATTAAAAGGAATGTGTTTTCCTTGAAGGAGATAATAAGTAGTTTGTATGTTGGAGTTCTTAGAACATGTGCAGAGCACATTTGTTTTATCTCAGTTTATCTTACTTTGCCCATTTGTGTTTGTTTACAGGTTGGTTTTTTTGTAAATCAGGTTTAATGCTGAAAGTCATTTATAGAACTGAATAATGCAAAGCTGACTCCTCAATGATGATAAATGCTTGGAGGAGAAGGGATCTCATGTTGGTTTAGCCATGAGTACCCCACATCGAGCAGGACAGCTGGATGATGCTACCTGAGAATCTGTGGCTAACCAAGATGCTGCCTGCTCTTCTTCTCCTGATGAAAATCACCTGGAGAAAATCTGGAAATGATGATGATGATGATGACTTAGCATGGAACAACCTGGTCTAGTGCAAGGTGTCCCTGCCCGTGGCAGAGGGTCGGAGCTACATGATCTTTATGGTCCCTTCCAACCCAAACCATTCTGGGGTTCTAAAATCCCTTCTTAGAGATGTGGAGAGCAGATGGACTCAATAAAAAGCAGCTTATTAAACTGTGGGTTTGTTTGGTTCATCACTTTTTGAGTGTGTGTGTCTTAACAGAGGCTCAGGGCTGCAACTGTCGTTTTCAGAATTCAGCAGGTTCCTTTCTGCTGCTGTGGAATGAGTCAGTACAGTTCCTGCTTTGATTTACAAAATTGGATTTGAATCTCTTTGAAACCATTATGCTAAATCAATTTTTAACATAGCAGAGCAAGGAGGTACAAAGCCTCCCTTGTTCTCCAGTTGTGAACTCTTTGGATGAGCGAGCACTGTACAAACAAGACTTAAACAGCATCAAGGGGGAAGGGCTTTGCCAGGGTAGAACCAGGGAATGGTTTGGGTCAGAGGGGGCCTTAAAGCTTATCCTGTTCCACCCCTGCCATGGGCAGGGACACCTTCCACTGTCCCAGGCTGCTCTAAGTGCCATCCTTGAAAATTTTCAGAGATCCAGGGGCAGACACAGCTTCCCTGGGCAACCTGTGCCAGGGCTTCCCCACCCTCACAGGGAAGAGTTTCTATCTAATATTTAACCTGAATTTCCTCTCTTCCAGTTTGAACCCATTACTCTTTGTCCTGTCACTCAGCTCCTGATGGAACAGGAATGGAATAGAGTTTTGCTCTGTTTGTGGCTCCAGCAGGATTTGAGATCCCTCCATCCTTTGCTATTTGGGTTTTTGGGTCTCCCCCCCAGCCCAGCCCAGCTCCAGAGCTGTCAAGGCATCAGATGAATCACCCCTGTGATGTTTGGGATTTCTGGCAACACTAGCATTGGGCAATCATCCAAATCTGGCAAGGCACTGATAGGAATGAATGGGAAGCTCACGTGGTTCCATGTGGAAAGCAGGGAAGGAAGAGTTTTAAGATGACTATGAGGAGACACACAAGCCTCCATTTGCCTTTTATCCTCCTCTTCTTTTCCCAAATCCATGCTATCCCACTAACTGGCTTGCTGTAGGCTGGGGAGGGGACAAACCCCTTACAAAACACTACATGTAAATTCCAGACAGCATTTCAGGCTGCTCAAGTGCTCACAAAATTCCAGGTTTTTCATTCCCATCCTTCTTGCCTGGTGCCCATTTGGAGAGGCCAATTGCACATCCTGTGTGTAATCCTCACCCAGCAGCTTCTGCCCCCAGCTCTCCAGGGAAGAAGATCTGACAAAGAGCATTTATAAGCTTTATGACTTTAATTAAAACGTGGAGAATGAGACCTTCCAGAAAACTTCATTGGCACTTTTAAAGAGCCACATCACTGAGCCCTGACCCCATTATTGTTTTTCCTCTCTTCTAGGGGGAAAAAAAAAAAAAAAAAAAGAGGAAAATTTGGTCTCTTTTACTCCTCAAGTGAAAAAAGGGCACATGGCATGTTATACTTGACCAAATTTTAGTTTGTAGAACCAAAAAATAAGTACAAAAGTGAACTGCAAAATAACTAGAGTTAGGGAAGAAGATGAAGAGCAGGGACATTTCAATCATCCCAAATATCTCCTTTAGGATAAAAAAAAAAAAGTCTCATGCGAGATTTGGACAATTTGCTCCAGGATAAGTGTGATTGCCTAAGAGTTGAGGATATTCCTGAATCAATAATCCAGAGCTGGGAATGGGGCTCAGCCTGGGGAAAAGGAGGCTCGGGGTGGGGGGGACCTTTGGGCTCTGCTCCCAGGGAACAGGGACAGGAGGAGAGGGAATGGCCTCAGGTTGGCCAAGGAGGCTCAGGGTGGATATTAAGGAAAATTTCTTTATGGAAAAGTTTGTCCAACCCTGGCACAGCTGCCCAGGGCAGAGGTGGAGTCCCCATCACTGGAAGGATATAAAAACCCCATGGATGTGGCACTTGGGGACACGGGTGAGTGGTGGCCTTGGCATGCTGGACTGGACCATCTCAGAGGGATTTTCCAACCTAAATGATGCTGTGATTCCCTGATTTGAAGAGCCTGGGGTCAGAGCTGTGCTCGTCCTGTCTGTGCTGTCTCATGGTGTTGGGTATTTCTGGTTTGTTTTTTGTTCCTGACCCTTGGGCTGTTCCTGACTCTGCAGACCCACTTCTTTTGGAACAGCCCCATAATTGAGCTCCTGGGGCCTTTAATTTGTTGGAAAAACATGGTTCTGGTCCACATTTTTGGCCAAAATGGCAACTTCTTTCTAATAGCCTTCTGACTTGAGAGGGAGCACCTGAATTTGCTGATAATCTGTGATTATTCCATGCTAATCTTGTCATTGTAAAGGATGGCTCTGCTTGACACTCAGCAGATGAGTTAATTATTTTCCTTTATGTCATCTGCCCTCCAGGCCAGACTTCCCAACAGCTTTTGGTCCATCTTTGTTACCTTCAGTGTTCAGCATGGATTAGTTCTTTAGCTCTCCTTGCCTGTTGTAGGTAAGATTGTTCAACATCTCCAGAAACCATCATTTTCTGTTCCTTGGGTGGCAGTTTTACCAGATAAATCACCACTGCCTGGTTGTTTTGCAGGCTGTGGGATGTGTGCCGCCCTTTGGAGTAGGCAGCCCAAGCTAAATCCCAGGATAAGGCTTGGCACAAAAGCTCAGGGTTACAGGCAAACAGGAGAAAATCTCTGGACCTCACAGTGCTGCCAGTGCTGGAATATAACAAAAAAAAAAAATTTCAAAATGCTGCACTGAACTACTTAGTTCTGAGCCAGGATCCCAAAATAACCACCTTTCAGTTGGTAAAATAAATTATCAAAGTCTTTCAGATCCAAATGTAATGCTTGGGCAAATTAATCCATTGTTGTATTGTTATAGTGCTCTAATCATATTTTTATATATCCCAGGAGCTGGAACTAAGAAGCATTTTGCTGTCAGTGCAAACACAATAATAAGAATAGTCTTAACAAAGTGACGTGCACTTAGCTGACTTTTTGAAATACATTTCAGCGGAAATTACAGATGCTTTTTTACTTTTCATTATCATTAAGGTCCAAATAACTTCCTTGTATTGAAACCCAGGTTTACTTTATCTGCTTTAATAATTATATTGAGGCTCATTATGGACACCTTGTTTGTAATTCTGGCTTTTCTTATTGAATTCTGAATGTGTTATTACAGAAGTATGTACTTTAACAGATGGAGTTATATTATGGCAACGTTTAGTTCCAGTTGATCTTTTCTAAAGAGCACGCTGAGTGATCTCGGGCTAAATACAACCAAGACAGCATCTAGCTGGATTTTTTTTTTTTTTTCTCCCCTAATAGCATTTTCCAGGCTGCTTGGGGGAAAGCAGAAACCAAGAAATGCCACTGGATTGAGCAGGGCAGCTGGAAAAGGTGGGATGATGAAGATCTGGTGCTGGGGAAGAGGTGTGGAAGCTGCATCAAAGGCAGGGGAGAGTTCTCCAAGAAAATATCATAGTTGATGTCAAGGTTGTCTCATTTGCCAGTGGGATATTGCTTTAATGGTGTTCTTTTTTCCTCTCCAGTTTACATAATGAGATCAAGCTAATTAAACCATGTCTAGCTCTGGGAAAAGATCAAAATGTGAGCTTTTTTTATTGCACTTTATTAAAACCTTCACCCTGTAATGGAAGATTATAGGAGGTACTTTGCTACCAGTGCATCTTGCTCATCCCTGAAAAATGCAGCTCCTCTTTTTTACCAAAAGTTCCTTGGTTTTCAGTGTTTTTTCTCCAAGCTGATCATATTTTGGGAACTCTCAGAAGGTGCACACTGATGGGGTTGGGTAGATTAGGTAAAAAGGTAACAATAAGTAGGTGCAGTGAGGTGTTTTATGCAAAAGCCAGCAACAGTGAAACCTCCTGAAAAGTGTCTTTTTCTGTAGAGTTGTGGAGGAGTTGCATAGCCCAGTTTATTCAACACATTCCTTGTCCCACACAGGTGACTGGGAGGACACTCAGGGGCCTCCTTGCACTTAAGAATGGTTTTCTTTACAGCCTCCTGACATTTGAATGTATGTTTTTTCCAATCCAATTTTGCATTCCTCAAAAAAAAAAAAAAAAAGAAGACTCAAAACCAAACCAAACCAACAATCAAAAAAAACAAAAAAACAAACCTAAAAGCAATGCAGGACAATGAAAATGTGGCAATTTCTGTTGAGGTTCAGTGCAAGCAGGGACTCAGTGCCCTTGGGGGTGGCGGTGGCTGGCTGCCCGCCCTGCTGGGACAGCAGCTCCAGCTGTGCTGCTGGATGACCACAGTGCTGGCTGAGGTCTCACAGAGCACTGGCCATGCAGCTGCTGGTTTCCCCTCTCCAGGGTCACAGGTGAGTCCCCCTGGTGAGGCTCTCAGTGCCCCTGGGGGTGTGCTGGTGGCACTGCTGTCACCTCACAGGTCTGGATTACAGGAGGCTTTCCGGGCTGGTATGAAGGCAGGGAGCTCTTGCCAACATTAATATATGACTGTATTAGATCATCATAATTATATTTCAAGCTGCAGTGATTTCAGAGGCATTTGGGAGGCAGTGAGGGCTCTCCCATGCCTTCTCCCCCTTGCAGAGGAGCTGAGGTTCGAGTGTTGCTTTCTCCTCCCCAGGGGAGGCACTGCTCTGGTGGGCTGGGAAGGAAGTTTCTCCTGGCTGGGCTGAATTGCAGAGTGCCTCTGAGGTCCCACTCAAATCCCAGTTTCTCCAAAGGCCTCTCCATTTTCAGCCTTGATGGTGACTTGGAGGGAAAGGAGGGGAAGAAGAAGGGAAGCTTTTGTTTGAGGTGTGTTGGGTTGTCCCCACCTGGCAGGTGGCAGTGTGGCTGTGCTCTGCCAGCTCCGTGCTCTTCCTCACCCTGCCAGAGCCCACACAGAGCCTGGCAGGGACTGGGATGTGCAGGGGGACCAGGACACGTGTTCTGTAGGATTTCCCTGTGTCTGTCTCCTGATGAATAATTGATAAATAAAGTGTGGAAGCAGAGCTGGATCCACAGGGGTCAGCACGAGCCTCTCCTCGCCTTCATGGGTTTTTAGATGAGGCCCTGCAGAATAACTGATGGTGGGTTGGCTTTGTTGTTTTTTTAAATCTGTGTGAGATCTTAAAATATATTAGGGTTAATGAAATCAGTGCAATTGGGAAGCGCTGCCTGGGACGGACAGATGGCCAAAAGCACTTGGAAGCACAAGTGGGTTTGCACCAGAAGGAGAGCTGGGATCTGGCTGATGGATGCCACGTGCCATGGGCATGGACTGGTGATGCAGGAGGAGGGAGCACCCTGAGCTCCCACCCTGCTGAGATGGTGCTGGGTTGCTCCACCAAAATGTCCCAGTCCTGCTCTCCTCCCACTAGAATAAATCCCAGCCCATCTATGGAGGAAGCATTTGAGCTCCCAAGTAAAATTTTTTCTTTTAAAGAAAGCAGTCCTTGTCATAATTAAAGATATGTGTGTGCTTTCTTTTCCTCTTCAACTCGAGCAGCCACTGAACACACTTAATAATGTTTTTTGCAGTATTTCGGTGGTATGAATGTACATGGAAATTACAGCAAAGGCATCATTTTTTTAACAGCTGTGTTTAGTTGAATAACAGATTTAGAAAGTGCAGACTTTAATTAATCTGTGTTTTCTGCTGGGATTTCAGCACCATCTGATTTACTTTTCATGGCTGAAAAGTGTAATTGTAGTTTTTCCCTTTAGCTGCGAGTTTATCCTCCCAAGAAATCAATTTGGTTTTTCTTTTTCTTAAAGCAAACTCAATATCAAACTGATGATACCTGGGATGCAATACAGGTAATGCCCTGGCTCAGGCTGCTGTGGAGTTGAGAACAAATATCTGTCAAAAGGTTTGCCTGGAAATGCTGTTTTTCCTCTTCCCTGCCTTGCTGTGTATCACAGGAAGCATCCAAATCCTGTATTCTGGGGCTGGAGGGCAGATGGGTGACTGGAAGGTCAGGACTGGTGTTACTGGAGAAACCTCTGAGCACAAAGGATTTTTGTTATCTTTGATTCAGTTTTGTTAGTTGGAATTATGATCGAGAGACTCTCTGTGTGCTTGCTCCTCACTGTAAAACATGTTTGTGTGAGACTGTTGCTGTAACTCTGCAGATGTTCCTCAAAGAATTCTCTCCTGGAGGTGCTGGGGGATGCCTGGGGATCACAAACAGTGGTGGAAGCAGAGTCAGGGGTTGGGGAACTGTGATGTTAAATTGCATTTCTCACGCGCTGTTGATCACTCATTGCTCCATCTCTGTCAGGATCAGCTGTGGGTGTTGTGAACATGCAGAGGTTCCGTGGCTCTGCTTTGGGATTTTTCTTTAAAATCAGCCTGTTGTGGAAATGTGTCCTTGCCCCACCTCTGCTTTTGCCCGGGGACAAAGCTCCCTAAGCTGAGACAGAACTCGTGCCTGGGTGGTTGGAGTTGCTCCTGTCAGTGTCTGCTGGCTCTGGAGAATCCACAGGGGAATGAGTGTCCTTGTCATCAAATCCTTGTATGAACCAGCTTTTTCTTCCCTGTGAGGGTGGGCAGGCCCTGGCACAGGGTGCCCAGAGCAGCTGTGGCTGCCCCTGGATCCCTGGCAGTGCCCAAGGCCAGGCTGGACAGGGCCTGGAGCAGCCTGGGATGGTGGAAGGTGTCCCTGCCCATGGCAGGGGTGGCACTGGATGATCTTCAAGGTCCATTCCCACCTAAACCATTCCATGGTTCTATGAAGAAGGAAAGCTGCTTGGACCCTCTCTGAGTAGTGTGTGCTCCCAGCAGTGCTTGTCATGAGCTGGGTTGGTTGGAAGGAAGTTTTTTACAAAATAAGGACATCACTTTGCATTCTTGGAGAAGTCTGTGTAATTTTAGTTACTGTCAGATGTGCTTTCCCCCCTGTTTCTATTTTCTGAGGTTGGTGTGGGGTGTGGTGTCTCACAATGGCAGAAGGGAAGCAGCACTTTTGGAGACCAAGTGGAATCTTAGCATGGCTGCTAATCTGAATAAGAGAAAAAAAAAATCTTGATGGGCTTAAAAACTTATTTTAATTAAGGTTTTTCCTTTCATCCCACCAAAGCCCTGAATTAGCTCCTTCATTCTCCCACGAATACACACAGTCCCTGCTGGTACAGGCACTCAAACACATGGAGAGCTTCAGCTGAAGGGTCAAATCCAGACTGGGAAACACCCTGTGCCCGAAAGGAATTAAAGCAGGGTTTGGGCAAAGTTAAAAAGGCCAAACTGCCCAGCTGCCTGCCTGGTCTGGAGGATGCTGGATCCTCCAGTGGAGTCCTGTGCTTCCCAGCTTTATTGAAGAACAGAGGACTGGGAGAGCTGCTGTTACCAGCCTGTGGAGCTGTGGATTTGACAGGCTGGTTTTTTTGCTTTATAGAGGCTTGTCCACACACTTGTGCCTTTTTGTGGTTCTCCACACCCTTGGATGGTTTTCCTTCACACCATAGCTTGGTTTTGCTCCACAACCTTGGATGGTTTTTGCTCCACACCCTTGGAAGGTTTTGCTCCAGTGATTTTGCTGCCTGGGCTTTGCCCCTGGAGGTTTGGGAGATGCTTGGTGGGAACTGGACACAGCAGGGTCCTGAACCCAGGTCTCTCTGCCTGGGAGATGATGCTGTCTGTGATCTGCTCTGCGTGTCTGGGCTTTCCAAGACATTCCTGGTGTGATTTCTGCTAAAACCGGCATATTCTGACACAACATTTTGTCATCAATGAATCGGTGGACAAATTCAGCAGGGATTTTTCGAATAGCTCCGCTCTGCAGCTCTCGTGCTGTGCCAGCCTTTGGCTGGGGGGCATCCCGTTGGTGAGGGGCCCTCCTTGGAGAGGCATTTGGGACCTCGTGTCCCATCCTCCGCGGGGTGAGCCGGGGTGCAGCCGAGCCCCGCGCTGGCTGCGGGAGCATCTCTGGAGCGGCTGTTCCGTGGGGTGACCCGCTCGCTGCAAAGTTTGACCCAGGCACGGTGCCAGCCCGAAGGAAGGCTGACAAGTAATCAGGAATCAAAGGAGCCACCTGCACGCCGCGGGGAGCCGCTCCCCGGGCGGCGGGCGAGCGGTGCCAGCGCTCATCGCCGAGCCTTGTTCTGCAGCCCCGCGCCCCGGGGAGGCGGCGCGGGAGGGGGCCGCTCCCTCCCCGGCTTCTCTGGGCCCTCAGCGGGGGTTTTGGGAGGAATGCGAGGTGGGATCGGGGCTGTGCGGATGTGCCAGGACGCTGCTTCGCCAGGGGGAGAACCGAGGGGGGTGTGGAGAGCGATGGGGTGGGGCTGGAGCATCTTTGGGGGCGCTGATGCTGCGGCACGGGATGGGGGACAGCCGAGCTGAGCCGGTCAGCACGTGAAATTCCCACTGCTTTGGCTGTGTGAACCCACAGGCTGCTCTGCCAGCAAATAGCCTGGGAGGAAAATAAGGCCTTTTTAAGAGCATTTGTATCCTCTGCTGGTTGGTAAGAATGGCCCAGGCAGAGGGGTGGCAGGGTGTGCGGATGCCACTGTCACCGCGCTGCTCCCCCAGCCTGGAGCTGGCAGCACCCCATTCCCACTCTGGCAGGTAGGATTTGTTTGGAGAGGGAGAGCTTCAGATGTGTGTGTGTGGCCACGTAATCACTTGGGTTTTATCTCAAAGAAAGGCATATGAAAATCACCACCCCCCTCCAGCCCCACACTGCCCCATGCCTGCCGCCCGCTGAAGGATCTAGCCCAATATATCCAATTTTTGGTCTCTTATTAGGATAGGCCCTGATAGGGTCTCTATTAAACAGCAAGGGAAATTCCCTCCCACCATTTTTCAAGGGCTGCAGTAGTGGATTCAGAGCAGTCCCTGCCCTCTCCCTGCTGTGCTGACTGCAAGGCAAGGGGAAGCCGGTCTCCAAAGTGCTGCGAGAGGAAACTCACTCTTGCGAAGCTGGGCCAAAAATGAAGTGTTTTTATAGCATACAAATGTTACCTACAGCTATTTATACACCCTCCTCAAAGGCTATTTATACCCTTCCCTGCTTTTGTGCTGCTGGCTGGAGAATATCCTTACATTCGATGTTTTCGGCAGCGTGGGATGTTCTTCAGCCGTCGCCCGACTGCAAGGACCGTCTGTTTCCAACATCATTCCTGGAAGAAGAGGGCAGTTCATGGGCTGCAGCCACTGCCACGGCTCTGAAAGCAGGGTTGGCATGCTGGGTGCCAGTCTGACGAAGGGGAGAAGGGGATGAAATGCCTGATGTTAATGAAAGCCATCGGTTCATTCGGAAGGGGGTGGCTCCTTGCGTCGAGGGTCAGGAGTAAGTTTCCCCCCCTTTCCCACATCGAGGGTCAGGAGTAAGTTTTCCTCCCCTTGCCCACACCGTGCAGTCGATCAGGAGCAGTGTAAGGTTATTTTATTGTTTCCAGGAGCGCTGGACCCAGGCTCCCTGCGGGAGGTCGCATGCTTGGCTTGCTGCATCATTGATCCAGCCTGCCAGAGAAATTCTTTATTCCTCTTAAATGTGGACTTGCACTTAGAAAGCAAACAATCCTTTAACGTTTCTAAGGCTGAAAGCAGAAAAACGAGTGGCTTTTGTCATCAGGGATGCTGTCTTTTTTGATCACTCTGGGAATCCAAGGGAATGTGCTACCCAACAAAGCAATTTTGTTTAAAAAAAAGGGGAAAAGGGAAGGGATTGCAGCTTCCTGTGCTCTGGATAATTGGGGCTGTCTCCTCTGCATCTATATGGCACTCCAGTGACTGGGTTTGGAAGTTGCATGGTTTTCAGGTTTCCCTGACTCACACCATGAAGTTTCCAGTTCAGTCAGTACCAGCCAGCACTGGTGTGCTGAGTCCCTTCTTTCAGTCGTGGATATTTGCTTATGACAGATAAACAAAAATATCTTCATTATCTTTGGAAAGATGCTGTGTCCTGTTGAAACATCATTGCTGTGTCCGAGATTGGTTTTGTTTTTAGAAATGCTGATGGAATGGCTTCTTGTGGGAGGCTTTTCCCAGAGGAGTCTCCGGGAGCAGAACCTGGTTTGCCTTGCTCTGCTGCATTTGAATTTTGCCTTCCTGCAGCTGAGGTTGCCTCTGTCACTGCCACTTATTCACGAGGTGTTCTGGTGATCCTGTGTGGATTAGCACTGTGCCTTGTGCCGCAGGGCTGTGGTGCAGAGGGAGAGATGCTCCTGACCATTTCCAGCACTGATGGGGCCAGGACAGCAGTGATGCCACTTTTCAAATAGCAGGAAATTGGGCAGCAATGCTTCCTTTCAGTTGGTGCTTGGTTTTTCTTATCCCAAGCCAAACTTTTCCAAGGTTGCCTGCAAGTTCTCTCAGAGCCACAGGCTCTGGCTCTGGGTGCTGCTGATGGGGAGATGCTTGTGCAGTGTTTGTAAATCCTCCTCCTCTCCATTCCCCTCGCTACTTCTGTTGTCCCTTTCTCCACAATGATGACAAAGAGGCGACTTTCTGTCATTATTTTGTGCAGAAAGAACCTTCCAACTCCTCCTGAACCTGCGAATGGATTTCTCAACCTCCAGCTATCCGAGGTGTAAATGAGATGGGAGCGGGGGCTTTGCACAAATCCCACCTTCTCGCCAGCAGCCTGCTCCCTGCCTGCTTCATCTGACATTTTTCTCCCCTAATAGGGATTATTTTTTCCAGAAATCCCCCCCAAATTTGTTAATTGTCAGCACTGCCAAGCTGGTGTTGGGAGGTGCTGGCGCTGTGCAGCACCAGGGGCAGGGACCCCCAAATCCTGAACAATTGTGATGTACTGTGCAGCTTGGGCAAAGTGCATTTGTTGCCTTGGAAACAAATAGCAGCAGTGAACAACTCAATGAAATTTATGGAATCAACTTCAATAAATCTTGATGATAAACGTGCAAAAACATACCCAGTTTGATGAAGACCTCCAGTATGCAGATGTGAAGGGTGGTAGTAAGTTATATAAGTGCTTCGGCGCCGATTTTGGGCTGCCACGGTCGTGTTCCTATAATATGGGCTTTTTTTGTTGTTTCTGAGGAAGCTGTCTGCTGCTTTTCATAGATATGGCATTTAATTTTAATTTCCAGGGTATCTTTTAGTTTAATTGGCATGCTGGATGATTACAGTGGGTTGTTTTGTCTTTTGCAAAGCCTGATTCATATCGAACTCGGGATAAAAATAAAATTGAGAGCGGTGGCAATCCAAGGGAGCACAGAGGGCCACGTCGCCCGCCTCCAAGAAGGGTGCAAAATTTCACAAATTAATTAAAGCAGTTATATAGGACATCTCCCTAATTCCTTGTATCAGCCTGTGAGTGTTACAGAAGTGGACAGGTCAGGGATTTTGTAGTTACAGCCAAGCTCTCTGGCAGATTTTGCTCTCACGTGGAAAGGTCTCTCTATTTACCTGTGCATAGGGACAGGGTAGGGTTATTGTATCTCAGCCAGTGATATTTTCTAAAATTGATATTTTTCGTTCCTGGCATGACCTGTGGATCGATGAAGGTTCAGGAATATCAGTGGACTTGTCTGGAGATGATGCTGTAAACCTTTAACACAGCCCTTAATGCAACAAGATGTTTTCCCATTAGTTCCCTTGCCTCTTCTCCTTACAGGGCCTTATTTTCACGATTTTCTGCCAGGTCAGGAAGCACTGGGAATATTTATTTCTTCCTTCCATGGTGTGCTGGGCCCCAGTTTTGCCCTTCAGCAGCTGAGGGGGCTGCATGGGGCCACAGCCTCCCTCCGTCCCCTCTGCTGCAGCCACCTCGTCCTGCTGGGCTGGCACCCAAACCCAAGCCTGCCCCCAGGGACAGGGGTGTCAGAGAATGCCAGAATGGGTTGGTTGAAAGGGACCATAGAGCCCATCCCATTCCACCCCTGCCATGGCAGGGATACCTCCCACTGTCCCAGGCTGCTCCAAGCCCTGTCCAGCCTGGCCTTGGGCACTGCCAGGATCCAGGGGCAGCCCCAGCTGCTCTGGGCACCCTGTGCCAGGGCTGCCCACCCTCACAGGGAACAATTCCTAATTCCCAATATCCCTTCCATCCCTGCCTCTGGCAGTGGGAGCCGTTCCCTGTATCCTGTCTTTCCAGGTCCATGTTCCAAGTCTCTCTCCAGCTCTTCTGGAGCCCCTTTAGGCACTGGAAGGTGTTATAGGGACATTTTCACCTTTAAGAAGTTGCCTCCCTGTATCTTAAGCCAATTTCTCTGCAGGTGCCTTTTTTTTTTTCCCCACCCTTCCCAGTGGGTGCTCTGGTTTTGATGGATATTTGAGCTCTCTTGGGTGGACTGGTCATCTCTTAACCTTGACCCTCCCTTTTTCTTCTCTTACACCATCTTTTCATACTCTTGGAATGAGATTGTTCTAGAAAGTAAGGACTTCACGTTAGTGCTGTCCTTGGACTATTAGTGAGTGCCCAGCCAGGATCCTGCTCCTGCCCTGGCACCCAAAATGCTGCTGTTGTTTCAGAGGCACCACTTTAATTTGTTACCTGGATCTGCCCAGATTCCCAGCCAAGCCCTCGTGTTGCTCAGTATCTTCCAGCTCACAAAGTCAGTGCTTCCCCATGTCAGCCTAATATGTTGGATGGATTAGGAAAATCCCTATGGATGTTGAGGATCATGCCTGCAAATCACCCCAGGCCTGGTACTGGAGCTTGGGATGTGGCTCTGCAGAACCTGGGGCTGCCCAGAGCTCATAGCAATGGATTTTAATTTATTTTATGCTGGCTGTGTTCCTCACCTTGGCTGGGATCAAAATCTGAGTTTCCCTTAGATTTCCTCAGGTGTGGAGGGCTGGAAACCCAGAGGGCTTCTCCAGAAACCCTGGGCACGTGGGATAGTTGCTGAGCTCTGCTCTGATGTTTACAGACCACCAGAGCTCTTCCCATTAACATACAACTGTATAAGACAGCTTGAACTCCATTAGGAGCTAAATTTAGTGACTCACTAACTCCTTTTTGATATGTTTTTATAATTTCATTGTATTATGACACTTGGTTTTAAATTTGCATGAGTAAATGAGCCTCTTACTAAGTCAGGTAAAAAGATTTTTCACTTATCTACCATGAAATAAGACATTAAAAAAATAGTGAGTGGAGAAAGCAACGTATCCTTGACATATTTAGTTTACATTTTTTCCAACTGTGCTGACTGAACATTTCTAACCATTAATGATCCAATAAAGCTGTTTGTACCGCTTTAACAGGCTAAATAATTTCACATTAGGAATACATTTTGTAATTAATTTAGTATTTTGTGGGGGAGTCCTATTTTTGGAAAATACAAATTTACATTTAATTGCACTCATAATCTGACTCGGAAGATGCAGCGAGTGGAAACTGGCCTTTTATGGTTCACCTCCAAACAGGAAAGTCCATGGAAGCAGTTAACAGTAGTGAACAACTTTAACTGGGATTTCCATGACTTGTTCAATGAATTCCTTAAAAATACCCCCTGGGCAGGGAAGCTCCTGCAGCTGGTGAAAGATGAGACCACACACCTTCACCCCTGGGGTTCCACCAGCTTCTGATTCACTAGCATGGATTTATGGGTTGGTTTTTTCAAGTATTTCTGAACTTTCATTCAGGATAACCTTGGCAAGACCTGAACAACTTTGGGATTTGCACTTCAAAAGTATTTTCTCTCTCATTTCGTATTGGAGAGGAGACCACCCAAGGCCCTGCTGCCAGTGGGATGTGTATGGGGAGCATCCCTTTGTTTTGTTCAGGTGATGAGCAGCAAGGAGATGGCACTGGTGATCCTTTGGTCCTGACCTGGGCTCTGGTGATGATCTCACAGGGAGGTGAAAGTTTCTCTGTTAATTATCCAGCTTTTTGACTCTCTCCATCTCTCTGGACACCACCAGCTTTAATTTTTTTGTGTTATGATAGTTTTTCTTCTCTTTCCCCCTGTTTCATTAACAGTGACAGATGCTTTTAATTAAAAAGAAACGACAAAACAAAATCCCGAGTAAAACAAAAAGAGAATATTCTAATTTGGCGTGACATTATGAGGCAGGATGGCTCCTGGCATCCAAGGTATGGAAAAGGTCATCTTCCACAGCTCCAGCCTTTTGCAACAGTGGAATTAAGTTCAAACTCAGGCTGGTTTTGAAGTCTTAAGTCTCTCCAGGGATTCCTTTCATAACATCTTCGAACTGGATAACACTACAGTAAATGAAATACACTGCACTGGATTAAAGGGTTATTTCCCCTGTGTATTGAGCTGACACAGAATCCCAACCCTCAGGTTGCCTCCAAGTTGTCTCTATCTGCTGATCCCCTCCCTGCTTTACATAACAGCTCTTGGAGTTTTTGCAGGGAAAGTTTTGCCATTATTTATTCAGCTTCGACGCTCGCGGAACGATTTTATGCAGCCAGGAGCTGAAATAAAGCAGCTAAATGGGAAGGAATTTAATGGGCATCAAAACATGAGGGAAGCAGTGCGGGGAAGAGCAGAGCTGCCTCTCCAGCTCGGTGGTGCTGCTCTGTAATTTGTACTGAAACACAAACTGTGGCTGTGCCTGCCTTGCCGCTCACGCGTTCAGCACAGCGCCCGCAGTAACAACGGGGCTGAGCAACGCTGCTGCGCTCTGGGCTGGCTGCTCCAGCAGCTGCAATTTGTTAGGGGTCGTTGGCAATGTGTTTTCTTGTAGAACAAGTGTTCCTTTTGACTTTGAACTTGGTGCCTGGTGCAGCTCGTGCAGATTTTGTTGAGGGACGGGCGCCCAAACTGCTGCCATGTGCTGAGCTCCAGGGCACGGGGGAAAAGCAGCGCCGTGAGATCTCGGAGCGCTGGCTCCTCCAGCTCTGGTGTGCCATCCCATGGCCAGTGCCCTGTGCCAGGCTGGGGAAGGTGGTGTCTCCAAGCTTGGCATAGTAAAGCACAGCGGACATCTATTGAACCTGCTCTGGAACTGCACAAACGGTCATGGTCCTTTGTTTCCCCCACCAGAACTCCGATTAAAGACCTGTCCAAATTCATGGGAAGCCTGTGAAACATGAAATCTCCAATAACATTTTGACAGGGAAAAGGGAGAGAACTAGAACTAGAACTAGAACTAGAATGAAAACTAGAACTGTTTCTTCTCCATCCCTGGCTCCTCCCATTTTATTTTATCTAGGGGCTGGCTGGGTCAGATGGAAAACGGGTTGTGTTACGGAGTGTTTATTTAAGATAAAAGGGATTCTCCATATGCTTGATCCATTTGGGCGTGGCAGGAACAGGGTCCTGTGCTCTGTCTGTACCTCTGGATCCCGTTCCCTGTTGAATCTCTTCTCCCACACCACTGGGAGATGACTACCAGGTTTTCTCTGGATGTGCTCATGGGTACCTCTGGAATAACCACAGCTCGTCTAAAGCAAGCCCAAACCCCTCTCCTAAGAGCTGGAGGATCAGTGGGGCTGCTGCTCTTCACAAGAATGGGGAGATGCTCCTGATAATTCTGACATGCTTTGTCTCCATGAACTTTTGGGCTCTGTGGAAGGTGCTCAGCAGGATTTGTCCCTGCTGAAGGGTTTCTGCTGGCGAGGAGGTGACCCCACAGGTGTCAGGTTCCTCTGTTTCCAAGTGTTACTCGTATATAAACACCCACAAGCATTAAAAACGTGTGGGAAATGATACTTCAGGGATCCTGCTGTCCACAAGTAATTAAAATTAACATTTTTGAACAATGTGGGAGCAGAAGCAAGGGCAGGGAGTTGCATCTGCTGGAGGTACCCTCACGCTCCCACAGCCTCCGAGACGGTCGCTGTCTTTCCAGGAGGTCTCAAATCTCCTTGGAAAAGCTGGGACATATTGAAAATATGCTCCAAGCTTTTAGCACTTCCTCCAGATTATTTCTTCAAGTATTTAAAAATATATTTTATAACACTAAAATAAATGTTAATGAGTCTGCATGGCTTGGGGCTAACAATAGTATTTCTATTTCCATCCAGCAGCCTGGCAGGGCATTTGGCGATGGAAGAGCTGGATGTGGAGACCTGGCTGTTTCTTTCTGACTCGGTCCTTGATGTCTTGAACAGTTTTATTCTCTTGTGCTTTACTTTCCCTGTTTTGCTAAATAGCAATGAAAAAGCTTCCTTGCTTTGTTCAGGCACCTGGGATTTATCAAAGGCCTCTGGGCAAGTGTTAAATGCTGAGCTGGGTATAAAAAGTGTTATTTAGTGTTATGTTTATACCTGTTCCATGTTAGCATGTATTTTTATATACTCCTTGCAGTGACCTTTGTGTTTTTCCAACCAAGCAGACAATCTCCTTGACTCGGGGGAGTTGGTTTTTTCCACTGCCTTTCATGGCATCTTCCAAGTAATTTTGTAAATATGCTTTTTTTGGGGTGTTTTCAGTGTTTGGGCTGGGACTCATCGTGCTGGAGGTGCCAGTTGCATACAGAGGATGGGAGAGTTGCCATGAGGAAAATAATAGCATGGCAGTCCATTCCTCTCATTCCTCACCTCCCTTGTTTTTCTCAGCTACAATCAAGGATATTTTAAGGATATTTTAAGCATCCCAGGCTGCCATGTTCGATGGGCAGTGATTCGGGGGGTAGCCCAAGCCTTAAGGAGCCTGCAGAGGAGCAGGGTGTGGGGAGAGGTGTGGGAGTAAATGGGATGGCAGGAATTCAACCCTGGCACCGTGTCAAAGGCAGCGAGCCCTGCTCGGAGCAGCTGCGTTCCCCGGGACTGCAGGAAGCCAAATGGTTTGTTTGTCTGTTTACATGGATATGTGGGGCTGTGTAGGGGAAAACCACTTAGCAGAAATTCTGCTATTAAAGCAGATGGTGGGAGATTAATCTGGTTTTTAGGGGGGTACTTGCTGCTACGATGACCACGTTATTAATTCCTTCCCGTGCTAGGAGCCCTTCCATCTTTGCAGCGGGTGGGGGAATTGTGTTTCCTGAAGCTCTCTCTCGGCTCCTTCCTCGCTTCCTCACGAGCTGATGTGGTATTTTGGGAAGCAGAGGAGCGTTTTGTCAGGGTTGTTGTTGCAGTTTCTCTACCCGTGCTCCTTCCATGCTGTCCTCTGCTCCAGCCCTTTCCAGTGCTCCCGTGGCAGTTCCAGCTGCCTCGTGGCCCTCCTGCAGACCAGCAGAGCCCCTTTGCTGCTGCTCAGAGGCTGGTTGTTAGCCTAGATTTCCTTTTTTTCCCTTCCATTTTAGAAATTGCTCTTTTTTCCCCCCTGCCGTATCGCTGACAGCCGCATTCTCCTTGACAGTTGTGATATTTGTATGTGTGCATAAAAACAGTAGGAAGCATTTATGTAGGTGTCACTAATTTAATTTAATATAATCTGATCTGTATGTATAGGGGAGGACTGCTCTGTGCTGAAAATGCTTCTCTTTATTTTACAGTCTCCATCGTCATCAAATACAACTCCTGTCATTCTCCTCTTCCATTCACCTACCCAAAGACCAAATCTGGAAATAGTAACCAAAAGAGAAGCCCACGTCACGCACAGAGCAGGGAAAGGTTGAAATAATTGAAGGGTAAGTGGTTTTTTTTTTCACTCTGATTCTGTGTGTAAAGCTACAATAGGAAGTGCAAGACTGTGTAAAGAAGCTGTTAAGCACGCGCACAGCTGCTCTGTGTGCAAAGTGGAAGAAATGACAGAAATGCTGCTTTGCTGATCAAAGCAAGGTGAGAACGTGCCCGGGAGGGGCAGTTCGGAGTGCTGGTGCTGGTTCTGCTCGCCCTGGATGCGTGTCTGCTCCTGCTGGGGGAAGCAGAGTCTGGCATGGCTGTGGCTGGTCTGAAGGAGCTCCCGGCTGGGAGGGAGCCGGGATATCGGAGTCTCCCGCTGCTGAAGAGCTCTTGTGTCATTTCCTTCTCTCTTCCCCACTTCAAGCCCCTCTCAGCTGGGGTGGTGAGCTGTGTGCTCCTGTGGGGCAGGATGTTTTGCCTTGCTGCTGCTGCCTGCTGTCCCTCAGCTCCAGGAGCCTTTCCTGGAGAGCGAGCTGGCGGTGCCTGTGCCGGGATTTTCCAAAGGGAAGCGTTGATGGGGGCTGGAGGAGGCACACACTGGCTGGCAGAGCCAGGAGGCCTCTCCCTGGAAATGTTTGCCTCCAGGCTTTCCTTTTGCTGCGAGGGTGGTGGATGAGATAGGAGGAGATAGAAAATCAGCTTTGGTGAAATCCAGAACCCTAGCTGAAGCAATAGTGAGCTCCAAATGGTGGGGAGCTCGTTTTCCCACCTCATCCCCTGCTCTGTGCTTGCATATATTGTATATTGTATTCATTTTCCCACCCCATGCCCAGCTCTCTGCTTGCATATGTTGTATTTCCACACATGTTCTCGTGTAGATGGACAGGATACACCTTCGCTTGCATTTGAGAACTTCTCTTTAAACATCTGGGTTTTCTGGTTTTATTGCTGTTGTGGGTTTGTTGGGATTTTTTTTTTACCCCTGCAATGTTTGTTCATGCAAAATTCATATCTGGGAAGGGCATCTTAAATCCCTGCTTCTGAGTAAAAAAGGGAAAGTATGGAAGTGAAAAGAGAGATTGTATCATTTAAGAAATATGATTCATGAATTAATCCTCGTCTGCTCCACCATCTGTGGCGTGTGTTTCAACATAGAAATCCTGGTTATATCTCTTTAAAAAGCTTTCTTCTTGCTGATTGCCTGAGTTCGCTGCAGCTCTAATGGGGAATTGGCTTCTTTTTGGGGAGAGAGTGGTGGGATTTATTCACAGCCTGGGTGGGTGCCCCCACCTGTGTCCAAGCTGTAGTCAGCTGGACCTAGCAGCTGAGGAGGCTGCAGGGCCTTTTGGGAGGTGCCAGCTCTCTGTGAAATGCCATGAGCCTGGTGTGCAGGCAGAGCTCATGCATGGCTATTTTTGCTGTGGAATTGTGGCTGGATCTCTGGAGCAAGAGATGGGCAGTGATGGCAGGAGGTGCAGGAACCTGTCGAGATCCTTCTGAAAAAGAAGTGACTCTGAAATGGACTGGAGCTCCAGAAAATAAAGCATTGAGGTAGTTCCCATCCTCTGTTTCCTGGTGATGTTTTTGTGATTTTTTTGTAGATAAAGAGAGAGGGGAGGTTGCCCATCTTGATCCCAAAAAGAAGGCGCCATGCTTTGTGCTTCCAGGAGAAATGGGGGTGAGGGACACTGGGAGTTTTGGGGGTGACCTTTTTCTGATTTGACTCTGAATTGTTTCTCAGATTTTTGCAGGGAACAAATTTCCTTTTTAAACGTATTTCTCAGATTCCTCTTCCTGAAGCAGGTCAGACCCAGGGTGGCTGAGCCCTTTTCATCCTTCCTGGACAGAGTCCCTGAGCAGAGCAGTTTCAATCCTGCATCCACCATCAGGGCCTTTCCTGGATTGCTCCTTTTCCTGGTTATGGGATTTGCCTCATCCCTTTTCTCCCATGCCTCATGTGCTGGTAAAAGCTGGAGTGTTTTCCCGTTGTTCTGGAGGGGATCTGAGCTGCTGGAGGGGGTGGATGTTGGGTGGCCTGGCCACAGCTCACAGTGGCCTCACCCCATGGCTTGGAGATGCTCCCACGTGGCCACAGCCCCTCCTGTGCCAGTGCCACCGCTGTGAGCACTGCCCTGGCTGGCCCTGTGGTGCTGATGGATGGGGGAGATGCAGAGGCTGAGTGCCCCAGTGAAATACTGCGGGTTTATTGCCTTCCCATCCATCCTGTTGTCACGCCTTTCTGCCTCCCTGACTCACTGCCATCCCGCCTCTCCTTGCAGTTCCTGTTTGCTCTGGGAACACCCACTGGACAAGGCTGGAGCAAAGCCCTGGTGCTTCCCATTGCCTTGGGAACTTCTTTTTTAACTGAACATTTAAAGCTAGGATGGGAAAGGAAAATGCCTTTTTTCAGGAGCAGCAATAAAGTGTTCAAAGGAAGGAGGATGTGGGGGATGCTCTGTCCTGTGTCCACGTGCTGAGCCCATCGAGGCTCTTCCATGCTCCCTAAGAAATGTTTACCCATTCCCTCCCTTATCACAAATCCTGCCCACTCACCAGGGAACCTTTGGATGTGCAGGTGCTTTGTGACACAAAAAGTCAACTCCACAAGCACCCAGAATCCCAACACTACCATAAATAGCTGTGTCTGGAGGGACAAGGGTGGCAGCAGTGGTTCAGCAAATGTTCAACCCAGATTGGAATTAGGCTGAAATACATCCCTGTCCCAGGGGCAGGGCCCAGGGAAGGGCTGGAGCTGTGCCAGGGCAGGGTTGGGTTGGATATCAGGGAAAGATTCTTCCCCGGAGGCTGCTGGGCACTGCCCAGGGAATGGTCCCAAGGCTGCCAGAGCTGCAGGAGGGTTGGGATACCACTCCAAGGGACAGGATGGGATTGTGCCCTGTGCAGGAGTTGGATTCATTCCCTCCCTTATCACAAATCCTGCCCACTCACCAGGGAACCTTTGGATGTGCAGGTGCTTTGTGACACAAAAAGTCAACTCCACAAGCACCCAGAATCCCAACACTACCATAAATAGCTGTGTCTGGAGGGACAAGGGTGGCAGCAGTGGTTCAGCAAATGTTCAACCCAGATTGGAATTAGGCTGAAATACATCCCTGTCCCAGGGGCAGGGCCCAGGGAAGGGCTGGAGCTGTGCCAGGGCAGGGTTGGGTTGGATATCAGGGAAAGATTCTTCCCCGGAGGCTGCTGGGCACTGCCCAGGGAATGGTCCCAAGGCTGCCAGAGCTGCAGGAGGGTTGGGATACCACTCCAAGGGACAGGATGGGATTGTGCCCTGTGCAGGAGTTGGATTCAATGATCTTGTTAGTCTCTTCCAGCTCTTCCAGCTCAGAATATTCCATGCCTCTATGGCACACCCCTGCACGGAAAATGCTGCTGTGAATACAGGTCAGATGGGTTCCTGGCTCTGTCCGTCTCACACACACAGACACACCTGGGCAGTCACAGATTTTGCCAGTAATTTGCTCATTCCTTGTGTGCCTTTACAGTATTTCACCATTTTGTATATTTCTTAATTGCCTCAATCAATCATTTTTGTTTGGTGAGAGTTTCTAAGCTTGCTTGCCATCCGTTACCTGCCCCATGCTAGTCTGGGAAGCTGAGATGGTTTCCTGAGGGCTGTCCTGCAAACCTCCACCCCTGTCAGGTGTGTGCTGGTCCCTCTGTGCCAGCTGATGCTGGTAATCACTTCTCCAAAGTCTCCATAAAACAAGGGTTGTGGGCTTTGTGACTGGAGAATGTCCTGTTTTTACCAGTGTTGGCATTTTCTGAAATACTTTGAGCTCCCACAGAAGCTTTGCTGCTAAAAAAACCCCACCAAACCAGCAAGAGGTAAAACAAATTCTATCAAAAATGGGAAAAGAAGCAGTCCAGGCAGATTCCATTAGCCACAGGTTTTACTTTTTGTTTTAAGCTTTGATTAAAATCAGCAGCTTTTAATTAAAGTAGGGAGAATTAAAAAAAAGTGTTTATGCTCACCTTTATTTCCACGTCAGTGTGGGGTTGTAAATGAGGGGTCTGGTGGATCCCCCCAGCTTCTCCTCCCTCTGCAGGGTCCCCTCTGATCACAAAGTGTCCCCTGGCAGGGTGGCAGTGCTGGTGGCAGAGGACATGAGACTTTCCTCCAAGGTTTCTTGTGGACAAAGAAAGGAGAAGCATTGATTCCCCATCAATTCTTTAGGACCCCAGTGAAACAGCTGCTTGTTTCTCCTAAACAATTATGCCAAGATGGAAATTGGCTGGTGTCTGTATGGACTTTCTGGATGGGGAAAATTAAGCAGTAATAGCTGGAAAAATAATATGGGCTATGAGATAATAGATGCCTGAGGGATAAAATTAAGCAGTATTTTACAACGAAGGAAGAGGGTTTGGCAATAAATAGTTTGCCTTTGACTTTCTTTTGTTTGCCAGAGGACTGATGTTTGGAAGAGATCGTCCTGGGCTGTATTTTCCAAGCAGATGTAGGAAAATAGTGAAGGTATGGAGGATTTTCAGACCCTCCCAGAAGGCTGGTGCCAGGCTGGGGTGCAGCTCACCCTGCCAGCACTGCCTGTGTGTTGGATGTGACAGGGCTGTGACACTGGAGCTGCTGTGGGAAATCCCACCCTTGCAGGGGAATGTTTAGAAGAGAATAGCAAGGTTTACCAAACAAAATGGGGGCAGGATTGGGTTTAAATGCCATGGGGAGTCCAGAAAGCCCAGGGAGGGAGAGGGGTGCTGGCATGTTCAGTGTCCCAGCAGGATCCCAGTGGAGGTGATCCCACTCTCCCTGGGTGCTGTGCTGTGAGAAGCCCCTTCCCAGTGATGCCACAAGAGTGGGGTTTGGTTTTATTCTGCCATCCCTCCATGATGTGCTTTTCTGTAACAGCTCCATGAGCTCATGGCTGAGGAGGTCACTTGGAAATGCTCTTTTCTCCATTGCAGGGGCCTCCTCAGGGTACCACCGTGCCCTTCTCTTGTGCCCAGGGAATGTGCCAAGGTGGGCTGGGAAAACGCCGTGGTTGCCTCCTGGTGCCAGTGGGAACATCCCGGGGAGTGCAGGATTCTCTGCTCCAGGGCCACCATCGTGAGCAGGGCTTGTTCCTCGTCACTTTGCATGAAATAAAAGCACAGTTCAAACTGAGGGGCAGCCCCTAATCCCACCTTCCCAGGGATGGATTCAAGTGCAGCAGGATGAGATACGAGGTCTTTAGCCCAGGCCAGCTGCTGAGAGCTTTTCATTTCACAGATCCCAGGGAAAGCCTCCCTGCCAGGTGGGGGGATTTCCTCAGAGTGGACGGGTCTCAGGAGAGTTCAGCCAGAGTCCTGGCTGTCCCCAGGAGCTGAGTGGGACTTGGGAATGCTCAGCACCTCTGCAAACGAGGCCAAACGCTCTCGTGCATCCAGAATGGAATCATTAAGTCGCTGTGCATTGAGGCTCTGGTTTTATTCATGGAGTGTAATGTGATTCATTTGCCCTTTTGCTCTCGTGTTGAGCAGGCCATCATCTCGTATGCATCGCTGGCTGCAGGCACAGCTCTGCTTAGTTATTATTTTTAGGGTTTTTGGCTGGGAGGGAACAGATCTTTTCATCATGTGCAGAGTGGCTGCAGAGCTGAGTGGCCACAAATCTGGTGCTCTCCCAGCCCTGGTGGGGAGCTTTTAGCTGAGCTCAGCTCTGCTTCTCCAAACCCCTGGTGAGGATCCTTTCTCCTGCTCCAGCCTCTCGTGCCAGGGCAGTGTTGGAGCCCCTGCACCTCATCCAGGGCAGCACTGGAGGCAGGAGGGGCACACTGGGGGAGCCCATCCTTGGGTGTCCTGGTGACACCCAGTCCCCACCAGCTCCTTGCAGAGGGGGGTTAAGCTGTTTACTGGGTTAAGCTGTTTACTGGGGAACCCAAACCCCAGGCTTATGGATGTGGCACTGGAACCTGTGGTAGATGTAGGATGGGACCTTGCTCTGCCTGATGAACTGCTTAAAAATGGGTGAAGGACATTGTGGGTGCTCACTGCTGCAGGTGTCTTAGTGCAGCCAAGGAGGGAAATTATTCCTCCTTGGAGTTAAAAGAAGAAAGACACCAAGCAGGGCTAGAGCAAAGGATACAAACGGATGGACAAACGCAATTTTTTAAAATGTTAGTATGGGAAGCATCAATTAAGCCACTAATTCCTAAAGAATATTAATGAGTAAATCAGTTGGAGCCACTGCCTCTCATAGTGGGACAGGCCCAGAGCATTCCAACTCTGCATGTTGGATCTGCACCTGCAAAACAAGGCAGAAATTCCCTCCCAGTCCTGACTGTGGTGGCCAGTCCTTTTTAATCACAAAGCCCTGAGCTCTGTCCTGCTGGCAGATTCCAAGTGGTCACCCTGTGTGGCCCAGTGACCATCTCCAAGTCCTCAGGTGACCCTGGGCTTCTGATGCTGCAGGGTCACAGCACGTGTGAAAATCAGTGAGATTTTGGAAGCAAAGGGCAGGAGGAGGGGAGTTAACTCCATGTGTTTCTTTTCTTTTTCGCCTTGTCCTCTTCTTCCTTTTATCTCTCCCTATACACTTCAGAGCCCAAATCCATGCTGGGGAGGACCCACAGAAAACAACATGCGAGGCACAGGCGAGGGGCAAGGCGTGAGCATAGTGCTTAAATTGATGATTTTCTTACACTTTGTCGATGGGGAGGCATAACAGAGGGTCAGGTGTGGATAAAGATAAGGGGACAGCGTTTTCAGAAGAGCTTGGAGCCAGGAGCAGTTTGGGAAGGGGAGGTTTTTAGCCTCCAACGATTTGGGAAGACAAAAGAGGTGGAAGCAGGGAGGTAACAACACCGACCTTCTCCGCTCTTTGTTTGCAAGAAATGCACAAATCGCTGCTGATATTGCTGAGTGCTTTCCTGCTGCTTTGTGGCTTGATTTGGAGCTGCAGCCCTTCCGAGCCTGGTTCCTGACTTCCAAAAAAAAAAGCCAAAAAACCAGAAACCCAAACAAAACAACCAAACAATTCCCGGCCGACGGAATCGTAATCATTCTCTCCGTGGTGCCCGCTGGGAGGACTGGGACACCAACACCTTCACCTTGCATCAACCTTAGATCCTGGGTGGATTTGGTACGGATTAATGCATTTTGGAGAGTGCTAGAAAGGTCAGAAGCAGAGAAGAAGCTCTGATAGCAGTGCAACAACCAGCTGGCTGCGTTGGGTTTCCTTTCAGTGCCATAGTAACACCAGGAGCCTCGGTGCCAGTACCGTGCCCACTGAATGCCAGTGCCCCCCTCTTTTTGTCAGGAGACAAGCCCATAAGAAGGTATTTCCTTCCTGAAGAATTTCTCTGAGGCAGTAATGGGCTTTTTGGAGGGTTTGGTGCTCGTACCCAGAGATGTAAGGTGGGTGATTTACAAGGCACTGTGCAAATGCCAAATTGTTAGGCAGAACTGCTGCTGATTTAGAAGGCAGTTAAAGCTCTGAATGTGCCAAGTGCCAGTAGAGTGTTTCTACAGATGGAATAACTGGAAATATTGGAGAGATTCCAAAGGTTTAATCAAATTCAACCAGGTTTTTTTCCCCTTTTTCTTTTTTTTTCTTTTTCTTTTTTTTTTTTTAACTGCAGAGTTCTCTGAGGAATGCTGGTAGAAATAGTAGATTATTCCACTGCCTTAGTACCGTGGGGGAGATTTTTACAGATGAATCTAAAGCAAACATACAGGACTTTGAAGCAAACACATCAGTGGGTCTATAGACGAGGGCTGGAGCAGCAATGCCCTGAAAAGCTGGACCAGAGTAGGGAACAGCTCAGATTTCCTGGCAGGAGGCTCCTTGGAAGCAGAATGATGGGTTTGCAGTCCCTCAGCACAAAGGGAGGTGGCAGCCACAGAGTCCCTGGTCCAGTTCTGCTGGACCCAGGCAGGTTTTGGTGGGATTCTGGGCATCCTCTCCCTGCTCACAGTGCAGTGCTGGGACATGCATATGTTTCTGCACAGATGCCCACCTTCCTCTAGTCTTGTTGACAGCCTTTCCAAGGCTTCTTATTTAGCCAGACCATATGTGCTTGGGCATGGAGATAGTGGGATGTGGAAAGAGCAGCGCATTATCCTTGGGCTGCAAACACCATCAGGAGCAATTCCCAGCAAATTCTGCTGGTGCAGAGATCCAGAGCTGCTGATCCTGCATTGCAGGGCACAGGGAGCCATCAGGGGCAATTCCTCCCCTCATTTGTCAAAACCAGGGTCCAGAAAGCCATTTCCCTTTGTTCTAGCCCCAAAACCAGGGTCCAGAAAGCCATTTCCCTTTGTTCTAGCCCCAAACCAGCTCTCACTGTCCACTCCTTGAATATTCATCCACAGCATGGACGGAGGCCCCGGGGGACAGGGGAAATGGTGTCTCCAAGTGAAGCTTGGCTGCTGAGGACCAAGCTGGGGAAGGGGTTGGAGATTTTTCCATGGGTTTTCCCTTGTTGGTGCAGAAAATGGAGAGCAAATCCCCCTTTCTGGCAGCAGGGTTTTGTCTGGAGGGAGGTGGCAGGGCCAGGGTGTGGCTGTCCCTGTGGAGCAATGCTGGGACAGCACTGGAGCTTTTGCTGGGTGGGGGCTTTTTTCAGCAGAATTTTTGGGTTTTGCAGACAGCCTGATTGGATCCATTAATTGTCATTTATTTATTCTTGTAAGAGGAGAAGTTTCCTGCTTTTCCTGGGGTGTTTGGTATTGATCCTCCCTGGAGTTGGGGACTGTCCCTCTGAGGCGCTGCCGTACTCCTGGCACAGACCCTGTGTGGCTCTGAGCTGTGTTTCTCATGGAATAAATGGCTCCAAAGCCATTAGCCTCAATGCCACAGTCTGCTGCTCCTGCTTTCCTGCCCCCACCTCCACCCTGCCATTGATCCAGCCTGCTCCCTGTTTGCTGCAGTCAGGGCTGCCTCTGCTGCTGCGCACAAATTGCCTTAAAATTGAATTGGTTAAAACCATTTCATAAACATTCCCTCCCCTTCCTGATCCTGGCCACTGTGCCAGCCAGAGCTGGAGCTTTCATGTGATTTTACCTGGCCAAGGGGTGGGCCAAGATTCCCAATTTTATGGGTGTGTTTGTATGTTTTTTGTTTGTTTTTTTTTTTTAAAGTCAGTGTAAAAATTGAAGCTGATGTGGTTATAGGAGTCAGGTCCCTGAAGAAGCTGTTGTCTGTCTGTGGATCTATGTCTTTGGTGGTGTATCCCTGCTCAAAGGATGTGCCTCAGCTCCTCCTGGCTTTGCAGGGATTGGGATTCTCTCTGTGCCATGTGCCAGCAGCCCCTCTGAGATGAGAGCTCTGGTGCTCGTGCTGCCGTGCTGGGCAGTGCTCTGGCAGCTTTGAGGCACCAGGATCATTGTTTTCCCGCTGAGGACGTTGTGGTCTGAGCAGAGGCACTTGGGAGATGTGGAGTTGTGGTATTCTGGAGGTGTTTAAGTGCTGTAACACCCCAGGGTACAGCAGGTCCACAGCAGGATGGTGATGATGCCTGGGATTTTGGAGCACATCCCTCCAAAGCACCTTGTGGCTGCAGGGAGGAGGTGAGCCCCTGCTCACCTCCCTGGAGCTCAGGAGATGTGCTCACCTACAGAGGTGTAGATGCCTCTGCCTGGGGCTGCAGGAGCCTCTGAGCCAGTGACACAGGAGCTCTCTGTGTCAGACACATCCAGCAGCTGTGCTGATGTCAAAAAGCTTTTGTAAGGACTGTGGGAAAAAGGCTTGGAAATAAGAAATGGCTTTGCAGGTAGTTGTAGTTGTCACCCTGCAAAGGTGTGTTTGTACAAACGGTGGCACAGTGCTGCCAGCGGCTGGTGGTGTTCCATTGTCCCTCACTCACCACCCATCCCTCCAAACTCCTCTTTCTCCTCTTTACTCCAGACACTCTCACAAGAGCCCTTCTGCAGCAATGTTTATCTCAAGTGCTGCTATATCAGGATCCATCGATCTTGTCACAAGATCATCTGCAGCCAGTGGGAGCTCTGAGGGTGGAAAAGGGACACGAGCTCTGTGCTCCTCTGGGCCTGGTCCTGGTGCTGCTGGGAGGCTGGATCAGGGTGGGACTGCTTGGATCCTCCTTGTGGGGTGTGACCCATCCAGAGCGTCCCCAGCGCGGAGGGCCCAGCCCAAGGTGATCATCTCATACAGGGCTCTCCTCCAGCCAGGTCCTGGGAGCTCTTGGAGATCTGTGTCACACCTGAGACAGCTCAGCTACCTCAGATGGCATAAAATCAGCAGGATGGCTCCTGTGGTAGTGTTGGAAACAGAAAAGTTTTAACAAAAGGCAAAATAACAAAGCTCTTTACAGAGGAAACCTAAGCCAGGGGCAAGAGGTTCTTGCTCCTGGTAAAGCACCCCACAAAAGCGATTAGTTTCTTTGTTATCTTCTTTTTCTAGTAGATTGCTTAAGCAGGACTTTTTGGCCTCTGTCCAGTTGGCTATCCTTAAGTTTGAGGTGAAGTCCCCAAGGTCCTATGAGGTGTCTTTTCACCTAACTGAGGAGAGAAACTTCTGAGCTTTTTTCCTTTTTAAGGAGACAAAGGACAGTTTGGTCACTCAGTCAACAAGGGGCCCATTCCTACAATCATCTGTCTCCAGGAGCTGACAGGACCCAGCTGAGCCTCAGTCCTCTGGCACCCTCTTAGCCAGTTTGCAAATCCTTGTGGAAATCTGCCTGAATTCAGCCTTCTCCTGGGATTCCTCCTTCCTGCCCTTGGTCTCTTGGTCCTGCAGTCTCTGGAACACCCCTTGCACATCCTGGAGAATATCCTGGCTGGGCCTTCCCAACACTTGGAAGTTTCCTTTTGTGTAACACTGAAAGCTGTTTGAGCAAGCTCCTGCAGGAGTATTTCCCATGCCTACAGATCTCCCTAAACTCTTCTCCAACACTGTCTGCAGGAGGTGATGGTGTGGCAGGGCAGCAGACACGCCTGGCACTGTGAAGCCTCATTGTGCCCTCACCCTGTGACCTCTCTGCCTGCTGTGACTCCTCCACCCGTGTCTCTTGATGGCAAACATGGTACTGCTGCATCCAGGCAATTTTTCTGTGTCACGGCATCTGTACAGGCTTCTTCTTCGGGTATTTCACGTATAATAACAAGAAATCAGTGTAATAATGATTATAAGAAATCAGCTTTAGTTTTTATACTGACTTTAATGGTGGTGAGGCCCTGGCCCAGAGCAGCTGTGGCTGCCCCTGGATCCCTGGCAGTGCCCAAGGCCAGGCTGGACAGGGCTTGGAGCAGCCAGGGATGGTGGGAGGTGTCCCTGCCCATGGCAGGGGGATGGAATAAGATGTTCTTTAAGTTCTCTGCCAACACAGAAAATTCTGTAAGTCTTACTGACAGCCCTGAAGCTCACCCAGAGAAGCCAACACCGGTGGTACAAATTTATTTGCACATTTTAGTTCAGACAGGCCACCTTCAAGTGCAGACAGCAATTTCAGTTTCTGTAGGTGTTGTCATTCCTGTTGTCCTGTCAGGCAGGAGGTGGCCGTGCTGTCAGGCTCAGAGCAGGCTCAGCAATAAACCTTGTCAGGAAATCCTTGGTTTACTCCTGCTCTGGGGCCAAGCTGCAGCTGGAGGTGAGGTGCTCCTGCCAACATGTTGTGTTCCCAGCCCTTCCTCTCATCCTCAAACTCTTCTCTTACATCTGTTTTGAAATGTTATTACCCCTGGAGCCTGATTTCCTCTCTTCTCCCAAGAAAAAGAGGAGGAAATTTGCCTGGACAATGCTGTGTGTCTGTGTTTTACAGCACTGACCTCATGTGCCACAAGCAGGTGCCACCCCAGATCTGCTGAGGGTGGCTTGGCTGTGTCATTCTGTCCTTGCTGGAGAGGACAGGACAGGACAGGGACTGACACGAGGTACAGCCTGAAGCCCCTCACCTGAGGGGCCTCTGAACTCAGGCAAATTGAGTGCTCCCCGTTGAGGTTTTCAAAGGGGAGAGATGGAATCCCACCCCAAAAATGAGATTATAAACCAGAATCTCCTCTTCTGGGACAAATGCCCCAAAGAACAATGTTTTGAGGCTCACTCTCAGGTTTTCCTATTTTTTTCAGTGGAACAGAACATGTCTTTCCAAGGAGATAGAGAAAACATTAACTGTCTCTTCCACTCAGTAGTGATTTTTTTGTCAGCTCCTGGTGGTTGTTCCCCGGCCTTGGAGCTGGCAGGGAGGCACTGGGACGTCCCTGGAGCCATCACCCACCTGGGACCTGCTTCTGCTCTTCCCTCCTTCCCTTCCCACACCACCCAGGGCTCATCCTGTGCCTCTTGGCCAGACAAGGGATTTAGTATTCAGGAAGTTGGGAAGTTTGACTGTCCTTGGTCTAATTAGCTCCTTAAGCACGGGGGAGCTCAGATCACAGTTCAAATGGCTGTAATTTGAGTGAGCTTGAGACAATAGGAGAGGATTAAGTAGCAAAATTGTGTCTATTACTTTGGCCAAAAAAAAAGGAAAAACTGTTCAATTTGAGTGGAATATATAATTTTCTGAGCATGAGGGTTAGGTATTAATGTGGGCTTGGCAGAGTTCATCATTTGTAAGACTGCACTGAGAGTTCTTCATGTGCTGAGATCTAAGATCAGGGCTGGAAGTCAAGCACAACTTTCTGCAAATTCCCCTCCGAACAAATAATTGGCCTCAACAAAGAGGTGACTGGAGAAGATTTAATTGCTTATTTTTGTAGGAGGTCCTCCTAAATGGTCTTCTGGTCTTAAACCCTGTGGATATCTATAAAATTTTGGAGGTGTCTTTTCTCAGAGAGGGGCCCTGCAGGCGTCTGCCTCCCTTTTCCAGGCTAAGAGCTCCCCTGGAGGGGATCCATCTCCAGAGGTCTCTCCCCTCAAAAGGGCGTGGTAGAAACACAAAAGCCCAAACACCCTGGGGATTCAAAATAATGCAACCTGGAGTGAAAGCCTAGCTTTTCCCCCCGTCTCTGTTGGCAGCAGATGTTGGAATCCAGGTGTTCTGCAGGCAGAGGGCTGCAGCAGCCGCAGCCCCGCGCATGTGCTGCGTCCCTGGGAGTCCTGAGTGCTGTTTTCATGCTTTTAGTGGTATTGTGCAAGGCATGGCTGAGGGACAGAACCATTCTTTGTCCATCTAGAATGGGTAAATGGTGTATTTTATTTTACTTTTTTTTTTTCTTTTTTAATACTGTGTGCCTGCATCTGTTCCGATAGGGGAAAAACAATGCTAATTGGAACATTTGAAGGGGTTTGGAATGAAAGAGAACAAACATTACCAGGCTGAGAAATTTAAAGGGAATTTAGTCAAAATATCTGAGTTTAAGGATTTCCAGGAGTGGTTTTGGTTGGCTTAAACTTGAGCATGATGAGAGTAAAAGGCCTTTGATGGCTGATTTCTGCATTACCTGAACTCGCAGGGCAGTGTGAGAGCATGGGTTGGGTCATGGAATTATTTTGGGTGGAAAAGCCCTTTAAGATCTTTGAGTCCAGCCGTTCCTCCAGCACTGCCAAGGCCACCTCTGACCCATGTCCCCAAGTGCCACATCCACATGGCTTTAAATCCCTCCACCACTGCCCTGGGGCTGGGCAGCCCTTTGAGGGAAGAAATTTTCCTTATTATCCAACCTAAACCTCCCCTGGCACACGAGGGCAGGGATGTCCTGCTGTTGCTTTTATTTTCCTGTAAAGAAATCAGGTTTAGCATTGCACAGATAACCACAGATAATTGCAGGAAAACCACCCAGTTTTGTCCTTTCTTGCTGTCCCACCAACGTCTGTGACCTGTGAGGGGTTCAGAAGGTGTTGGATCAGCAGATCCCTGCTGGAACCAGGTCCTTCCCATGCCAGCCATGATTCCAGGGAGCATTAAATGGGGTTCTTTTTGCTGTAGGTACTTGTGCTGCACTGGGGAATGTGCTGAGGTACCAGGCAGCTGTGGTTGTATTTTCTGTGTGGATAAAGAGGTTCCTGCACAGCCATGCTTAGGATTTATAAAGCTTTTGGCTGAGAATTTGCTGTTCAGGGCAGAGGGACACAAAGACACCCTAATGCTTCCTCCAGTCTCCTTTGAAGCCTGGGCAGAGGTCATGTTTACTGGTGTTTTTAAATTTTGGCTTATTTCTTCAGGTCTGCCCTTTTTTTTTCTCCTCTAACCTGAAGGATTGTGCTTCCTTGGTTCTCTTGCTGGCCACCTTTAAATCAATCAGGGAACGAAGCATTGGCTTCACCAGCATTTCATTTATTCCTCCTGTGTTGGCTTCTTTGCCTGAAGCCTCTCAGTAGGCAAGGGGTTAAACAGCATCCTTATGGTTCTTCCAGTTACCCCATCAGGACTGTTTAAAAATTAGCTTCTCCCCACTTACTGCACTATAATTAGGATCCAGGAGTTGTGGGGAATGATTTCACAAAGTGACTTGGTGTACTCGCCCGTGCACCCCAGGGAGCCAGGCAATTATGCATACATAATTCCACTCTTTGAATATTTTCTCTTTCTCTGCATAATTTCTCTCTATTCATCTTTCCAGTGTCCTTCTGAGATAAACTTAGAAGTCTCAGCTTTCAGAATTTAAAAAAAGCTCCTGTGCCTGCATGTGCACTATTTGCATTTGAGCCAGCAGCCGTTCTGGGGGCTGTGGCAGAGGGGAGAGGCTGGCAAGGAAGGCATGGGTCTGGGCAAGGAGGCAGGAGAATCCCTCCAATGCTTCTGGGCAAGGATCAGACAGGGGCTGGGAGTCACAGAATAGAATCACAGAATTGTTCAGGGTGGGAAAGCCCTCTCAGGTCCAGCCCAGCCACTCCCTCAGCACTGCCAAGGCCACCGCTGACCCGTGTCCCCAAGTGCCACATCCACATTAAATCCCTCCAGGGCTGGGGACTCCTCCCCTGCCCTGGGCAGCTGTGCCAGGGCTGGACAAACCTTTGGGCAAAGAAATCTCTCCTAAAATCCAGTCTAAACCTCAACAAAAGGTTAAGGCTTTGAGTATCCCGATCTAGTGAAAGATGCCTTGCTCACAGCTGGGGGTTTGGTTGGGATGATTTTTAGGGGGTTCCCTCCAGGGGTATTTTGGAGCTGCCCCTTTCAGGGGTGTGTTTTGGTTCTCATGCCCTGTGTGTGCTGTTCTCAGGGAATTCATTGCAGCCTGGCAGGGAAGCACAAGTGACTGCAGCATCTTTTCCCTGCTCCAGTCAGTTTATCTCTATAAACTTGCTGTTGACATGATGCAATTTCTCCTGGTTGCAGTGCAGCTGTAGAGCAGCAAAGTTGTGATAAAAGACAACTTGTTGAAGGGATTCTTTGTCATACTCACGATTCATCTACAATTCCTTTTTTTCCCTGGCCAGGAGTGTGGTGGTGCTTTGCAATTATCTTTGCATTTGATGCCTGTTCCTTCTTCCCCCCCACCTCTCTTTCTTCCTGATTCAAGTTCCAAATTCATTCTCTCTTCCTTTTAGCTTCTTCTCCCTTTTTTTCTGTTTTATCTGCCACCTTCTCAAGGCACTGAAGTTGTAAGTGCTTCACTGTGGTCTGAGGAAGAGCTACTGTTCTACTTCCCAAAGAAAGCTCATTGTGCAGTGCCCTGAAAAACGGTTTAAACAACACAAGGGAATAAAGGCACCACATTGCTCTGAAAGTTTTCCTTTTCTTTTCCTTTTTCCTTTTTTATTTTTTATTTTTTAAGGAATAATACATAAGCTGCTAGGAGAGGGCAGAAATGTCTCCTGCTTCTCTCTGGTCGTGCCTGTCAGGCTGTGAAATTCTAAGGAGACCTGTGTTTTTACATGGGAACTTGAAAGCTGGACACCCCACCTCCAAACCTTTGCTGTTCTCGGCATTATCCTCATAAGCCTAACAAAAAAAAAATTTCTCAGATTGTTCCCAAACAGCCCAGAATCAAAGCTTACAAGGCAGTAGTGTAATTACTTGCTTTCTTTTTTGGTGCCAGTTTATTGCCATCTTACGTAAGACACTCCAGCACGTTCAAAGGGGCTTTTTAGCAGTGAGAGCTCAGTGATTCCACTCTCAGCAGAGTTACTGGGGGCTGGCAGCAGGACAGGGATGGGTTTGGATCCTGGCTCCAGTTCTGCAAGTGGACAGAGGCCCTGGATATGCCAGAGCCATCCCTGCTGGACCCAGCCCTGCTGGATCCCTCTCAGCCCCCCAGCCCCACCTGCAGCACCTCACCCTGGGTGCATCCATCCCTTGCTGGCCAAAAAGGCTTTCAGGCACCATTTCAAATTTATTTAGTCAGTCAGTCAGGTATGTGCATGGGGCTTTTAAAATCAAAATTATTTTAAATGTTATATTACACATATATTTGTACATTTAATAGTTTATATATAAAATACATATATATATTGATGTACACACTATATATCTGTTGCATATTTATATTATGTATTTAGAAGTCACATAAAATTAATGACACCTTAAGGAAATTAATGGGGTAATTATTATCATGTTATTATTGCCATTATCATCATCATCCCTATTCTCTTCCCTCCTCATCATTGTCATTGTCACCACCATTCCTGGGGTTTCCCTGCTGGTAGAACCTCCCCAGATGTGCTGCTGAGCCCTGGGGTGGTGAGGAGTGGTCCCTGTCTGTCCCAGGGTCAGGGAGTGCAGGGCAGTGCTGGTTTAACAGCAGGATCTTTATCCACAGGGATTGCCCCAGTGAGCCTTGTCCTTTGCCCAGCTCATGGTGGAAAGAGGGAATTTTGGGGTGGAATTTTGTCAGCTCTTCCCACTCTGCTCAGCATGGCCACTATGGCATCACACTGTTTAAATAAAAGGAACTTGAAATTCAGTTTTCTTTTCACCATTGATGGGTGTGGACAGTGAATAGCCGCTGGTCCCACTTCCATGTTTGGCTACTTTTCCAGTGATTTCTTTCTCACTCATACAGCTGAGGGAGCTGGGAAGGGGCTCAGCCTGGAGACAAGGAGGCTCAGGGGGGCCTTGTGGCTCTGCACAGCTCCTGACAAGAGGGGACAGCCAGGGGAGTGGGGCTGTGCCCCCAGGAACAGGGACAGGAGGAGAGGGAACGGCCCCAGCCTGGGCCAGGGGAGGTTCAGATTGGATATTGGGAAAATTTCTCCATGGAAAAGGCTGTCCAGCCCTGGTATGAGCTGTCCAGGGCAGTGGTAGAATCATTGTCCCTGAAGTGAATAGCCGCTGGTCCCACTTCCATGTTTGGCTACTTTTCCAGTGATTTCTTTCTCACTCATACAGCTGAGGGAGCTGGGAAGGGGCTCAGCCTGGACAGGAAGCTGGGAAGGGGCCCAGCCTGGAGACAAGGAGGCTCAGGGGAGCCCTTGTGGCTCTGCACAACTCCTGACAGGAGGGGACAGCTGGGGGAGTGGGGCTGTGCCCCCAGGAACAGGGACAGGAGGAGAGGGAATGGCCCCAGGCTGGGCCAGGGGAGGTTCAGATTGGATATTGGGAAAATTTCTCCATGGAAAAGGCTGTCCAGCCCTGGTATGAGCTGTCCAGGGCAGTGGTAGAATCATTGTCCCTGAGGGGATTTAAAAGCTGTGTAGATGTGGCACTTGGGGACAGAGGGTGATGGTGGCCTTGGCAGTGCTGTGGGAATGGTTGGACTCAGAGATCTTAGAGGGCTTTTCCTTCCTAAGCAATTCCATGATTCTCTGATTTTATGGCTTCAAACAATGATGCCAATTTGGTGCAGCTTAAACACAGAAGAGGGAAGTTCAAACAAAATAGCTCTTTAATTGAAGCTAATAAAGAGGAAATGTTTATTTTGCTCATATCTGTGTTGTGCTGTTCTTAAGCCTTAAGCTGCACCTAAATCTACTTATGTTTCCATGTGAACATTTATTCCTATTTCTGTTTGTGCTCTGCTTCCCCAAAACACAGGTAGGGTGCAAGGGTAGGAATGTTCCTGCCTAGCAAAGCCACCTCTATGGAGTGAAATGCAAATGTTGTTTTGTTTCCAGTAGTGCTGCAGCCAGTGGTGATTATTTTAGTAATAACACCCAGAAGGAAAGTTACCCTTGGTTCATACAGTGTGTAAGTGTCAGCTTTAAAGACAGCAGCAGAAAATTGGGAAGTGATGGAGAGTTTGTGGCTTGGTAGGGAGGAAACCCAAGGTGGATTTCCTGCAGTCTCAGCCATGTGTGTCACCAGCCCATGGAACCAGGGGACAGACACTGCCCAGGAGCCACAGAGCTGTTGTTACGGTCTAAACTGCACAGAGATACCATGAGCTGAATTTCTGTGATTTCTCCTGCTTTTCACCACGGATTCTCCAGCAGGACTCTGGGAATGCTCAACTTTGTGGAACTGAGACAGGCTCTTCCTGGTGAAAAATCATTTTAGAAAAACAGGCCCAAGCAGTTGAAGTTGTGATTCCAGCCACAGCATCCATGGACTCACCACCTGAGGGGTTTGGAGACCCCGAGGGGAAGCTCCACCTTTGGCAGAGGAGGTGTTGGGGACATGGGGACCGTGCCCAGGCTGTGACACACGTGTGGCTCACGTACCCGAGCTGCTCCGGCCAGGCTTGCCCAGAGTTGCCAATCTGGACTCCAGGGAGTTCTTTGGAAGCTGCATCTTGGCAAGCAAGGGCTGGTGACAGATGCTCACTCTTTGTTTTTCCCGGGATAAATAGGGCCAGGCTTTTGGAGGTTGTTATTATTAGTATTGGTGTTCCAGGCTTTTCAGGACATGGTGCCTCTGCCATGCCTCCTCTCCTAGGGCAAGAAGGACATGGAGGGGCTGCAGAGAAGGGAACGGAGCTGGGAAGGGGCTGGAGCACCGGGAGAGGCTGAGGGAGCTGGGAAGGGGCTCAGGCTGGAGAGGGAGCTGGGAAGGGGCTCGGCCTGGAGCAAAGGAGGCTCAGGGTCCCTTGTGGCTCTGCACAGCTCCTGACAGGAGGGGACAGCTGGGGGGAACAGGGACAGGAGGAGAGGGAACGGCCTCAGGCTGGGCCAGGGGAGTCACAGGTTGGATATTGGGAAAAATTTCTTCACTGGAAGAGTGGTTAATTATTGGAACAGGCTGCCCGGGGCAGTGGTGGAGTTCCCATCCCTGAAAGTGTCCAAAAAACAAGTGTTTGTGGCACTTTGTGGTATTCTTTATTTGTCTTGGTGGTGTACAGGCGAGGACTGGACTTGGTGATCTTGGAGGTCATTTTCCAGCCTTGATGATCCTGTGGCTCTCCCCTGGTTTCTCCACTGCTTCAACCCCAGATTCCAGACTGCCAGCTCTTGGGCTGCCTTCAAAGCCCTGTTCCTCCTGCTTTTTCCCAGTGGCACAGATTCCCAGGGGCTTGTAAGGTTTTGAAACATTTTCTGCGACAGCACTGTCACCCACGAGAGACACGGCATTCCAGCTCTTCCTCCTCAGCCTACCTGGCAGAGGGAAGGGCTCTTCCCAGCACTCCTGCAGACACGGGGGCCGTGTGTGGCAGGAACAGTTTTGCACTTTGTGCTTTCCTTATCTGAACTTGCCTGACCTATTTCTGCCTCTGGCTGTCGGTGGGAGGCAGGAGCGCCGTGTTTGTTTCCTCACCTTGTTTGCTTCCCTTGGAACTCATGCAGGATTTAGATGGAGCCTCTCCCTTGCCTGTCCAGGTGTTCCTCTTGGTGTTACTCCCTCCTCCTCACATTTCCCTGCCCATGTTGTAGCACCTGTGCTCTGCCCAAATGAGAGTGTGACATTTTCCCAGCAGGGGTGCAGTGGCTCCTGCGGGGCTCTGAGCCCTGCAGGGCTGGATCCTGCCCGGGGCACAAGGGTGGCAGCAGGGCAGGTGATGGCAGGGACCTGGCCAGCTGAGATGGTCACAGGTGGCTGCTCTTTCACACCTGGACTAACAGGTGACATCGAGTAATTGCCAACATCATGAGGTACCACCAGCAGCATCAAAAGGTTGTTGCTTTGCTTCCTGGAGTGCTGTCAGGTGGGGTCATTCCTGCTGGGATGCTCTTGCTGTGGTCCTGGTGGAGTTGCTGGTGCTTGGTGGAAGCCAGCAGGAGAACCCCAGGGGTCAGCCAGCAGCTGGCTGTGGAGGTCAGCGTGGAGGGTTAATGGATATTTAATGGGCATCTCCTGTGCCCTGGGCTTTCCCCTGACAGCAGCTCTGGGGCAGAGGTGGCAGGAGGGGAAGGACAAGAGGCAGCATTTCTTCTCTTGGCTTCCTGCTGGCTTTGGGGCACAGAAGGACAGGCTGGAGCTGTGGGAACAGAGCCTGCCACACACAGACCCCGTGCTCTGGCCCAGGCTGGGAGAGCTGGGGGTGTCCAGCCTGGAGAGGAGAAGGCTCCATGGAAGCCTTCCCAGTGCCTGAAGGGCTCCAGGAGAGCTGGAGAGGGACTTGGGACCAAGGGTAGAGGGACAGGACACAGGGAATGGCTTCCCACTGCCAGAGGGAAGGGATGGATGGGATATTAGGGAGAAATCCTTCCCTGTGAGGGTGGAGAGGCCAGAGCAGCTGTGGCTGCCCCTGGATCCCTGGCAGTGCCCAAGGCCAGGCTGGACAGGGCTTGGAGCAGCCTGGGACAGGGGAAGGTGTCCCTGCCATGGCAGGGGTGGAATAAAATGATCTTTAAGGTCCCTTGCAGTCCAAAGCATTCTGTGATTCTGTGGTTCTCCGTAGAGGGAATTTCTCTTTTCCAACTGCATCATGTGGAATGTGGACACTGATATTTAGGATATGCCAAAGACAGGCAGACCAGAATGCCTTTTTTTATCACAATACTCTTTGATTAAGATCATTACAGCGACTGGGAGCAGCACTGCTGGTACGAGTGAGTTGGTATTTCTGTCTCACAGGCTGCAGCTCAGTGTTCAAGCTGTCAGCCCAGATGCAATTAAAAAAAAGAAACCCACCCAAAAAAACAACCCAACCCCCCCCTCCCAAAAATAACAGAAAACCAAAAATGGTTTTCATCCATTAAGCCATTTTAGAGTTGTGGTTTTCAAAAGTAGATTCTAACTTGCTGGGGAATATTTTTATGGATATGCATCTACATGTTGTAAGATTTTAAAGAAAAATCTCTTGTACATCTTTGGATTTCTTTGCTTTGTTACGTGAGAAGGGGCTCGTGCCTGTTAAAGGGACCTTTGATGGGAAATTGGTCCCAAACACAACTGCTCTTTGCATGCTGTTTTAAGTCCAGTTTAATTTGCCATTCAGAACTGGGTTTTTTTATTTTTTTGAACCTCTGTAAAAAGAGAGCAACAATGCAGTTCCAAGCAAACCAGCACCATTTAATGCAATGGTGACATCATGCAGGTAAATCAGAGCAGGAACTGTAGCATCTGTGAATGTGTAAGGGTGGACTCAGGGAAAAATGTGGACAGACTGGATAAATGGTAAAAGATAAGGAACATGGTGAATCCTTACATGCTCAGAAATTGTGAGACTGGCTTAAACCATGTGATTTAAAAAGTAAATCCTGATTTCTTTTATGTGTGTGCTGGGTTTTCGAGCTTCTATGTCCCACTTATTTCATATTTTCAAGCATTTCTTTACAGTTTGGTGGGCCAGGCACAGGCTTTGGTTCAGGTGAGACTGACAGGTCTCAAGTCCAGGAGCTCCAGCATTGGGAAAGACACCAAACAGTCAGAGCTGATCACACAGGGCGAGCTGGAAGCACTAAATTTAGATCATTTAAAATCTTTCCCCTCTGCGGTGCTGCTGGGTTGTTAACCGAGGTGAAAAAACCATGGAAGTGCTTTGGGTTCCAAACTGATCCCATCCTTTTCAATCTGAGCATAAATTCTGTGGTGCTTCACCTCCCTCCCACAACCAGGCCCAGAGAGAGAGGGGAACACTGTCATTTTCCTCCCCATCCATCCAAAGAACTGATAGGAGGGATCTGCTAATGAAATATTGGCAGATCCATGCCAGGAGAAGCAACAGTAAGAGAAATCTGTGCTGGTAGACGGGGGAGTTGCAGCAGTGACCTGACACGACTGAGCCAATTCAGCCCAGAGATCTGATTGCTATTGAGAGAAAATATTCCTGGCTCCAAGAAAGGAGGGTGAAAACCCTTTAGTGGGATGGAGTTGCACCATCTGTGACACCTGCATTCAGTGCTGGGCATGGGGGATAATAGGGAACGAGATTGTGCAGCAAAACATGCGTCATTTACCTCGGAATAAAGAGGTTTAATTTCTGAAAGGCTCTCAGCACATCTTGAAGTAAATGGGAGCCAAGGACGTTTGTCATCTGGCAGACTGAGGCACGGAGCCGGACTGGATGAACCTTTCAGGGCTTGCACATGGAAATTTCCTGCCTGTCCGTGGGTTGGTGGAGTGGGGAGGATCCCTGAGGGAGCCCGGCTGCCCCTGGAGCAGCAGTGTGGGGCTGAAAGGTGGCTGGGGCCAGAATCACCACTGGGAAGTGTTCTTGCCCAGTTTCTCCTGATGCCTCAGGTTTTAGCTTTTCTATTTTCCAGATTCTGTGCTGCTTTAGTGTGTGGCTCTGGGCTTCACATCAGGGGATGGTGAGCTCTGTGCACAGAGCAGGGAGACAAAACAATTCCTGCTCTAACTGGGGACCAAGGACAGATGATCCAAATCTCAGGCCCAAGAGCACAAACAACGTGGGCTGAAGAGAGAAAACCAAGAAGGATGGGACTGCATGGGCTGGAGCTGGAATTGGACAATTAACTCCAATATGCAAATGGAGCAGAACTTATCAAAGTGAGAGACCCCGTGAGCGCTCGTGCATTTTGTGCCCATTTTGGTTCATCTTGGGTGCAGCCCTGGCTGGGCTCTTGTGCTGCTCAAGGTACATCCATTGAGGAGATCCTTTGAATAAATCCCTGCTTCATTCTTTAGCTCTGTCCAGCCTCTGCTCTAGGGCAGCCTGCCCAAGGCATCACTCCCTGCCCTGGCTGGTTGTTGTCCAGGTGTTTGAGTGGCAGCTCAGGGATGTAGAGTGAGCCCAGGGGCTGGGGAGCATCCTTCTCTGGGCCACTTCAGGTACCAGAGCAGTTTGTGATGGGTTATCTCCTCGATACAGGTTCTCTATTAAAGAAAAAAGGCCAGGAAATGTTTCATGTTCTCAGATTTTAAAGATGTCTTCAGTCGATGTGAGCCTTGGAAGTCTCCAGCTTGAGCTGTGCTTTTCAGTTGCTCCCTTGGATCTGGGTTTTTTTTCACAGAATCACAGAATCATTAAGGTTGGAAAGATCAGCAAGGAGGAGTGAGCACTGGCTGGGCTTGGGTGCAGAATCAGAGCACTACAGGATGCCTGGGTGTCTCATCCCAGGGGATTCCCACCTCTTCCAAAACCCATTACACATAAGTGGGGTCTGTCATTTCTGGCAAGTTATTCCCAGATAAATAGCAGTGAAAATGTTTTATGGACTGAATCACTGTGAGGGGTTTAATTGCTTCCTTTCTGCAGCACTTAATTCTTGCTGGGATAAGTCACTCCTCTGGCAAGACCTTTGTGTTTTTCAGGTGAGGATGAACCCAAAGCAGAAGCCCTCAATCCATCCCATAAATTGTTTTAAACCAGGGGTGAGGCAGGCTGTAGCTCTCAGGTTGCTGCTTGCCACTGGAAGAGCTCTGGTTTTCCTACACAATCGTGGAATCACAGCCTCACTCAGGATGGAGAATCTCTCTGAGAATCTCAGGTCCAACCCCTGCCCCAGCACTGCCAAGGCCACCACTCACCCTTGTCCCCAGGTAACAGATCCACATGGCATCTACATCCCTCCAGGAATGGGGACTCCACCACTGGACAGCCTGTGCCAGGGCTGGACAGCCCTTTGGGTGAAGGAATTTCCCCAAATAGCCAACCTGAGCCTCTTCTGGAACAATCTGAGGCCGTTCCCTCTCCTCCTGTCCCTGTTCCCTGGGATAAGATCCCAAATCCCCCCGGCTGTTCCCTCCTGTCAGGAGCTGTGCAGAGCCACAGGGGCCCCCTGAGCCTCCTCTTCTCCAGGCTGAGCCCCTTCCCAGCTCCCTCAGCCTCTCCTGGGGCTGCAGCCCCTTCCCAGCTCCATTCCCTTCTCTGGACTCACTCCAACCCCAAAATGTTTTTAAATACTGACAAACTTGCAGATGAACCTTAGAGAGCAGAGCCCAGCCCTTGGAGACGGCGCCCGGGCTGGCCGAGCTGACGGCTCCCGTTCTCACTCAGCCTCTGACAGCTTCCACCTGGCCGTGCCCAGGATAAATTGGCTCCTTTTGAAACCACTCACATTTCTTGGGGTGCAACGTGAGCTGTGCAGCCCTGAGCTCAGCACAGCCCATTTATCAGCTCCTGCTCAGAGGTTTTTAGCAAGGATATCATGTGGGTTTAGCAAACAGGCCGGGAGACGCCATCCGGCACCTTCCCCATTAACCTCTCCAGCGTGGCGAGCCAAAAGCCCTGGCTTTGGATTGCTGCAGGCCCTGTCCTGCTGGGAGAGCAGCCTGTCCCCTGTGCTTTAAATATACTTGGACATGCCAATCCCTTTTTTTAAGATCCAGGCTGGGAAAACAGACTCTGCCTGCAGCATCATTAGCGGCGTCACCTCGCCAGGGTAATATCCAGGAATCCTCTAAGTGACTTTAAGATGCTGTGCTAATGCCTTTTCCTTAAACAAGAGCCATGGGCACAGCTAGAGGACTGGTTTAGGACTTAATTTATGCGTTGCTCTGGAGTTTATTCAGTGTGTTGTCGCTCTCTTGCTAAGACAAAGGATGGATGTTTCACAGTGGTGGCTCATGTGAGACCCCGCCTGCAGAGCTGCCTCCAGCTCTGGAGTCCCCAGCACAGGAAGGCCATTGAGCTGCTGGAGCGAGTCCAGAGGAGGCCAAAAAGGTGATGGAAGTGATGTAACTCCTATCATGTAACTCCTATCCTGTTAGGAAGGGCTCAGGGAGACCTTAGAACTCCTTCCAGTGTCTAAAAGGACTATGGGAGAGCTGGGGAGGGACTGGGGACATGGGCTGCAGTGACAGGACACAGGGAATGGCTCCCACTGGCAGAGGGCAGGGATGGACGGGATATTGGGAAGGAATTCCTCCCTGTCAGGGTGGGCAGGCCCTGGCACAGGGTGCCCAGAGCAGCTGTGGCTGTCCCTGGATCCCTGGCAGGACAGGGCTTGGAGCAGCCTGGGGTGGTGGAAGATGTCCCTGCCCATGGCAGAGGGCGGAACAAAATTATCTTTGTCTTCCAACCCAAAGCATTTTATTATTCTGTGAGTCTCTATCAGTATCTCCAGACCACTTTCCAGTTCTTCAGTCAGGAAAATTGCTTTTGCATCAGCAGAAAGGCTGCAGTGACAGTGACCGCCTCTCTGCCCACTGCTCACCACTCTTCATCCCACCATGGTCACCCTCCATGCTGGAGTTCACAAACTCCCGTGTTCCAGCTGTGTTTTTTTTCAGCAAAGACAAGATTTGATCAATTCTGCTTTGGGATTTTGAGTTCACCAGAGCTCCAGGACCAGGACAAAGATTTCGGTTCCTCCTTGTCCCTCCCGGCAAAGGCTCAGCCCCACGTTCCCTGCAGCCTCCGTGCCCACCAGTGCTGCTCCTGCCACTGCTCCCAGAGGCAGAATCCCTGATTTTCTTCAAATCAAACGCCTGCACATCATTTGTTTTAACCAAGGTACTTTTGAAAGAGTTTCTACAGACTGAATTTGTAATGCACATTTGGGAAGGGTTTTTCCCACCGTTAGCAGCTCTAATGAAATCCCAGGTCAGTTTTAGGCAGCCTGTTATCTCTGTGATCTGGAGCTCTGCACTAATTTCCAGCAGTCTAAATCTTCCAAATGAACTTTCTCATTTTGGGGTGGACATGGCATTTCCCTGGCACGGATCCCTGGGGCTCAGGAGGGGCAAGCCCCAGGCTCTTCTCCCTGGGCAGCACTTACCCCATGCACTTCTTACCCTGACTTTGATTTTTAAAAGTCTCTTGTGTGGTTTGAATGTCTTCACTTTCAGCTCTGTTCCCACACTGGCTTTATGGTCAGAGGGATTTTGTTCTTATTTCCTTTTTTATGCACATGTGTCACTCTTGCAGGGGTACCAAATCTTTCCATCAGCGAATCATGGAATCACAGTGATTTGGGTTGGGAGGGACTGTAAAGCTTACCTGGTTCCAAGCTGCAAGCTCTTCTGGTTCAGGTTGGACATTAAGAAAAAATTATTCACAGTCAGGGTGATTAGAAATTGGAAGGGGCTGCCCAGGGAGGTGGTGGAGTCCCCATCCCTGGAGGTGTTTATGGGAAGACTGGATGTGGCGCTCAGTGATACATTTGGTTCATTTATGTACAGGATTCTGCTTTGTCCCTAGACACCATCCCTGTTGGTTAATTTGATTTAAATGAGGTTAAATAAAAACCTGCACAACGTGTTTTGCTGGACTTCCATCAGATTGCTCAACAATAGCACCACTTACAGTGTGTACAAATATGACTTTTCCACTCTCGGAGTGAAAGTAATTTATCAACAAGTGGTCCTTGTCCCTGTACCGTGGCAAGTCTTTGTGAAATCTACTTTTTAGAGCAGGCTGTGGTTTATGCAACGTGTGTCTTCCTTACAAATGTGCTGTATTTTTTAAATGTTAAGATGCAGAAGAATGAAAAGCAAGCGTGCCGTTTGGAATATTTTGTGAAGGGGAAAGCTGTCCATTGTGCAAACACTCCTTGAAATGAATAGATCTGCATTAAATGTGTTCTTGAACTTGCTGATGGACTTTGATTCCATCCATTGTGGAGGATATTTCACTAGTGTAAGGGAAATGGTGGAAGGGGAGCTGGGTGATTTATCCTTCCATCTCCACCTTTGTGTTTGCCAGCCAGCAGAAAGGGCATTGTTCCCCTTCCCTCTTCACTGTTTTTTTGGGACAGTCAGTGGTGGAAACACCCTACTGCAAACAGGAGACTTGTTTTTCTGCCAGAAGGTTTTGAATCCACATCTCCTGCAGAGCTGTTTCCACCACACTTGGTGGTGTCTGTCCCACGTGGATGCAGCACAGCCCCTTCCCACAGGATCCTGCCCTCTGCACCACACACCGAATCCAAACAACCTCAGCTGACCCACGGCAGTGCCCAGGACCAGCCTTGGGTGCCTGTCCCTGCTTGGAGTTTGATGATTTTTGGTTTATCTGACTGAAAGTTGTAATTTTATCTCATTAGAAATCTGAAGTGATGAGTTGGAAAATAAGACAACACAGTGCCACAGTCTCATTGTGTCTCCGTGGTGGGAGATTCTTTGTCTTGGAGTGGGAGTTGATGCCCCAAGTTCTCCAGACCTGGTGGGAGGTGCTGGGGTCTCACCTGTGGTGCAGAAGGGAGGGATCCACCCATCTTCATCTCAGAGGAGGGAGGCACAGACCCTCCTTGCAGGCTGTTAGGCCACAGAGGATGCTCCCTAAGGCTCTGTTGGTTTAGAGCTGGGGGAAGGCAGAGCTGAGCAGGGTTTGAGGTCAGACAGTGGCACCCACGTGCTGGGAGCAGACCCTTTCCCCACTTGCCACAAAGCCCTGTCTCTACTAAAAGGATTTAGAGACAACTTGGTATAAGAGGAATTTTAAATCTTCCTTTGTGCCTGTCGATATTTCCTTGGAGAGATACCCTGTTTTTCAGCTGGATGAATGGCCTTTCCCAGGCATGGTTGACACTCAGCATGTCAGAGATGCAGAGCTGCAGCGTGACCCGTGTGTGCCAGCCTGGGTGGCATTGGGAAGGCACCTGCAGCCTGGGAAAGGCCATGGCCACCGGAAAACCCCTTGCTTTTCTGAAAATTCAGAAACCCTAAGTGTTGTTATCGTTGAATTGATGCGAGCAGCCATCTGGAATCTGGAATCAGCAAGGAAAAACTGGGGATGCTGCAGCATTCCAGGCAGGCAGGATGATGGCTCCAGAGCGGGCAGCCTCAGCTCAGCATTCCCTGGCTGATTTCAGTTTTGTGTCTCAGCACTGATGTTATTTTAATACAGTTCCATGGCTGGAGTTGCTGTGATTAGCAGAGCAATTTGCAGCGCGTTCTTCAAAATTGCCAATCAATTTGAGCCCGAAATAGATAGAAGCTGCTGCCCAAAAAAGCCCTGAATGGTTTTGTAAAGTCTGAGCAGGATTCGAGGTGCCTCTGTGACGTGCAGGATCCCCAAGCTCCTGCCTTGCACCCCTTCTCATTGCAGAGTAGAGAACAAGACTGCTGAGGCTGAAGGGGAAGGAGGTGTTGTAGGGATTCTGGTAAATCCCTTGGAGGTGCCTGTGTCTCCTTGTGCTGCCACGGGATGCCAAGGTCACACCCTTCCCAGCTCCTTTTATCCCAGCAGCAGGGCTGGATTTAGGTTTAGAGGTGAGGTTTAGAAGAGGAGTGACTTCCTCCTTTCAGATGATAATTGTGCACCCTGGTCATGCCCTAGCACTGACTCTGAGGGTGGAATTTGCTGGATTTTGGCCAGCTCGGGCCAACAGCAGTGGCAGCAGCTGCTGGAGCACCACAGGGTACACATGGCACCGTGCAGCCACATCCATGGCACCCTTCCTCCCTGATGGTGTTTCTGCTGCCAAGCCAGAGCCCGTGGGCTCCATTCTCCTTTGCATTTCCCCTCTCCTTGCTGTTTTCAGGGGTCTGGGAGGAATATCAGCCAATGTTCTCTTAGGGGGATGGAGATGTTGGGTTGGGGAGCTCTGGGTCCGTCATATCCATCTTTCCCTTGGAAACTGAGGTGTGCTGCCCCTTGGGCAAACTTGTAGCCAGGAGCTGCACAAGGGGGTCACCCCTTAAATCTTGGCATGTGTTTGAGGGTAAGGATGACACAGGTGGGTGACAGAGGGGACACGAGCAAAGCCCACACAAGGGGGAAACCTCAAGGTGCGTCCTGTGCGTTATCTGGTCTCGGTTTTCCAGGGGAATTGGTACAAAGCCAAGAATTCATCCTTCAGCTGGAATTTATTAATCTGTTTTCAGTTGGGTTTTGACTTTGTTGAGATCTTACTCTTTACAGTGGGAGGCTGAGAAGTATGGCCAGAAATAAGATGGGATTTGAAGTGATTTAAAATGTGCTTTAGCTTTGCTAAAGAGAAGCTGGGGTTTTTTGTTTGGTTTTACTTTTTCTTAGCAGTTCCATCACTGCTCTCAATTTATCTGGGGTACTTTGGAACTGACAATGAAGTGTCCTTGAGAGGCTGGGAACGCATCGCTGCTGACTCCTGAGAAAGTTTTTAAAAAGCCAGATTGTTTATTTTGAGGAAACATGACAAAACCCTTATTTTGTGGAAAGCAAAGCCCTCAGCAGGGCTTGGCATGAGGAGGGGACAAAGAGAGGCCTGGAGCCTCCAGCCAAGCTGAAGTTTCCCTCCCTCACATCGTCCCTCGCCTCGCTCGCGTCGTGAGCGCAGATTTGGATACGAGTTTTTTATTTTTACTGAAGAATTGATTTCATGGCTGCCCTAAGTGAGCAGAGCTGTGATGCATTAACTGATGTCAGGCAGGGGATGTTTACCTATTTATCTTGGCTCAGGCAGTGCCTGTAGTATTTTCTTCCTCTGTTCTCCAAGACTCATTAAATGTTACAAACACCAGCGAAGTCCTAATGAAACAATTGCATCCTCGTGGTTTGATATGCAAAGCAACACCTCCAGCAAAGGCTGATAAATGCCTGTCTTTATGATTTTTTCTTCCCACTACATTTATATGGAGGGGAAACATATTGACTTTCTCTGATCTGGAGCCAGCTTGGGAGGTTCCCTGTGAGGGTGGGCAGGGGCTGGACTGGCATTCCCAGAGCAGCTGTGGCTGCCCCTGGATCCCTGGCAGTGCCCAAGGCCAGGTTGGACACTGGGGCTTGGAGCAGCCTGGGATGGTGGAAGGTGTCCCTGCTCATGATGAGTTGGTGAATGAGCTGATCTTTATGATCCTTTCCAACCCAACCCATGCCTCGATTTGTGCTCCCCTGTGGCGTGCCTGATGCTGCACGTGGGATGCTGGGGCAGATCCCTGGCACCCCAGGTTGTTCTGTGTCCTCTCCCAGCTCAGGGCTTCATCCCTCTTGGCTGGGGCAAGTGGCTGCTGGCTTTGTGCCTCCCTGTGCCCTGTGAGGCCGTGCCAGGAGCCCCGGCTCCTCCGAGAGCCGCGGTGTTAACGCCGGGGGAGTCCCGGCCCGGCTGATTGGTGTAGCAGGGTTTGAATTCTGCACTGAATATGACTAATAATCCATGACCTGCCTGTGATTATAGATGAAAGAAAGCTGATGAAGAGACCCTGCAGTGGCACAGAAAGGAATTAGCCATTGTCTAAAGCCGGGGCAGTACCGGAGCATTTGGATTTCACATCTGAGATTCACGGGTGAATAATTCAGCACTTGAAAAAACGCTTCAGCCTCAGTGTGACATCTCCACATCTTCTTTCAGTGATATCCAAGACTTTAACTAAACATTGCCTCCCAGGGAGCTGGGGCAGCTGTCCAGATATTTTTCCTCTTAAGTATCAGCATTCCAGATTGTTACCTGGATACAGATGGAGATTTGGACTGATATCTTAGGAGATGCAAGCTCTTCTAATGCGGGATTTTGCCTTCAGAAATCGCCTCCGACCTTCGGCGGAACCCAAAATCTTCCCAAGTAAAATTAAGAGACGTGGCTTTAGATTTAATTGCTGTTTCCATCTAATTGTGTGATCTGCTAAGGCCTGTGGAGTGGGGATGGGGTTGTTTGGTGTGGGGAATTTTGAATAAATGAAACAGTTCTCAAAGGGAAAATGTTGGTGGATTTCTTAAATGTGAATAGGAAAGTGGAGGAAAAGTAGGTTGTGTATAAAACAGCCTTGGAAAATGGCTTGATGTTTTCTACAGGGGCCCTGTAACCCTCAAACTAAATCCAGTGCTTTTAAATTGCTGCATTTGAGTGGAAAGGAAGAACCACCCAGGAATGTAAGTGTTAAAGTGTTCCTACAACCTCAGCTCCGCTTCCTCCAGCGTATACATTAGTATAAGTCTTTAAATAAATGATCACATATTATTCCTCAAATAATTCATCCATTTTCTGAATTATTAGCTAAAAATGGATGGTATCTTATAATTGTCATCAATTCCAACTCCTTATCGGGCCTAATAAGTTCTTTTCTCGGTGTGATAAGTGTTTTGATCATTTCCTTTTCCTACCTCCCCTGATTCCCTTTATAGTCAGAAGCATTGGCTCCTCGGGATGCACATCACAGAATGAGACTGGGAAGCTGTTTTACCTGGAAAATCTGTGGTCCAGCTGTGTCAGCTGCAGGAAACTACTCAGGAAAATAAACCCAAGTCAGTAGGTGCTGCATGTTTTCCCTAAGTGTGGCTCACTTTTAGGCTCACCTTGCCAGGCAGAGCTGCCGCACCAAGGTGGTCTCAGGGCAAAATGATGGTAATGGTGATGTGTTTAAGAGCTGTTACCTGCTTGTGCAATTAGAAGTTTTAAACCCAAATGAGGAGAAGTAACCCCAGCTTTGTGCTCTGGAGCTGAAAGCACAGGCACTCCTTTCCAAGCACAAGGAATATGCAGGAATTGCATGAAGTTGGAAGTTTAAAAAGGAAATCGGATGGAAGGGCCCATCTGCTATCAGTGCAATCATTTCTGTGTACATAGAAAGGAAAAATCCTTATGAAACTTGGGAGTTGTTCAGGAATATTCAAAGGATCTGGCTAGAAAGCTGGCTATAATGTCTAAGTGGATTTTGTCTTCCACATCCCTGTGGAACATCACCCTTTTTTGGGGGGATCTCTCACCGTTGCCTCTTTTGTGGCAATCTTTAGTTTATTGAAGGTGATGGCCTGGGATTTAGCACATGGCATGGCCCTGCTCATGGGAACAAGATGAGCTTTGAAGTCCCTTCCAACCCAAATAATTCTGGGATTCTGGGATTCCGTGTCCTGCAGTAAGGGAACAGCAGCTCCCTGAACCAGTTCTTTGTGTAAACCATGGGAGGAATGAGCCCTTCCTCCCTTGCTCCATCTTAATTCCTTCCTGTGCCAAGCACTCCACTGCTTGGTTTCCTATCTGTGCTTTTATGAAAATTATGTGTACTTTAGAAATTAACACTTTTTATCCGGAGTCCACGCTGGCTAATTGCTAATAAGAGACAAAAGAGATTCGTTAAAATTTCTTTTTCTCCTATAAAATTTCTAATTTGAAGATATTAGAAAAGAGAAATGTTTACCCCACTAGGGTTACTGCAAATATCCTGATGAGCTTTCACATCCTCCTCCGGCACCAGCCTAATTACCCTCCTTAGTCCAAACTTTAATATATTACAAATTCGTACAGAAAAAAAAAATTCCTCCTTTCCTCCTTCTTTTTTTAAACCTGGTGTTCTTTTTTTAACAGGGAAAATATGATAATATTTCTCATAGGGAAAGAGGCAATGGCAAAATTTAGGACTGAGACTTTTCTTCAGCGTATCCCTGTGAAATCCAACTCTGTGCTGTTGTGACTCTGCATTAATCCATATCTCTAAACAACATTTTACACACCCTTCTTCAGCTGAGTTATTTCATAAAAGCCAGTGTGTGAGGGACTCTGAAACATCCCCTTTCTTCATCAGCTTCTGTAATCTTAATGCACTTGACCTTGGCCTCTCCTGTTTCCTGATGAGGTTCACAGGAAGAGTTTGTTAAGCTTTTCAGACACTGCTTTGTCAATGGGTCCATAAATACAGCAGCAGAAAGGGAATCTGGGTAATAAGTGCATTTAAATGAAGCAATTCTGCCCATCAAGAAATCTCCATCCCAAACTATTCTTTATTGGTTTTTGTTATTTTAGAGCAGACTGATGTATAATTAGCTTTGGAGAGTCCTCGTGTTTTTGTGAGGTTAATACCCCACGATCCTGCTGAATTTTCAACCTTTGCAGATTTATGAGAGTTGGAAGTTCCAATCATTCCACTCTAATTTTCTCAGAAATCCAGGCCCTTAACATTTCTGATTTTATTTAACTTCATATCCAGAGATGGAGTGAAAACTACATGTTTGGAATACAGTTGCTTTTAAGGAGGAAAGGCAAAAAGCAACATCATGGGCTGTCTTTGGGCATCTTTGCTGCTTAAAGGGAGCTTTGAAAAAAGATGGAAACAGGCTTTCCAGGCAGGCAGACAGGACAAGGAGAGAGTAAACTGCCAGAGGGGAGATTTAGATTAGGAACTAAGAGGAAAAACTCCCCTGTGAGGGTGGGCAGCCCTGGCACAGGGTGCCCAGAGCAGCTGTGGCTGCCCTGGATCCCTGGCAGTGCCAGGGGCTTTGGACATTGGGGCTTGGAGCAGCCTGGGGCAGTGGAAGGTGTCCCTGCCCATGACAGGTGGTGGGATGGGCTTTAAGGTCCTTTCCAATCCAAGCCATTCTGTGATTCTATTAATTAGAAATGTTTTTACTTCTGGCCATCACAGCTAAACCAAAGTTTGTGTTCTTACTCATTTTCAGGAGATGAAAATCTCCCCCTCATTTGCCAGTGCTTTTCAAAACTATGCAGCTGCTGACACTAATTATTGCTTCATTTCCTTCCACTTCTATAAAATATGAGAGGATGACCAAAAAAAAAAAAAAAAAACCCAGCAACTCTTCTTAATCATCCTCTCTTGCTCTGGGTAGGCAGGAATTCTCTTTATGCTTCTTGTCCTCAAAATGGGGTGCACTCATTGAAACCCTCCTGGGGTCCACCTGGGCTCCTGCATTTCCTCACCCTCATTATTCCCAGCAGAATATTTACCCGGCCCCATGTGCAAATTCATCCCTCATTTGGTAAAAAGGGCTGTTTAATTCTTCCTTCCTTGAATCATCCTCAGGTTCTTGATCACTGTCTGTGGGACGTGGAGCTGTGCTCATCTGAGGCCACAACCTTTGTGGCCCTGGGCCATCCTTTTCCCTTCCATTTCCTCAGCTTCTCTGTTCTCCATTTCCCCATGAGCTTCCCCTGCTCTCCAGTGATTCTTCCCTGACTCTTCCCTTTCTTGCTTTGCATTTTGGAGCTCTCCTCTCTGGGGTTTGGCAGCTCTGCCTTCCCTAACCCAGGACAGTATTATGCTGAAGCCCTCCACGTTTCAGACGTTCCCTCATGCGTTTCAGCTGCTCCAGGATTTTAATTGCCACCTTTTTCCCTTTGTGATACGCTGCTGCTCTTGATGTCTGAGAATACATTTACAGAGAAAGCTCCTCTGGTATTTAACGTGTGCTTTGTCAGGAAGGCTGTAATTTTGTTCACTTCCTTCCTTTTGCCTTTAAGTTGTTTGTGACAGGTCTTGAAACACTCACACCTTATGTCCTCTCAGAGTAAGGTCAGAAACTGTCATTTATTTGAGAGCTGGCTTTAAATAGCCTGTTCTTAATATCATATCTGGGGGTCTGCTGGAGTTGGGGCTTGGGCTCTGCAGTAATTGTTGCATCTGCTTTCAGCTGGGGAAAAGTGGAGGCTTGCTATGAATATTAACAACTCATCCATCCTTTGCACCTTCTGGGAGCACACCAGTTCTGAAATTGTTTCCCCTTTTAATGGTTTTTGTGTTCTCCATTTTCTCTGCAACGTCCTTTTTCTTTAATCAACTTTATCTCCCTGCCCCCAGATTTATTCCTAATTGGAAGCTTTTATCTGTGTTTATACCTGAACCTATTCTCAGCTAATGTTGGCCCTGTCAGGCCTTACCTTCTTGCAGGGTTTTAGATGTCTCACTGCTGGGATTGACCCACAAACCCTTCTTTGTTTCCTGTTTCTTCTTCACGTGGGCTTTTCTCTGGTGTACTCACCATCAGTGATAGGAAAAGCCCAGGGAACTGCTGGGAGATGCAATTTCAATGTGAGATTTTTCTGGGAAAATAGCTTTGAAACCAGAACCCTCAAGTCCAACATCCCTTTGGTGCTGGAGCAGCACTTGGTGGTGGGCAGAGAGGGAGGATGGTTCCACACTGTGCCTTTCCTTAGGAATTTCACCTCTCTGGCCCTGTCAGATCTGGAAACCTCAGGACTCTGCATTTTTTCTTATTTCAGCAAAGATCAGAGACCCTTGGCCTAGGTAGAAATGTAAATTCATGGAAACAGAGCTTTATTCAGAGAGGTGCTGTTAGCATTAAAATGCACCCTCATTTCCTGGCAAGACAAATTTTGAGCACTTCATCCCCCAGTTGTGAAATTATAGTGAAAAAACAAGGACCAAATGGCATCCCTGGAATAAAAAGGATCAGGGGATTTCTGGTGGGAAAACAGCATCCTTCAGGGCAGGGAATGACCAGCCTGGCATTGCTGTGGCTTCTGGTGCTGCCTCACCACAATTTCTCCACGGGAAGTTCTGTCCTGTGTCCTGCTGTGGGACTAAAGAGGGGGGAAAAAACGGGGAAAAGAACCCAAGAAAAAACCAGCCAAGCAGAAAACCACCTGGCTTTTATCCTCTCCAGAGGTGCAGCTGCCCCTGTCAGCACGGGAGGCAGGGTGTGTGATGTCCTTGCTGCTCAGGGATGGGGCTGCAGGGGAGGGACAGACAGGTGCTCAGCATTTTGGGGAGAGCCTGGGTTCTGCTCCCAGCCAGTTCCTGGCCCTGGACTCTGCTCTGAGCTTCTGCAGCAGTTGCTGAGGTCCTGCAGGGGCAGGAGACGTGGTTAGGAGGAGCATGGTGTGTTCAGCATCCCCCATCCAGGGGAGAGCTGAATCCTCTCCTACTATTACTCCTCTGACTGTAAATATCTCGGAGACATTTACATGGTATTTCTTTTTAAGTATATAATGTTTTCATTCAAAAGTATCACAATTCTTAAAAGACCTGTCAGAGGCTCTGACATGTAATTAATTTCTCTAAAGCTCTTTTTTTGAAAGATACAACTGCATATATAGAACACCTGCACTTATTCACAATTCTGCAGGAAAAAAAGGTACAGATTCTTCTTCTTCTTCTTTGCTTTCTTCCCCCATTTCTCCATAAAAAGATTCTCCTTCACTTTGGATACTCCCTCTCCATTCCCCTCATGAGCTACAACACTCAGGATGTGGAAGCTGTGTGTAAATAGGAGCTGGCATGTTGGGTTTTGTCTGGGTGTGAGTGACTTTTTGTCTATTCAGCTTGAGGAGGAAACACTCTTGCAACTTTAATTCCAGAGCAGCCACCAGCAGCTCAGAACCATGTCCACCTCACAGAATTCCCACGAGTGCAGCTGGGCTTTCAGTCATGGGTTCATGAGCTGCTTCTTATTTTTACCTGGTGGATTTTTTTCCCTCCTCTGTCTGGGCAGAGCATTGAGCTCTCTGGTGTAAGGGTGATACCCAGGAAATATGAATGAGGTGGTGTTCAAGCATCAGTGGATAAATATTTGTATTTATAGATTCTATTGAGATGTAGATCTGTAGATTTAAGTGGCCAAGCACTGGATTCTGTGGCAATCATGACCAACTCGTTTGTTTTACCCCTCTGAGTGCATCCAGGGCATCACTGTGACCATCCCTGGTTCTGTTGGGAAATGCCATCAGCCAAATCACTGCTGCTTCCCAAGGAAGCGTCTGCAGGGAGTCCTGGGGGGAGGAAACCTCTCCAGCAGGTCCCTTGGCACAATTCCTCCTTGGGTTGGCATCTGTGGAGCTGGAGAGGCCGAAGGGGATGTCATCTCCCCAGGCACCTCTGACAGAGTGAAGTGGTGGACCTGTGTGCTTTGCAAACATCCATTCAGAAAAGCTGCAGCAGAAAATGGCATTTTCTGGCTGACAAAGAAGCAAAGCTACTTGTTGCTCTCTTTGTAGAGGGCAGCCATGGAGCAGATGCATTTTTTTGGTTGTATAAAAGGATGGCATTTCCCCTTTTGTCTTTGTTAACCGGAACATGCTTAAATCCTAAAGTTTGCGTGGGCTAAAGTGAGCAGCAGGTCCATCATTTATGTGACTGGAGGTGAGAGAGGGAACATGTCTTTTAGCTCTGCAATTTGGGTGTTTCCTTCCAGCCCTGATCATTCTGGGATTCTGCAATTCTAGGAACTTCTAGAACAAGAAATAATCCAGTTTTACTCCAAGGAACTGGGGAGGCGACATTCCCCCAGCACCTTGCTCTGTGTTGGGAGCAGAGGGAGCTGGTGGAGCCTCAGCTGGGACATCATTTTCCAACCACGTTTGCCTCCACTCCAGCAGCACCAACACCCATGAAACCTCCTCAGTGTCTCAGGAGGTTTTTTAAAAGAGGACAAAAGCATCTCTCGGGTTTCTTGGCCCCCTGGGCTGAAGGACCTGCTCGAAGGCAGGAGGAGATTTGTGGCAGAGGGTCCATGGTGCTGTGTTTTTGTGCACATGGGCTGGTCACTAACAGGTTTTGTATGGCCCTACTAGCACTAGAAATAGGAAAATTGACAGGAATTGTGAGGAATGGGGAATTTCCTCAGCTGTAATGCTGAGGGTTTTTAGAGGCATTTGCAGACTTTCACCTGACCTGAGCCATAGGGCTGAAAGGGGTTTCTCCAAGTCAATGAGCCCTGTGTATTGCTACCACAGCTCTGCATCCTGGCCTTCTGTCCATTAATTTGTCCATCTTGTGCTTAAAACGAGTTGGATTATTGTTCAGCTCCACTGCTTGCTTCCTATTGCTCCTTCCCCTCCATCTCCTTGCTAGCCAGTGACTCTCTGTGGTGCCAGCTGTGATCTTAGCAGGCCGATGCCCTGAAGTCCATGGTGCAATCAGCAAAAGTGCTTCTGAATCCTTCCCTGTGACTGAGCGTGCTGTGCCTGTCCTTGAAGCACAGCCAGCCCCCTGTGCTCCTGCCCTCCTCCCCCAGAGGCTGCAGTTCATCTGACCCCACGTCTTTGCCCCTCCCTTCCGCCCGCCATCCTCTTCCTCCATCCACTCTGCCTCCAGTCAAGTTCATCAGCTTGGAGCTGCTGCCTGATTTTCTTCCTGCCAGCTCTTCATAATATCGTGACCCCAGCAGTGCCTCTCTTCAGTGGCCTGACACCATCTAAAATCTATATTCTCTCCCTTTTATACCTCAGTCTGCAGATGACTCTTGTGTTCTGTGCTCTCCTGCTACCCAGTGTATTCCCTGCGCACTGCCCTTATCCCCTGGACCTCTCCTGCTTTCGTTTTTCTGCCTGGGACCAGCTGTTCTCTCTTTGTTATCCCCAGCCTTCTGTTCCTTCCTGCTCTGCATCACGTCCAGCCCCTTTGTCAGCTTTTCTTTCCCAGTTTCTGTTTCTCCCTGTCTCTTTTGGGGTCTCACCTTTCCTGGTCACACTGGTCACAAGGTCTCAGCAAACTTGGGTTGTCTGTCCCATCTGTACTTCATCTCTGTGTGACCCTGTGGGAAGTTGGCCCATCTGGACCCTTCTCAGTTCTTCCCAGGTGGTTTCTGGAGCTCAGCTCTGCTCTCTGGGGCACTCTGGGCAGTTGAGGAAAAGGCTTGTCCCCAAGCACATCCCCTTTGGTGCTGCGTTTCATTGCCTTCATTGTCTTCTCCAGCCTTTGGATCTCATCCACCAGGAATGGTGTGCACACATTCCTGGTGTGCTTCCCTCCCCCTTGTGCACAAACATCCCAAAAAATCATAATATTGTGAGATTAAGGGTCTGTAAACTCTCCCTTTGTGCCTGTTTGCTTGGCTGCCTGCGTGCTCATTGCTCGTCCCCGTCTGTTCCTGCTCTGTCCATGAAGGCTGGCCCTTGAGTACCCATCAGAATCAAGGAAAGATGGACCCCTTCCTCATGGATGGGGCTTGGAGCAGCCTGGGGTAGTGGCAGGTGTCCCTGCCCGTGGCAGGGGGTGGCACTGGATGGGCTTTAATGTCCCTTCCCACCCAAACCATTCTGTGACACCTCAGCCCCATCCCCAGCAGCCCCACTGGCCCACGTGTGGAGCCCTTGGTCTCCTGAGACCCCTCTGCTTCTCCCGAGGCTGAGGATATTTTATTAAAATTGTCATTAATAGATATTCTAAAAACTTCATTTATTAATACTTCTATTAATTAAGGCACATTTAACAGGCAGGAGATATTATCAAGGAGACACGAAGCTGTAGCCTGTCAATGGCAGATGCAGAGCACCTTCCATGCTCAGACATTAATCTCCTTCATGGAAAAATAACTCTGATCTCTGCTCTGGCTTTTGGAGCCCCTCCTGCTGCAGCATGTCAGCAATGAAAGGGCACAGAGGGAGCTCAGGCTGTGGGGAGGGTGCTGGCAGGAGAGGGGTCTTACCACAGCAAACAGGCTGGTGTTGGAGAGCTTTGAGATGGGGATTTGCATCAAAGGAAAACTCTCGGGGTTAGTTAAATATTCCTCTAAATATGCAAAGGAATGGAGTTACTGATGCTTGTTATTCTTATCTTCCTCTCGGTGTCACAACATCTTTAAGTTGGGTGAAGGTTTCACTTACTAAGGCGGTTGTAAAGATTTCACGTTAATTAAGAGGACTCCACTGCAAATCTGAATATGAATGAAGTTTGGCTGCTGAACCCCAGGGCAATGAGTGCTGTGGGAACAGCAGACACTGACAAATGTTGATGTGAAAAGTAAAAAGCCAAACAAAAAAAACCCCAAACCCAGAAAAACACCTAAACCAATGCTGCAATCTAGTACCTGTTCTGTGAGAGAGAAAAAAATGAACTTGAGTTGCCAGAAGGGCATAAAATAGATTTTGACTTGGATTTGCAGTCAAAGAGGTGAAATTCTGTCAATCAGGAGCACTGATGAGGGTTCTCCAGTGCCAGCCATGCCCCGGTTCCAGCCACATCACTCTGTTGCTCTGCAGGCAGGTGGTGGCTTTGAAGGGTGGGGGGCCCTCAGTGGAGGATTGAGAAGATCTGGGCTGGATCCTCAGCTCAGCTTCTTTGCTCTGGTGAAGCCCCACCAAGCCCAGCCAGCCTGGACTGCTCATCCCTCCCTGGAGCTGGAGCTTCACCCAGTGGGGGCAGTGGGGGGCAGTCTTAGGGGTCTGGGGGATGAGGCTTCCAAGGATGGGGCTCCTGTGGTGAGCAGTGAGACTGGATATTCTTTTCCACAACAAACTGCTTTTTGGGGAAGTTTTTCATACCTGCCAGTGCTTGGAAGGGCAGTGGTTGATGGTGTGGGAGAGCAGCTGTCACTCCACATCTGTGGTTTTTTCCAGCTCCATCACAGAGTTGCTGTTGATGAACTGGGATGAATCCTCTCCTTCATCTCTCCACTGATCCATCTGGAGACGGGTGGCCTTTCCTGGCTGGACATGACTAATGTGCCTTGGCACAGCAATTTTAGGTGACGTGGAGGGTCCTGCAGAGGTGCTGAGAGCACCTCTCCACCTCCCAGAGCAGGACTTTGGGGAAGGAAATGCTGATACACAACATTTTCACCTTGCTGAAAATACAGGGGACTTGGCTTTTGGACTGGAAAAGTGACAAGCTGAGAGCCTATATAAATTGGATTTGTCCTCTTAAGGAGGATGCAGGCAGCGTGTGAGGCTGTGTGGGGGTGTTTTATTGTTGTTATTTTTTATTCACGGTTCCTTGAGCTGATCCTGGGGATTGCACTGACTGTGGTTGTGTTTCTGGAAATGTGCAGGTTGGCCAGATGCAGTGGGGCATGGAGTGAACAGAAAGAGGTTAAATTGATGGATGACCAACAAGAGCAGGATTGTGCCTCAGAAGACCAAGAAACTATCCTGATTAATGGGGTGAAAGAAAATGGTAAGGAACTTAATTATGGTACATGAGGGAGCAGCGACAGCTTGGAAGCCAACTTATTTTCCTAATTCCTTTTGTGCATTTAATATTAGCAGCTTGTGGGTATCTCTGCAATGTGGAGCAGGGGAGTAAACGGGTGTTTTCTGCACAGGAATCATTCCAGCCATAAATCTACACCTTTTTAGGCCTCAACAAGAACTGCTTTTACCTGTGCATGGGTATGGCTGGAAATGTTTATGTGCACGGGCAGTTGGAATTAAAGATTTTAGTTTGGTTTCTTGGGGGAAAAAAGTCATCCAGGACTTCGTAGCCCCTCTTTCTGTTGGGAATCTTTCCCTCTCGTGGCATTACAATCCCATTAGCCAATATTAGCAAGATTTAGCTGAAGGCTACTTAGTCCCTACAAACTGGGGGAAAATTAGAGATCAGGTGGGAGAAAGGAACCAGGATTAGTGGGAAGGGAAGGTTGGATTTCTGAGCTCGTTCTTGCCTGTGTCCCATCACCCAGCACGTGGGATTCCCTATCCTGTAATCCCTTTTCTGCACAGACAGGTAGTGTTCCTGGGAGCCACCAACAGGGGTGGGGAAGGATCTGCCCCTTTCAGCAGCCTCCCAGAACACCCAACTTTGTATCTATTTCATTGATTCTATATTTGCTCTCAGAATAACTAATTAGGAGTACCAGTGCTCAGCTGTCTGAAACCCTGATTGCAATAAATAAACCTCCAAGCATTTTCTGAGGTCATTTGGACTGTAATCTCCGGCCACAGTAAATGCAGAGGGGAGGCAGAGCCTGATGCTTTCATCCTTCAATGTGTTTTATGTTTAATTTCATGGCTTTTTACATTTTGTATTGGCCCATAAATCTTGAGATAGATAGATAGATAGATAGATAGATAGATAGATATATTTTATTTATATATAAATTTGATCCTGTTAGATGTCAAGAACTTGGTCCTCTGACATGTTCAGATCTTTCTGTCAGCTCTAAACAAGGTGGTAGAGATAAATGTTCTTTGCCAAAACTTCGGAGCAGCTCCAGCCACGGGGGTGCCCATGAGGGCCCACAGCTCGTGCTGGTGGCAGGTGAGGCACATGCTCACACTTGCCCCTGGGATGTAATTTGGGAGCTGTCCCTGTCAGCCCATCCCCTTCCTGACTGTACAGGGTGAAGCTGCAGCTTCTGGAGCTGCAAAGGGATTTTGTAGCCATGGTTCCTTTGTCTGATCCAGTGGACAACAAAGTCAGTGCTGCCCTGATCAGTAAGGTTAGAACCTCACACCAATTCCATGGAATTCAATTAAACAGGGCTTAAAAAGTACTTTAATTAGACATAACACTGCTTTCGGTTAGAACAGACCTTAAAGCCCATCCAGTGCCACCCTCTGCCATGGGCAAGGATACTTTCCACTATTCCAGGTTGCTCCAAGCTCCATCCAACCTTGGGCACTGCCAGGGATCCAGGGGCAGCCACAGCTGCTCTGGGCACCCTGTGCCAGGGCCTGCCCGCCCTCAGAACTAAGAATTCCTTCCCCACATCCCATCCCAGCCTCCCCTCTGTCAGTTTAAACTTTCAGTTTGAGCACTGCTGTGTAGGAGTTGCTGCTGAATCCAAGGCCAGGAACCAGCACAGAGCTCTGGAGCTGCCACCTCCCCTTGCCCATGTGCTGTTGGGTGGATGCTGAGGGAAACTGGGAAAAGTGGTTTTGCTTCTCCAGCATTTTCTGTGTGAACTGTATTCCCTTGGAGCATCACTTGAACACGGGCCTGATTTTAGGCTGATATGGAGTCCCAGAAAATCAGGTTTTGGCATTTGTATTTCACAAGAGTTCAGTTCACTCACACAAGTATAAACCTAAAGAAATGCCCAGAGAGGGTTTATTTTATATAATAGCAGCTTTGCCTATTGAACGCAGCTTTTGAGATTGAATTTCAGCTTTCTGCCTCCCCCTTCTTTGAGTCTTACAGCATTCACAGACATTCTTCTTTTATCCTCAAATTTTCCATGCTTCCTGTTAGCTCCAAGCTGGTTTTTATTTTATTTTACTTCTGAAGTGGAACTGCACTGGTTAATTTGTTTTGGTGCTTAAGGAAAAAGATACCACCTCTGCATTTCTGATCTGAAGACTGGTGGGAGGGACTCAAAAATCAGCTTTTTTATTTATTTCCTTTTTTTAACCATTTTCAAGCAAGCCAGTCTGGCCTTTCCCAAGTCGTTCATGTTGAAGATGATGACAGGCATTGCATTGCACTTCTGGTTGGAGTTAAGGAGTCTTTGGGAAAAGGTTTAAAGTCCTGGGAGTGCTGCGAGGCTCTAGCTGCAGTTTGTGCTTTGTTCAAACTTCACTGATGGCTCCATCCCTAAGGCCCCTGTAGCACAAAACTTACAGGACTGAAATTAAGGGGGTTTTGACCTCCTGCTTGGCACAGGCAGGCACCCCACTCCTTCCATGGCATCCTGTTCCTTTCCATCCTCCCCACCTGGGGTTTTCCACTGTGCTGGTGGTACCTGCACCAGCACCAACCTCCCCTCCCCAGGCTGCCAAGGATGCAGGAGATTTACTTTCCTCTCAGTTTGGAATAAGAGCACTTGTGGAAGGTCACAGCAGCCAAATAAATCCCTTTGCATGCCCCATTTAATGCCACATCCTGGTGCTCCAGTTGTGTTTTAAAGCACTTGTCCCTCCTTGGAAAGCTTTGGCTCTCGCCCCTCTGCCTTCAGCGGAGCCACCAAAAAGGAAAGAGCTGAGCTGTGACAAAAGCACCAGGCTCCGAGTCGGCAGAGCTCTCTGGCTGGGATGAATGCACTCATTGGAATATTTTTTTTTTTAAAAACAGAGATATCAGAGTGTGTTCATGGATGAAAAGACATCGTATTTAAATTTCAAGGGTCATACCGTCCGTTGAGCCAGGAGTCAGATAAAAGTATATTCATAACTTTATTCTGCCATAAAAGAAGCGCAACGAGGTAAAACTAAAAAAATCCTTAGGTTAAAAAATCCTTACATTACTAAAAAGGCATTTTTAGTGATTAGGGAAGAATGGCAAACCCCCACAATAATTCTAACAATAATTACTTTAAACTCTGTGTTATCTTCTGCCTTCCCTTGGCATGGACAGTGACAAAAAGACTGCTGGGTTTTTAAAATCAGCCATCACTCCCTGACTCCCGAGCAGTGAAACAGCTCAGGTGTGTGCAAGCTCAGACCCCGCAGGGGGGGTGCTTTGTTTCTTTAAGAATCTCACTTTCCTGTTAATTTTTTCAATGTTAACGAGAACATTTTTATTAGGCTTGTTTTTTTTTTTTAATAACATTGTGAGGTTTGAGAGGCAGTTTCCAGGTAACCGTATGGATATGAGGAGGGAAGAGCGGATGTGTTGCGTGTTTTGAACGTGCTCTTGTACCTATTCCAGCTGGCTGCAGGGAGCAGCCTGTTTACCTCTGCCTTCCACGCACATCACCACGTTAACTGGATCCGGGAGGGAAGGATTGCTGGGAAGGGCTTCCCAAAGGAGCGCTTGGAAAAAGTCACTGGGAGAAGGGGAGCAGGGTGGCGAGCCTGAGACCTTTAAGGGTGGTAACCTTTGTAACCTTCTCTCTTTTTCTACCTCCAAGGGTGGTAACCCCTCTCTCTTTCTCCCCTTTTCCTCCATCCCCGCAGAGTCGCACGCCCTGGATGGTGATGAGAGGCCCTGCAGCGCCGCCGAGGCAGCGGCGCCATTCCCGGCGCTGAGCGCGGCTCCCAAGGAGGGCCCCGCGTGCCACCGTGCCCCAACGGCCAAGAAGCCCTGCCTGCTGAGCCCCCCGTCGCCACTGCGCCTCACCGATGTCCCCGAGCACGCCTCGGACGACTCCTCCGCCCACGCCATCTCCCTCACGTCCTGCGTGACCAAGGGCATGAGCTCCTGGTCGCTGCCGGGCGACTGCGAGAAGGCTCCTTTCACCATGATGGAGCCCGGGGGGATGTCGGCGCTGACGGGAGACTGCCTGATGCAGCCGAGCCGGACCTGTCTGGGCTGCTTTATTGAATCCAAGGACGGCATTGATGCGGAGCCGGGAATAAGCTTGAAAGTGGGGGATATAAATAGGGATTATGACACCTGTTCGGTCTCTGATATAGGGATTCACTGCATGAGCACAGGAGAAACCATGAGATATGGGGATCAACTGCTTTCAGACCAGCTTTTAAGCTTCCCTATGCATAAATCGAGGGCAGCGGACAAAAGAGATGCAGAGAAATCTGACAGTGATTCAGAGGACCCCACTCAGAAAAATTATTACGAGGGATTACTATTAGACAAATGCAATGGTGAGGAACCTTTACTAACAAATCCCAACCAGGAATGGGGCTATTTTGAATCTTTCATTAGTGAAAGTAAAATTGAGCTGCTTGACCTCTGCTCCAAAAATGAGCTTTCTGTAAATCTGTTTTCTGAGGAAGACGTGGACAATTACATGTTCGATGATGACGATTCCACCTTGGGAAGTGATGTCTGTTCCCTAAAGATTAGATACGAATCTTTCCAGGACAATGTGCGGGAGAAGACCACCACCCTACAAGAGGACGCCCAATTCAACTTCTTCCCCAGCGTGTTCAGCAACTGCACCAAAAGGGACAGCAGGAGCACCCTGAAAAGGGGGCCCAGCGGTGCCACCGACCCTTCTCAATTCAAATCCGAGGAAGGCATCATCTGGGGGGAGGAGGAGGAGGACGGCGAGGAAGAGGACGGTGAGGAGGAGGAGAAAGCTGCCTTAAATAAATCTTGCAACAGCACAGAGATGGTGCAGTACGTGGGCTCCAAGAGGAGCCACTTCTTGGACTCGGTGAATTCCACAGAGGACTCCGGGGAGTTCAGCGATGACAGCACTTGCACGGAGTCCTCCTACGACGTGCTGCGGGACATCAAGGACTGCAGCCGGTACCTGGCCCGGGACCACTCCGGCTCCTTCATCCAGCAGAACTACGGGCTGCGGGCAAAGAGGAAAGTGCGATACAGCGACGACTACCTGTACGATGTGGACTCCATCGAGAACGAGAAGATCCTGGACAAGAAGGAGTGGCTCCCGGACGGGCCCAAGGAGGAGGACGACGACGAGTGGTGCCCCAAGAAACGGCGAAAAGTCTCTCGCAAGGAGCCCCCCGTGATCATCAAGTACATCATCATTAACAGGTTTAAAGGGGAGAAGCATATGCTGGTGAAGCTCAGCAAAGTGGATGCCAACGAGACAACTGTTACTCTGAACGAGGAGCTGCTCAGCAAATACAAGAAGCTGGCCCCACTGAAGGGCTTCTGGCAGGAGAGGCAGCAGAGCCGGCTGGATTTGCTCAGATCGTCTCTCTACCACAAGCAGAATTTCTATCTTAACGGCTCAGATGCTTCATTCCTCCCTCACCCACGGAAGCGAAAATGCAAGCTAGCAAACAGGCACCGGATTCAAAGAATTAAAGCCATCGAGCAATCAGTGAACAAGCTGGGCTCTTGCTCCTCTGATCACAAGCAGCCTTGCAGCAGTAAGGAGGACGTGGGCCTGAAAGGGCTGCCAGCATTAGCCATTGCCACCCCCAGCTGTGCCAACGGATTACACGTCCACGACATCGCGGGCATCACCGTGAAGTGCAAACCGCAGGAGCGGGAGCACAAGGGGACAGAGCGGAAAGTGCTCCGCAGAATCAAATTCAAAAGTGAAGCCAGGTTGAAGTGCAAGAAGATTAAAGCTGCCACCAGTACAGCAGAGGACTCCCCAGCACTGGAAAACCAGGACTCCGCAGCGCATCTGAAGGACGAAAACAGTCCCTGTGCTTCAGACAGCTCCCATCTCCCAGAGTGCCACGAGGATAAGGTTGCTAAAAATTCTCCTTTCCTACCATCCACCTCCTCTTCAGACAAGCCTCTGCCATCTGCTAATATCACCACCAATGTACCCCTGATCCCTGGAGGGTATCTGCAGACGTTGTTAGATGCTTCAGATCTGTCGAGCAACACCAGTATCCCGTACTTTGCCCAGCACCCCTCCGAGCAGCAGCAGCAGCAGCAGCACCCGCTCCCCAGCATCGTCCCACCGGAAAAGCCCTTCCCGTCCCTGCAGCCGGCACAGAGCTGCGTGCTCTCTCCACCCTCCGAGTCGGAGCTGCAGCAGTCACCCGGCCACTTGGAGATGGAGCAGGGCGGCTTCGGCAGCATGTGGCCGGCCAGCAAGGGCAGCGAGCGCCAGGACTTCCCCGGGGACATGCCGGAGGCGGCCGGAATGCCGAGCGAGTTTGCCCCGGGCACAGACGGCCTCCCCGCCTCTGGATACACTCAAGTCAATCTGAATAGCGGCAAATTGCTATACCAAAAAAATTACATGCCGGATAGCCAACAAGTGCAGTCTGATGATTCTTATCAGTCATGTCATTTCAATAATGGAGAGGGGCGCTTTCATTTCCAACGAGGTACACTCAGTACAGATGATGGCAGGCTCATTAGTTTTGATTCAGTGGGTTCATTGTCAGTTAGTTCTAGCAATTACAGTTCTTTAAGTTTAAAGTCTTGTGAAAAGGATGGCGAGGATGATATTAATGATGATTTCTTGGCCCACTGCAGTCCCAAGCTAGTGATCCAGCAGAGCATAGATGAAATCACCCCTTTGAAGGAGTCCACGGACCTTTTAGACATTTCCAACTTCACGCCTGATAGGTTCCGCCAGTCGTCACTTTCGGAGATGTCCCCTCCAGACACTCCCAACCTGTCCCCACAGATAGCTGGCTCCGATGCCAAGCCTCTGGGCACCCTGAAGGGCTTTCAGGAGAGCCCCCAGGCCTCCCTCAACAGTTCTGAGAAGGTCAAGTGGAACTGTGGGGTCCTGCAGACCGAGGATCAGGCAGATAACGGGTTTGCTTTAAATAATCACCAGTTCCAGTTCCATATGTTCAATGATGAAGATTCTGTCAGCCTTCTCGAAAAGAGTCCATGCTTGTCAACATTTAATGAGCCATCTGGTCAAATTAGCACCAATAGCAAAGTGTCAAAATCGAAGAGGAAAAGTTCATCCAGCAAGAATGTGGGTACAAACCAAAGCTCTTCCCAGAAAGCCACCCGGAAAAAATCACCCAAAACCAACAAAGGAACCGATAAGCCGCAAGGGAAAAACTCTAGGCAGGCACCCAAATCCACCAGGAAAGGGAAAAATGCAGCAGGAGTCAATGGCGAGAAGGCTCCAGTTGTTGGCGGCAGGGTGGTCACTCAGCTGGGCACCGTGGCCACGGCCACCAAGGGCGTGGCCGAGGGCACTCAGCACTGTGGCCCGGCAGGGGTGAAGCTGGGCAAGCACAACGGGCTCTCTGGAGAGTGGGCACTGGGAAAAGACGGGGGCACGGGCTGGTCGGAAGCCAGCCTGGGCAACTCCACCAGCCTCCTGGACGACGACCAGAGGGAGTTCGAGGAACCTTCCAACATCCTGTCCAACATTGCGTCAGGAATGGCCGATGTCCAGAGGTTTATGATGGCCTCCATTGAGCCCTTGTGGGGGCCCGTCGGCCACAACAGCGTTCCAGACATATTCCGGTCACCGGAGTCCAACAGCCTGAAACTGAAAACTCTTAAAATTTTGGCAGGGACATCCCAAGAGTCAAAGAAGAAGGCGAACGGTGGCTCGCCTGGGGCGGCGAAGAACCACAAGTCAAACAACAAGGGCTCAAGCAAAAACAGCAAAGCTGTGACCTGCGACCCCGGTCGCCCCAACTGCTCCACCGGGTTCACCACGGACATTCACGCTCCCTTTTTTGATAAAAACTATAGTAACCTGAGCACTTTAGGCAATAATGGACCTACCCATAAAAAACTCTACCGTCATAAATCCAGTTCGAAATCACTGAGGGATGAGAACTGTAAAATCAAGCGGACGGACCGCGAACAGCCCCACAAGGACCCACCCGTGACAGCTGCTTTTGAGAAACTGAGGTAATGCTGCACCAAACTGGCTGGAATGCCCCTAACCTCCCTCCCACCTGCTAGGCCCGCTGTTCCTCAGTTTTTCCTTCCTGAAAGCAAAAGTTTGCATGAGAAAAAAAAAAAAAAAGACATTCCCCTTTTACAGTTTTGGTTGGTTTTGGTTTTGGGGTTGGTTTCTTTTTTTGTTTGTTTGGTTTTTTTAATTATTTTTAAATGCATGAAAATACTTATGACTTGCAAGCTACCTAAAAGAATGACCAATTTTCTGGCTTGGCTGGGGTTAAAAAAAACTAACAAGGCTACTCTTTTCTGCTGTTTGGCTTCTTCAGTTTTTAATTACTTATTTATTGGGGGAAAAACAAAAACAAAAACTGAAAAAAGAAAAAAAAAGATTACACGCTCTTTTTAATGATTTTGACAAGGAAAGACTTTTTTTTTTTTTTGGAACATTTTGTAAAAAATAAACCACAAAAAAAAAAAAAAGAGGTTCTGCATCCAAAAGCCAAGATCTCAAAACTTAAAGGCTCTTTACTTTGCAAATGAGAACTCGTTCCTAATTGAGCTTCACGTGGCAATTTTTGAGTGCTTTCTGGCCCCCTCTGCTGTTGTGTCTCCTAACCTGCATCATCTAAAGCTGCATCTTCTCTACCCGCCCGCCTTTAGCGCGTTCGCTCCGTCGTGGTGACTCCAGACGAGCTAACTAAGATGGCATCAAATGTTTGATTTTTTCCTGCAGGGAATCAGACTCCATTCTTCTTAAAGCAGAAACAGCATTTTTGGGTTTTCCTGTATTTGAAGAAAAGACTCCCTTTTCTAGAAAGACGGTTGATGTTTGGTTCTTTTCTTACCATTTTTTTTTTCCGGTTGTTTTTTCTTTTTTTTCCCCCATCGGTTCCTTTTCGAAATCTGCCTTGTGGTCTGTTGAAATGTAAGTGCTGAAATGGAGAGTTTGAAATTGTGGGAATTTTATTATTTGAAAGCAAACCTAATCTGGTATTCTCTGTGAAAGACTGTTTTAAAAGTCATACTGTTGTACAGTAGTTTATGCACTATTACCCACAACAACAAAAAATTGTGCCAAACTATGAACAAGTGACTGTATTGTATATATTTTTACTTCTCTATCAACATTGGGTTGTGAGTGTTTTCTGCAGCTATGCCTTTTGGTTTTACTAGAAACATTCCAGTTGTTAAGTACTAACCACCCCCCTTTGAAAGCACCTGTAACTCACGATGAAAAACGATATTGTTCACTGATACAACTTACCAAAAGTTTTATGGACATGACTAGAAGTGTGCCAAATTTACTTACCTCATTTCATGGATTCACCCTGTGGTTTAAAACTCATAAAGGGAAGAAAAAAAAAAAAAAGAAAAAAAAAAAAAAAAGGAAACAAAAAGGGGGAAAAAAAAAAGAAAAAAAGGAACTTTGAAACCGATGCTGGGAAATGGTAACGTCCTCTCTTTGAAACCATGAGCAGAAAAACTTAATGGTGAAATGTTGAGTTTCATTATAGGAGAGAGTTGCAATGGTGGAGGAGTTCAGAAAACCACTGACGGTAAGTTTGCCAGGAACTCAAGTGTCTGCATCCAGAGACTACAGAACAGCTGCTTTTCAAGTGTCTGTTTTCTTAAAGCAAAACCTGTAGCTGAAGATCATTTGAAATGCAAAGTTACATTGCTAATTCTTTGTATCTCAGTTTTATATATTTTATAAGAACCTGGGATAAATTCTGAAATAGGTATAAAAACAGAACTAATACATTTCATACATTGAGTGCTATTCACTTTTCCTTTAAATAGTTTCTTAAACATTTTCGATGCAGAGCCTGTCAAAAGCGCTCTCCCATCATAGCTTTGGTGTTTCCTCCATGTCTAACCTTGTGATGCCAATATAGTTTGAACTTTCAAAAGCAGAGTCATTAATTTAAAATACAACTCAGAACCTTTTCTTTGATTCAGTTCATGAAACAAATACAACCAGTGGAGCTATTTGTGATCTCACCGATCAGGGCCGGATCATGACTGGACTTTATTAAGACAGCGTTAAGTATTGAATGCTAAATGTATTCTCAAAAGGCCTTATTTGTAACCCTCCTCACCACACCTTCGCCCTCCACGAGAATAAGAAACCCAACAAAGATCTATTTTCCGTGTGCAACTGAGAGCCTGTGCGTTTTGCTGCTGATTTCTAATGAAAAACCTTGATATGCAAGAGCCCTGGGAGCGATTGGGAGCAGAGGGATGTGAGGCTTGGACACCTTATGCAATAGCAGGCGGTGAGGAAGAGGAGCCTTTCTAGCAGTGGACAGATCACGTTGCTGATACAGCCACAGGCGTAGATGTGGTGTCACACAGAGGGCAGGACTGGGCTCAGGTTTCCTCCCAAGTCAGTTTTTTTCCACCCACGTGCCAGACACAGCAGCAGAATTGGTTTAAGTTAATTTATCAGAAAAGCAGAGCGATCACTTAAAATCAAAGTGGAGATACAGAGTGTTAGTTTAGAATCGTGTTTTCAGCTCTTACAGATCTTGGGGTGCAGTTTAGCTCTGCTCTGCGATCCCAGAGAGAACAGCTCAGTAGTTGCATTGTGTTTTATTTAACAGATGAAAGGACAAACTCTGAAAAAAAAATTAGTAATTAAAAAACCATCCTGTAAGTTCATTTTTTCACGGAATAAATGCTGGTGTTGCCTGGAGTGAGTTGCTCTGGATGAGAGTGGTCCCTGGTGCCCCATGGCATGCAGCATCCCACCTCAGCTCTGGCTCCAGGAGGGAGATCCAGAAGATGCTCAGGATTTACTCTGGAGACAAGAGCTGTGGTAGTCCTCCATCCTTGGGCTCTGGGCTGGCCTGCAGCCACCACACTCCCTGCTTCCCCAGCAGCTCTCTTTTCTATTCACAGGCTCATCAAATACTACAAGCTCCAACCACTGCTGTGGTGTTGGCATATCCCAGTTTTTGAGCATTCCCCCCACATGCTGCAGGAGTGGGTCTGGCAGATCCCTTCTTTTGGGTGTTCTGGCTGCTGCTCTTACAAAGACAGGTCAGGCCCAGGGCTGGGATGTGGCACAGACCTTCCTTCTGACCCAGAACCATCAGTTGAAAGCACATTTCACCTGGCCTGCACTGTGCTCCTTATGCTTAATGTTATGAATATGGGACTCATAATAAAACTCCTTGTACTGGATGGGATAGCAATACTTACTGCATTTGAGGAATGTGCAATAGGGCATGAAGATCAGGCATGAAACAAATCGACTGTTTTATCCCTGAATACCCAGCTGGGTGTTTCAGAACAGTGTTAATCACAAATTCCAGATGCCTTGTTGTTCTTCTTCAGTTCCAGTTGCTGACAGCTTTGGTGGTCATCCCATGTCCTCCAAAAGTCTCTGCCGGGGAGATGTTAAAGAGCCTGGGTCCCTCATATGTGGAACTGGCCCTTCCCTGTGTCTGAAAAGGTCATCGCTCTGCTGCTTGACCCCAAAATTTAGAAATTCCCTTGAGCCAACCATTTGCCCTCCTCCCTTTTGATCTTTATAGAGTATTTGGGTGGGAAGGGACCTTTGAAGGCCATCTAGTCCAACTCCCCTGCAAAAATCAGGGACATCTACTAGACCCGGTTGCTTAGAGCCTGTCTGACCTGACCTTGAATGTTTCCAGGGAGGGGACAGCCACCACCTCTCTGGGCAACCTGAGCCAGCGTTTCACCACCCTCATCAAATATTTCTTCCTCAAGTCCTTGTCAGCAAGGCTGCTCCAAATCCCTTCATTCCCAGCCTGTGGATCCCAGGGATTTCCCCATCCCAGGTGTGGCACATGGCATTTGACCTTGTTGAACCTTATGAGGTTCCCCTGGGCCCACTTCTCGAGCTTGTCCCTGTCCCTGTAGATGTCACTCTGTCCCTCAGGCACGTTAACCTCACCATTCAGTTCAGCGTCATCTGCAAACCTGCTGAGGGGACTCGATCCCAGTGTCTACATCATTGGTGAAGATACTCCACATTGGTGGTCCGAGGACAGACCCCTGAGCGACAGCGCTCACCACTGATGTTCTCCTGGACAGTGAGCTGTTGACACTGCCCTCTGGATGTGACTGTCCAACCAGTTCCTCATCTGCTGAACACTCCATCTTTCAAATCCATCTCTCTTCAGTTTAGAAAGGTGGTGTGGGGGACTGTGTGAAAGGCTTTACAGAAGTCCAGACAAATGACACCTGGAGCCCTTCTCTTGTCCATGGATGCACTCACTCCATCCTAGAAGGCCACTGGGCTGGCCAGGCAGGACTTGTCCTTGGTGAAGCTGTGCTGGCTGTCCTGAGTCACCTCCCTGTCCTCCATAAGCCCCAGCAGAGTTTCAGGAGGGTCTGGTCCATGGTGTTCCCAGGCACTGAGGGGAGGCTGACAGGGCCGTGGTTCAATGGTTTAGTTTTCCCAGTCATCCAAGACTTCACCTGACTGCCAGGACTTTTCAGATACTGTGGAGAGTGACTTGGCAACTTCTTCAACCAATTCCCTCTGGGCTCTCGGATGTATCTCATAAGGTTCCATAGTCTTAGGTATATTCAGGTTCCTCAGATGGTCACAAACTTGATTTTCTCTTACAGTGGGAGGGACTTTGCTTCTCCAATCCCTGTCCTGTGGTTCCACCACTCATGGGAGATGGAAAGAGAGGTTTCCTTAACTTTCTCATCCATAGTTACCAGTCTGCCAATTGTGTCACACCTGCTTTGACCCTTCCTTTTCATGCTGACACACCTGTGGAAGCCCTTGTTACTCTTCATGTCTCTTGCCACATTCAGCTCCATCTGCACCTTGCTTTCCTCACCCTGTCCCTGAACAACCTGACAGTGTCCTAGTACTCTTCCCAGGATATCTGTCCCTGCTGCTGCTGCCTGTGCATCTTCTCTTGCCCTTCAGCCTGACCAGCAGGTCCCAACTCAGCCATGCCACTCTCTTGCCTTCCTTGCCTGATTTCATACACCTGGGGATTGAGAGTTCTTGCTTTCTATGAAAAGCATCCTGAAAGATCTGCCAGCTCTGTTGTGCTCCCTCGTCCCCGAGGGCAGTTTCCCAGGGGATCCTACTGATAACTCCCTGAAGAGCCGGCACTTCACTTTCCTGGGATTCATCTCCACCTGCCTATCACTACCTCAAGGTTTTCACTTCCCACCTTTGCCTCATCCCTCACCATACAAGATCTTGTTCTCCAATTGCATTTTTGTTTTTCATGGCACTGCTCGCAGCTGTGGGAGGACAGGGATGTGGGTCCCACTCATCCCTCCCTGCCCTGCTTGTGCTGGCTCCCACCTCGGCCCATCGTCTTGCCCAGTCCCAGTGCAACTTCCATCCTCCTCATGCATCTCCTCATTGGGCTCCAGGAGCTCGCTTGGCTCTTGGGAGCGATGAAGCCAAGCCACACAAAAGATGTTTATTCTGCAGCATCGCTTAAAATGTCTTTTCTGCTTCATCTCTTTTCACTCCTACTCAGGGGCAGGATGTGAGGACGGTGCCAGCAGTGCTGAGCCATGGTGTCACCATGGTCTGGGTGACCTAGAATTGGCACTGGCATTAAAAAGCAGGGATCAGGCACTTCCAAAGGTCGTAAAATCCATCTGAGAGGAGAATTCCACAGGGCAAGGTGGTACTCACCGCTCTGCCATAGGAGCATGGGTCTCCCATGGCACAGGAATAGGAGAGGTGTCCTACAGAAAGGAATCCTGCAGCAGGAGCCAACCCAGCCCACAGCCATCGACTGCATTTAGAGGTTTTGTAAATAGAAAAATATCAGTGATGGGGATCCAATAAAAACCTTTTGGGTTTTTATTACAAAATACATCTTAACAGGTTGCTTTTATTTTCTTTTTTTCTTTCTTTTTTTTTTTTTTTTTTTTTGAGCACGGGAGGTTGGATGTTTTTAAAAAATATCTTGAAAATAATGACTTGTGAACCAGAGGTAGCCAGGCATTTTGGGAGGAGGAGGAAGAGGAGCAAGAGGAGGGCAGGGGCAGCCACAGGACTGTCCTTGCCATGCTGTGCTGTCCTTCTGAGGCTGGGTCAGCTTGGAGAGGAGAAGCCAAGGCTGGCTGGTGATTGCTTGGAGAAACCATTGCTGCACCGTTTGCTCTTTCAAAAAATCAGGATCGCTGTTAATTTTTTCAGCATTATGGGCCAAACAAGCCAGGAACCAAAATAAAGATGTTTTAAGCATTGTCATCCTTTAGCTGCTGGACCATGTTCTTTCTCTAAGCTCCCGATCTAGCAAAGCACTTAGGTGGGAGCTCACTCCTGGGGGCTCCTGTGCCCCAAGTGCTTTCCCAGCCAGTGATGTCAAGTCCCAAGAGAAACTCCCCTGAAGTCAGTGTAAGTGGGAAGAGGACTTGGGTTGGTGCAGGATCAGGCCCTCGGTCTTTACTTTCTCAACTCAGTGTGTTGGACTTTGCCTGTGCAGCTCCCAGGGTGTCCAGTGGAGGTTGCATGGTTCAAACTACTGACATCTATTGGAGAATGTGCCTCTTTATCTCTTCAGCATGTGAAATAATGCAAAAAAAAAAAAGAAAAAAAAAAGAAAAAAAATAAACCAAGTACAATGTCTGTGGTAGAAGCAAGGCTTTTCAAATCTGTTTCTCAGGTAAACAAGTGACACTAATGACAGTGGAGTAACAGCCATCTAAGGGAATTGGGATCTGAAGCAGGAGGATTCCCTCCATCTCGCAGGACGCTTGGGTTGCCAGACACGTTTACTGAGCCTTTAAACACTTGGTGCAAAAGGAAACGAGAAATAAAATCAGTCTTTTCACTACCCTTCGCTAGCTAGACAGACAGACAGACAGACGTCCATTTCTAAAGCACAAAGGGAAGACTTAAACCTAGACTAAACCACACACACACAAAACAAGGTACCAGTGAAACTCCTTTTGTCTCTTACTCCCAGTGGGAAGCAGGGTAGAAATCCAAGGAGCTGCTCTGTTCCGCTGCCCCGGCGCCGGCCGGGCGCTTCAACTGCTGCCTCCAGAGATGTGAATGTACTGCTCCTTGAGTTCCCTTCCATAGAACTAGAGGCACCTCGTTAGGAAGTTGCTCCTGTTTTATGGTGCTAAAGAAAACTTTTATTCCCCCCCTTGAGCATTTAAGAACTATTAAATGGCCCTTTTTATGAATGTAACATATCCATTTCTGTTCCACATTTTACACTGCAATTTTAACATGTTTGGAAATGATTTGCCTTTTTTCTTTTAGAATAAGCTTTATAAATATTCTGTAGAGTCAATTGAAGTATAATTCTTAAGGATCACTCTAAGACGCCTACAAAATCTTGTATATTTTTAAGTGTGCCAATTTGTAAAATATTTTGTAAGTGTATATTTTTCTTAGAAAAGTGCTGTGAAGTGTTTGTATGTGTGAGGTTTCCCTTTTTTTGCACCTTCGGGTGTTAATAAAAGGATGTATACTTAAGAGTTTCTGGTTTTAAAAACCAAAATACAAAGAAAAAAATTAAACTTTTGTTGGGAATTTTGTAATAAAAAGAAATGTTGTGAAAGAGTGTAGTGATATTGTGTAAAGGAAACTGGAAAATTTGTGAGCGCTTTGCTGTTTTATAGATCCTCTTGTAAATTATTCTTGTAATATTTTGGGTTTTGTTGTTCTTGTTGCAAAAGTTTTAAATATTTGTGACTGACTCTGTATGGTGAAAACGTCATATTGTTAACTTGCTGAGTTTTGTTATATTGTTTATGGAATAAATAAAAAAATTTAAAATCTCATTTTAAGATCATGTATGAAGAAGAAATTAAAACTGCCATTTATTGAATATTAGGAATCGTTTCTTTAACCTAATCGCTGCAATAGATGAGGATGTGTCTGGCTGCCCCCTCCCATGGCACTCCTAATTGGGCTGATGCTCGTTAGTGGGAAGCACATCAGGGAGGGAGGTGCGGCTGTGGGTGGGGAAAAAGGATTGGATCACTTCTGCTGTAAAATGGGGCTGCTTTAACTGAGAAATGGAAACTTCAGCAAGGCTACACAGAGTTCAGGCTTTGCCTTCCGCGGGTGCAGAGCTGGGGCTGGGCTTTCCCGAAGGGAGAGGAGCCTCTTCCCAGCCCGCTGTCCCTGGGCGGGGTCCCTGTCCCGGTACTGTCCCAGCACACCCACACTGACCTTTTCCTGGGAAGGAGCAGCTGTGTGCACTGAAATGTCACTGTCTTCAATTTCTTGTGGAAAAGGAATAAAATTTCTTAAAAACGACAACTCCTTTTATTAGCACTTGCTAGGAGTAATGAAGGAGCGGTGCATTAATTCAGGCTGGGTCATTCCCAGCCCTGCCAGCAGAAAGCAGGACATGAACACTGTGTTCTGCAACTGGATCCCTTGGCAGGGGGCTGGGAAATAATCCCCAAAAGCAGGGCTGCTAGCTCTACAAGCTGCCTGTGCTCACAGAGGGGTTTCAGATGAGTAAAACGGGACCCAGGAGGGATTTCAGTGCTCCAGTGGCCGTGTGGATCCTGGTGCCAGGAGCCCAGGGCAGGGAAGGGCTGGAGTGGGGCCATGATCCAGGGAAGCCCATCAGCAGCTCAGCTTTGAGAGGGGCTGAGCTTCATCCAGCATTAGAAGCTCTCCAATAAACAAAACACACAGAGGGCTGGGCCAGGCCCACGGCCACCAAAACCATCAGGTGTGTCCTATGTGGAATCAATCCTGGGATCCACGGGCTGAAAATATTTCCAGCTCATTAGTGCAAGTCTTGGGGAGAAACTTTTCAGCAGGGGGGCTGGGGCATGGTTTTAAATGAAAAAAGGTAGACTCAGACTAAATGTAGGGAAGAAATTTTTTATACTGAGGGTGGCGAGGCCCTGGCACTCGTTTGCCCAGAGAAGCTGTGGCTGCCCCATCCCTGGAAGTGTTCAAGGCCAGGTTGATTTGGGCTTGGAACAAACAGGAAGGCTGCTGTTTCTCTGAGCTATTATTGCATATTTTCTCCGTAATCAGGGTTAAGTTGCTCAAAAACTAATTTTGGGGACCCTGTTCAATCTCGTGCTTTCTCAAGTGCTGACACAACCCCACTGTATCAGCTGGCTGGTCCACCAGAGCCTTCATCCACCAGAGCAATGCTACAGAAAGGACATGTTAAATGGGGTTGTGTTTCTCCACTGTATTTATATTATATAAAAGCACATATAATTAAAACACTTGTAACTTCTAGATGAACCATCATCCATGTCTGTGCAAGGCCCAGTGGCTTCTCCTTGTGAGTGAAGGCAGAGTGGGATTTTAATTGAGATGTAATTTAATATCACCAGCTTCTCTGTCCTGCCAGTGGGAGCAGCTGCCTCTGGGGAGAGTTTGGATGGGGACATACCTGCCCTGGGTGACACCAGCATTTCCACAGTGTCTCTGGGGTTGATTAGTGGCCTTCACCACCTCCCAAAGTAGCAAAAGAATTTTGCAGGCAAAATTCCACAGGATAGTTTGGAACACTCTGGCAGGCTGGAGGCCTCTAGAAGGCGTCAGGTAATGACTTAAATTGAAGATGAATTTGTGTCTCTTCATGCAAGGACGTCAGCAGGGGAAAAAATGGGAACTTCTTTGTCTGGGATATTCATAAGTGCTTATCTTAAAAATATTTCAAACACAGAAATATATTTAACTTCCTTGAAGTCAACACAGAGCCCAAACCTGCCCAAAATCTCAGCCATGTGGACCCCAGCACAGTTCAGCTCCTGCACAGCTGATCCACCGGCAACATCCCATCCCAGAGGTTTCTTACACTTCCCAACACTCCAGGTGTGAGCTGTCAGGAGAGGTGCCGTGTGGTTTATGTTGATAAATGCCCACAGCCTCCCCCATCCCCCAGTTTTTATGGAATTACACCTATAGGAGTAGCTTTTGCTTGGCAAATGTACTTTGTGTAGCAGCAAAAGTACTGGTTCAATAAAGCACTTAAACATACACTTTATCTTGAGCATATTGGAGATTATATCCCTCTTTAGCAAAGCATTTAAGTATGTGCTTAATTTAAGGATTTAATTAAGGATTTTAATTGTAGACTTCAGTATGTGCTTACCTGCTTGGCTGAATGTGGGTGAGATTACTACAAGCTGAAGATTTCGACATAAAGTCAGTGACTAATTCTGTCTGAATGAAGGTGTTACATTATTCTCACACAATGCAGTTAAAATATAAATAGGAAAAAGGCAAGAGGCAGTTAACTCAATTCTTTCAGCTGAAAGCAGCATCCACGACCAAATCTGAGTTGATGAAAATCTAATATTATTAGTTAGAATCTCTAAAGTGGCATTACAGATCAATAGAAAGGAGCACCTTAGAAATGAGTCTGCAGCTCATGAGCTTTAATTATGAGAAAGGAAGGATTCAGCCATCGTCTCCCTCTCATCAGTGACATCGACCTTGGAATGTAAGTGGCCACCAACTAATGGGCTGTGGCATCATTTCTCCAGTCATTAGGGGATTTAAGTTGATTTGCTAAGAAAAGAGTTTCTACAATTGCATCACCAGCCTGTCTTTTGGACCATTTCCATAACTTTTGAACTCTGTGACAAATTTCATCTAATTGAGAAGGGAAAAAAATATTCCAAAAATGTCAAGTTCTGACAAGTTGAATGCAAAACATGTGACTGGGTTTCTGGGGTTTCTGTTTCTCCAGTAGCATTTGCTGTCAGTGAAGAGCCTTCCCCATTCCAGGACTGGGATACTGTGCTGGTTTTGAGTGGGATGGAGTTCATTTTCTTGACAGTGCTACATCGGAATGGTTTTATCTTTTTGTGTCATACCACAAGGTTTCACAGCTCCTAACTGGATTTTTCTTTTAAAATTTATATATTGAGCCATCTTAAAATGCAGAAGGGGAAGTGGTTGTTATCCAGAGAGACCAGCCAGCTGACACACCTACAGGGCATCCATCTGAGAGCATTTCCTGCAGATGAGTCGCCCAGGGAGATAACCCAGGCAGCCAAATGACAGTGCAGGCACTCACTGATCCCTTTAACAAACACAGGTGAGTTTCTGTGGAATTTTACATCTTGTATCTCTTTGTTTTCCATGAGAAGCACAAGAGACGTTTCTGCTTCTTGCCTATACCTGCACCTCTTTTTTCTTTACCCTCAGATTTCATTTTGAGATCTCAGACTACATGATTATGCAGTATTAGGCTTCCAACCTTTTAATGGAAATAACAATGGGGGTGAGTGGCGATAAAGGCAGTTCCAGACAGCAAATCCACTCGCTGAGAGAAAAGTACTTAACGCTCTCAGGAGCAAGAGGCATCTTACAGCTCAGGTGTGTGGCAGACATGCCTCAAGAGGGTGGCTGGAAGCTGGGATGCGGATATCAAGGAAAACAGGGAACACAGAGCCACAGTGCCTGTTCAGCCTGGCAGTGACTGTTTGTGTGAGCCCAGTTTGCCTCCCAGTATCAGCACTTCAGGGAGGCGCCCAGCATCAGGACCTCAGTGCACATCACACCTCTTCTCATAGGGCAGGGGAAAGAGAAATCTGTGGCATTTAAAGAGTGGGAATGGGAAAAATGTCCTCAGCTGTGATGCCAAGGCTGTGGTGACCAGGATCCTTCGTGGCTTGCGCTGGGCAGTGTGGTGTGAGCACAGACACCTCTGTGTGCAAGGCAGGGCTGGGACTGACATACTCCTGTCTCAGCGCAGAGAGAAGCAAAGCTCTGCCAGTTCTGAGCTGTAGAAGGTACATGACCTGCAGATGAGTCAATCTAATTTTATCCTGTAGTGAGCACTGGCGCACCTGTATAATGAATAGCACATTATCACATCTTTGCTTGACTATCTCAATATAATATATTAATATAGTCTTCATAGCCTTCGGTAATCGTGTTATTTAATCTTTAATCTAATGTATTTGGAGCAACTGGCTAGTGAGATGCAGCCCTCTTTATCCTTCTAAGGATAACAATAGCAGGAATAAATGTTAAACTAAAGGAAGGAATGAAAAAAAAAATAGCAGCTTTATTTGTGCTATGTTGAGATGCATTTCTTGGCAGCCCCAGAGATTCAACAGTCTGGTATTTATCACGACAAAACGCAGAAATGTCTGATGATTACATGAAGGGAAATAAAGAGACTGAGCCTAAACTGCAGTCTGAGAGATAAGGGCACATTTTTACAGCAGGCAGCTGCTAAAACAGGGCTATGTGACACCAGCTCCCGCTGCAGCAGAGGAGGGGACACAGGCCAGGGCAGGGACAGGGGCAGAGTTGCAGCCAGGAATAAACAGGGCAGTTTAATACTGAGGGGGAGAATTAGGCAGCCTGCTTAATCACATCATTTACCACCAGGAGGATTATTTTTAAGGAATGTATCCTTCCTTCATCTCCCATCAGATAGCACTGCAAAATACTGGCATGGGCTGTGGAGACTATTTAGGATCTTTCTTGCTGCAATGAGCCCCTGGTGTAGTGTTCAGTGAGGGAAACCTGTCCAGCAGTGCCCAGAGGGATTTAGCATCACCCCAAGTCCCTTGAAGACATGGTCTGGATCCGTGCTTGAGGCACCTGCTCTGCCCTGGCTCTGTTCCAAGGTGGGTGCCTGGCAGGACCCCTCTGTGATGCTTCCAGTCTCTGCTGGGGTTATGATACCAAGATGATGGGAACCAGGAGCTGAAAAGTCACTCTTCTTACTGAATCCAAGAGCTCCATGCAGCTCCTGGTGTGAGTGAGACAGTCACTGCACAGCTCTGGCCAAGGCTGTTTGACATTAGGGCTGGGATTTGAGAACAGAAAGGTGCAGATCTCTCAATTATTGCCAAGTGTGTGAAGTCTGCAATCCTACAGGGAACATGCTGAGATGGAGACTTGTGTTGCTTAAGGAGAACAGTGGCTGGGTGGCCAAGCTGGGAGCAATCACCAGTTTAATTTTAGGGCTACAGTTATGAATTAGGTCATGATTCCAACACAGAAATGTGCCATTGCCTGAACTGCCCTGGACATCACAGAGGCCACATTCTTGGTTAAAGGATGGTGCTGAAATTCATTATTCTGTACAGAGGGACAGAAGCTCCTGGGTTTTAGCAGTTGAATCCCAGTGGTGGAAGTCCTTTATTTCCCTGGCATGAGCACAGAGCAAAGTAACACATGATCCCTGTGGTTTGGCTTCGTTTCATCTTTTTGCAGCATGTCATATTTGATGCAGGACTCGAGGGAAAGATGAATTGCACTCTAAGAGCAATTCAATGAAAACATATGGACATGCTGTATATGATACAGATCTTGTAGTCTTTGTAGGGTTAATATAGGGTTGTACCGTGAATCTCTGTGTGGAAAACTCTTCTGATGGATATTTTCCTCATCCTTTCTGCCCCAAATAAAACCACCAGTTTTTTAGGATCAATTACCTCCTCCTGTGGAGATGAGAACATTGCTGAGTTCCCCCAGCAGCCTCCAAGGATGGAGAGCAGATCCTGTCCCTCAACAGTGCTAAAGGCATCAGAAGCAGTTAAAGAAAAATAAGAGTTGATTTGAAGAATGTAATGTTCATTCATCTAGCTGCAGAAAAAATAGGGGTTTATCACTGAAATATTAGAAAGACTAGCATTTATACTCTGATAAGTCTTGTGGTGCTGCAAACTGTGGGGAATTGTGAAGGAATTCCGAATCGGTTAGAGACGGGACTTCTGAGTTTTTTTAGATAATGTTATTTGTTTTTCTTATCTTCTACATAGGTAGGAAGGGTGAGGTTGGCTCACATTTTTACTGCATGGTTCAAAAGGTCACAAGACCTCTAATTACAAGACCTTTTAAGGATTTGTTAACTAATTAACACTGCTAACAAGGACATTTATGTTTTTAACCTAATCCTTAAATATTTTGTCTTATGGACTCATGCTACAGTGTAAACTCTTAGCCAACCTACGTACTGTACTCTAAGACTCTAAACTTTTTTTCTACTTAGCTTAACATGACTCTGCTTTAAACTATAAATCCACATTCTCACTTCTAGTACCTAAGTTTGGAAGCTTTTTCCAAGGTCTCAGATCAAATACTATGTTTAATTTTAAGCTTTAGCTTACGAGCCCGAAGTTCTGAGATTTCTCTACATTTCAGATTCTAACAGCAAATTATTTAATTTTAGGTCAAGAAAGCAATAATGTAGCAAATCAATGCAAGAATCTACGGCTGCTCCAAGTGGGCAGGGAGAGACTTTCTGACTCCGGTCTTGGCCCAAAGGAAGAAGCCAGGTATCTCCCTGGCCCCCATGCCTGCTTTTCCACAGCAATTTTGCCTCCCAGCATATCATGCTCAGCTCCCTCTGTAACCATTCCTCCAGCTCCTGTTGGATGTTCACCCTTCATGGTTCTCATGTGTCCTGTCCTGTTGAGGCAGATGAGCTCATTGCAGGGTAAACTTAAATGAGGATGGTGATCTCGAGGTGCAGAAGATAGAAAATCAAAGGTGTGTAACAAAACAAGGTGTTTTTGAGGGAGAAGCTGAAAATTGCCATAGCCTGTAATTGTCTCTGCTCATGCTTTGGTGGCTGCCCTTGGACAGACAATTTTGTCACTCTGCTCAGCTTCTTGTTGCTCTAACAAGGGACAAGGAGCTCCACTGATCTTTGAAAAGCCTTCAGTAAGTGCCATGTTTTTCTTTCATGTTCTGGATGTCCCTGCTACAGCACACATACATCAAACCTTGTTCATAAAGGAGTAATTAAATGGCACTGCTAAAGGGATGTCTTAGGATGGGCCTGATTACAGCTCACCCAGAAATGTCTTCCCAAGTCCCAGCCTCTTTGACGTGATTCTCCCCCCTTTCTCTGAATTTCTTCCACCATTAATTTCAGCCAGTCCTGGGATTATTTGAAAAAGGGCCTTGGGGGACTTGTTCAAAGGCACTGCCACCACGGACGACGTTGCTTTCTGAACTGAAGCATTTCACTCCTATCTGTCTGGACATATGAGCTGCTCAGCACTGCTTCATTAGGCAAGTTATTTTTAAATTCCCAGAAAGAGCAAAACATTGAGAGAGGAATTAGCATTTGCTGTTGAAACAGCTGCCAAAGAGAAGAGGCAGAAGGCACTCCGGGTCCCCCCTGCTATCCCTGGGATTAACCAGGCACCAGTACCCAGTCACTGACACACTCTCAGACTGCACATGAGACATCAGAAATCATGCCCCAAGATAAGGATGGGTAAGTGACCATCAGAATTTTCTGTATGTAAGTAATTTTCTGTATGTAAGTTCTGGATGTAAGTAAGAAAGTGACCATCAACACTGAATAAGAAAAAAATCTTGGAAATCTTTCTCTTCCTCCAGCCCCATTCTGTGTTTTTCTTTCCCGAATTTTTCACTTAAAGGACTTTAACTCTATTCTGGTTTCTCCAGACAAATGAATGAAGCAATAAAGCCTGCCCAGAGTCTTTGCTTCCCCTAAACAAGACCCAGTGGGCACCCAACACTTTCCAAATGCCAAGGGACTGCAATAAAGCTGATGCTGTTTGATTGCATTCTCTCTCTGTAATGAGTTTAAGTTTCCCAGTGGCTGATGGTGCTCTTACAGGCCAGAGTTAAAGCAAAAGGCTTCACAATGAATTGTCTGAGGCACATTTTGGTCGCTGTTCACAAATGCTGATTGCCCCGTGGTTGGTGCTGCTGAGGGCAGCCAGGATTCCCACTGATAATATTAATAATGCAAAAAAAAGTGTTGAATATGGGAAGGGGAGATAGATTAGGTAAAAATAGCCTTTTCACCTCTCTGGGAGCACACAGGCAGCACAGCCAAGGCAGTGTGCAGGTTGTGCTGCCTGGTTCACCCCTCCCTTCACCCCTGCCTGCAGCCACAGGGTTTCTGTATTTATCCAGAACAAATCTAGCAGGAGCTGTTCTCATAACCTGCTCCCAATTCCTGCCTAATGAAGGCCGCTGGATTCCTCTGAATTACTGCTTCTTCAAACCAGAATGTTTCCTTTGGAAAAAAAATGATCTCATTAAGTATTTCCAGTGATTCTTCAGTGACAGGCACTCTGCCACGGTAGGCAAACTGTATGTGGATTGTTCCAGTGGACAGCTTTCCCCAGTCCTAAAAATGCACAGCAACCTGTACTGATGTCCAGCTGCCAAAAACCACTCTGCCAGATAAATCATGAAGAATGATTTGGGTTGGAATGGACCTTAAAGATCATCCCCATTCCACCCCCTGCCAAGGCAGGGACACCTTGAACCACCCCAGGCTGCTTCAAGCCCCATCCAACCTGGCCCTGAACAATTCCAGTGATGGAGCAGCACAGCCTCTCAGGCAGTGCCAGGGCCTCACCACCCTTTAGGGTTAAATCTGTCATGTGCCTTCTCAGAGACTGCATTTAAAATGTCCCTTCACCTTTTATCTCTTAGTAAACTGTGTTCCTTGGGTGTTGTCTTACCCAGGTGCGTTTTCCAGCCCTCAAGAAGACTTCCTGGAGCCCACACAGAGGTAATAAAACCCCTCTTGTCTTCCTTGGTGCCTTGCTTTGTGGTTCCTTGGAAGCATTAGCTCCTCTTGGCAGAGCATCTCATTAGGAGCTCATCTTCAGCTGATAATTCCTCTTCTGAGTCACTGCTTTCCATGACTTTGTCACCCACCCCTTAGTCCAGCTGCTGCTCTATTCTTAGGCTAACAACTTTACATCTGGTGGCACGAAAAACATGTTGTTTATTTAAACTGAGCTCATTAAGTGATCCAGATTAGGTTTGGTATTGGCGACCTGCCCCAACTTCTGTGCAGCTGCAGATCACCAGTAATGATTTGGCATTTTCTCACAGGTCAGCGATCACACGTTAAGTGGTGCAGGGTCAAGATCGGGCAGGAAGGGAGCTCTGCCTGTTCAGTGCTCTACTTAGAATTACACTTAGAGACCTATCAGTTAGTTTTCAATCCAATTAATATTTGTCATATTGACACATTGTTCCTCTTTCTCAATCAAAGTACAGTGAAAGACAAGATCTGGTCTCTGGCTGAAGGTTTCTTCTAACAGCTCTACTACTGTAAACTATGACATTAAGGAAAATACCTGGTTAACAGGACAAAGCCTCCTTTTCATAATGCTACAGTATCTCCTTGAAATTATTTATCAGCTTATTATTTGTTATTTTTTTCTTAGGTATCCTTGATAAGAGAATGTCCAGGAATATCTCCCATTAACCTTTAAGGAGACAAATGGCTGGCACAGATCTCCTGTGGCCCCTTCCCTGGCAGCTGTTCCCTGTGAGGGGCCAAGTGCCTTCCCCTGTTTCCCTCTTGTGCCCAGAGCCAGGGCCCCACCCCAGCCACGCTCGGTGGGGGCAGAGTCCCTGTCAGTGCCCAGTGCTGGGCAAACCTTTGGATCTGTGCTGGCAAAGCCAGCTCTGGCCCCACACTCTGCCCCACCCTCTGTCACCGGGATGTCCCCAAACCCCACCCGCCCCTTCTGACCTTTCCAGCTCTGTCCTGGGAGAGCTCAGCACAGCTGGGAGCACCAAACCCAGGGCTCGGGAACACCGAGGAGACTCGGTTTGCTGGAAACAGGGGAAAAAGGGGAAGGGCTTCAGGTGTTTTAATGCTCAGAACTGTCCACCAGCACGGGGGGCTGTCCCTCTGGGACTGTCCATTTGGGGACTGACCTTTTGGAGACTGTCCCTTTGGGACTGTTTCTTTGGGACTGTCTCTTTGGGGACTGTTTCTTTGGGACTGTCCCTTTTGGACTCTAATTTTGGGGACTGTTCCTTTGGGACTGTTCTTTTGGGACCGTCCCTTTCGGACTCTAATTTTGGGGACTGTTTCTTTGGGACTGTCCTGTCCCTGCAGCCCCTTGCCCCGAGCCCTTTCCCAGTGTCACCATCTGCTGCTGTGTCTGTGCTGGCCCTGCAGGGGAGGCGATGGAGCAGGGCCTGCGGGACTGCTGCCGCTCCATCCGCATCGGGAAAATCCTGATCCAGAGCGACGAGGAGACCCAGCGAGCCAAGGTGTACTACGCCAAGTTCCCCCCAGACATCTACAGGAGGAAAGTGCTGCTCATGTACCCGATCCTCAGTGAGTGTCCAGCACGGACAGCCGGGCTCCTCTGAGCGCTGAGCGCGGCACTGATTGAAAAATTCCACATTCTGGGGCTCTGATTGGGATTTCTGCTTGGTTTAGGTGACAGGAGGGAAGTGATCAGGCTGTGCCAGGACACACATTACTCAGCTGCACCAGTGTGAATGCAGAGCAAATCGTTTGGGCATGGCTGCATTTGGGAGAAAGGCTGAGATTAGGACATAATATAAATTTAATTTTTTAAGTTTTGCCATGAGAAAAGACTCAAACAGTGTTTTTCTCACACTACTAAAAGCTGGTTTTTGACCAATGTTATGATCCTAGAAGCAAATTACTTTAAAATTAAATAAAACTAATGCTGACCAAAAATAAATTAATCTGGTAAGCATGGTAAGGAGTTAATCAAGATGGGGTAACTTTTCCAGTCTAGATTTTATTCTGTCCTACCTATGGAGCTTTTAATTTCCATTTGACTATTTTAGATGAGCTTTCCTGCCTCAGGGTTTTAATAAAATCAACGAACTTCTGTGCTTAAAACCTGGCAGAGTTGGCTTTTTCAGAATAGAAATAAAGTTCTTTCACCAGGAGACAAGTTTTCTTAAATTAATATCTGCAAAGGTAAGTTTTCCAGAGAGAAAGGACAAAATGGTCCTCGGATATTCTTGGATGGCCTGGGACAATTTTGTCAACCAGAAGGAAAAATAAAACCTCGCTTTTTCCCACTTGACTTTGGTTAGTTCTGGCCTGAACCGTGCTCAGGTGCAGTGACAAAGCACTCTGGTGACATGAGCAAGCACCTCCATGTTGGGGTTGTATAAATTGCCATACTCTGCTTTACTACTTCATCTTCTGTAGCCTGAATTTTTTAGGTACAACTGGATTTACAGCACCTAACTAGGTGTCAGTAAACAGCAGAGAAATCCTTTGGGATTAAGTGAATTCAGAAGCAGAAGTTCACACATCCTGCATTTGTCACAGACTTTGTGTGTAACTTTCTGCCAGAAGCTACAGAAAGACAAAGTCAATCTAAAAAGTAAACAGCAGCCCAGATTTAAGCCCAGGTAGCTGGAGAAAATCAGAATTGCTGCATTTACACCGCCCAGCTGGCTTCAGCTCCCTGCTCAGCTCCTGGCTCTGCCTCTACTTGCAGTACACAAACATCTGAGTTTGGTAGGTCTGGTATTTTTAATTTTTTTTGCTCAGGTTTAGAAGCTCCCAAGAGATTCAGATTTCCTCACCTCACTGCATTTGGATTATTACTTAGCTATATGGAGAATAAGTTATTTTAATATCTTTTTAGAAAAAAAAATAAGCCAACAATTTTTTCATCTATCACTGCATACCTAATAAGCAGTTTTTAAAACCCTGGGGAATTTAAAGCAAATTTATTTACACTCATTGAAGGAAACGACATTAAACTTACCATGGAGAAGTGTTACAATTCTCTTTTGCTATACACACAGTAGCAAACTGAAAACACTTAAGTAGGAATTACACCATGATTTTCCTGTAGATTTTGGATTTTTCCCTATACTGCAAAGTTCTCTATGCAAATATATTTTCCCCTGCAAGCTTTTTGAAATATGCTGCTACACTGCTCCTAGTTTTGTCAAAGCTGTTAAGGAGATGTGTGTGCACAGGTCATTAATTGTTATTAATGTCAAGTGGATACTGAAATCCATTAAGTGGTTTTGAAAAATCAGAGCTTATTCTGTACCTGATCGACTCTGTGAGGGCATTTGCAAATAAATCCACCAAATCACACCGAGGGAGAGACTTTTCCTCAGCTGTGTGCCCTGGACCTCAGCTCCAAGTTTTTACTGCTAAGGAAGGTGTGAATCAGCAGGATCCAGCTGCTGTCTCTGCTCCTCACGGGTGCTCATCTCCCTGCAAACTGGCAAATGTCTGCCTCAGGAGTTGGAGCTCACCCACAGACCTGAAGAAGAATGTTTTATTCCTCTGTTGCTTTGCCATTTGATGATTTTCAAGACCTTTGGTAAGGTTAATCAAGTAAATGTATTCTGTTGAGGGAGAAAGAGACAAACAAAATGATGTGTCAGACGTCAGAAGGCTGTTCCAGGAGCATAAACCATCATCTTATCCCTCCGTCCAAACAGAACACGCTCCACCTCCTTTTGCTCAATATTCCCTAATATTTTGCTGCTCAGGTTACTGATGTCTAAACAAAGCCACTTTTATCCTGCTCTGACCTCCCCTGGTATTCAGAAAAGGTGGGGAGAAAAGGCAGGATTCACTTTCATGCATGAGCAGCCCGTGGCAGTGCCCTCAGCTCCGCTTCCCTTCGAGGTGAGGCTCAGGGCTGTCCTGCTGCTGTGCTGATTGCCAGCACTCACACTCATGGCTGCCTTACCAATGGTGGGCTCAAGGCTTCCCATGAGAAACTGGATCAATTGTGTGCCCATCACCTGCTCCCTGAATTATCCACCTTTGGCAATGGAATGGATTTTTTGCCAGTTTCAAAGGTGCCTGTTGAATATAAAGGAGTGCCCACACGCTCAGCCACAGGGTCTCTGTTTGGGGGTACAGTTTCTCCAGTCACTGGAATTTGTAGGGGTTGGAGCACTGCCTACATAAAACATCCATTTGTCATGGGTCAGGAGCAAGACAACTCTTCCCAGTGACAAATATTTTGGTGCATTAAAACCACAAAATTGCTTTGACATTAAATTTACTTTTTTTTTTCATTTATTTTTAAATTTTACTCACATTTAACAGTAAAAGCAGAGCTGTTAGGTCATGGTTTGACCCTGCAGTAAATCTAACTGTAATTTCAGCAATGATGCAGAGGACTGATCTGATGTAAACTCACTCTCCCAACCCCAATTTACTTTAAAAATCATAAAAAGTGAACATTCTGCAAGCAAGTTTTATGCTTTATTAGGTATCACCTCTCCATCACTCCAGCTACGTGGTGTAGCAATACTCAATTGCTTCATGTACTGGTTATTTCAACAAAAATATTGGGAACCTACACCTGCTCCAGATGAAAGTGGGACTCCTTCCTGCTCTCCATTACTAAGGATTCTGGCGTCTTCCTTTCCTGGTCACAGGCTGTGGCAAGTAAAACTGACGAGAAATATGCCCTGTACCTGTCCCTTCCCTCTTCTTGCCCAGACGCTGTGGCTGCCTTTGAGTTCTCAAGTCTGCTGGGGGAAATTTAAAGTGTGAAGATATAAAAACACTTAATTTACATTAGAAGTTGGGCTTGTATTGTTGAGTAGAAACTCAACAGTTTCCACAACCTTAAAATGCAACACCCCCCTCAACCTGACAGTGCTGTTTTTATAAAGAACCACCAAAAGGAGAAACAAAGGCTCTCGTGGGCTTCCTGAAATGGTGTAAATCCTCAGCAATATGTTTTTCCTCTAGGTATTGGATATTATGAAGATGACTTCCTTGCAAGACCGTCGCAAGACATGACTTTTCGGGCATTAAAACAGGATCTTTCAAACCTCAGCTGCTCTTGATAATGTCAGCAGTGAGGGGGAAACTGCAGAAATGCTTAACCCTCCATAACATGGGAAGTCTGGTATTCAATTAATTAAGGCTCACATCGGAAAACAGGAACATCTTAGTTTTCATAGGGCTGTATGTAGTACACAACACCAGGTGAGAGGGGAAACCTGCCATAGAAACGTCCATGGTTCGAGGTGGAGGAATGCCCATGTATAGAGGGGAAGGAATATATAGAAGGGAGAGCAGGGTGAATATCCGCACCGACAGGCACCAGTGCTGCCAGTATTTGTTTTTTTGGCACCATCGACGTTGCACGGAGTCCCCTCTACCCAGCGCGCACACACCTGAGGCGACATGAAACGGCCCCACACTCAGGGGACCGCGGGGGCATAGACCCTCCTGCTGCACCGCACCACGGGCGGGCACCGCTGACCCCCGGTCCCCTCCACGTTCCCTGGGAGCACCGAGCCGAGGAGCGGCCCGAGCAGCCAGAGCATCACCGCCCCACCCTGCCCCACCCTCAGCCTTTGCCCGCACCAAAATGGCGGCGGCCCCTGAGGGCCGGGGCCGCGCGCGCTGGGCGGGGCTGCCCTCCCGGGCCGCGCCTGCGCGGGGCCGCGCGCGCCTCCACTTCCGGCTACCGGCGGCCGCTTCCGGCCCCCCGTTCCTTGGTAACAATGGAGCAGAAAATGGCCGCCTGAGCGGGCAGGAGGCGGCGCGGCGGCGGAGCGACACGGGCGGAGCGCGGATAGCCGGCACCCAGCCCCGAGCGGCGCGGGCAGCGGCGCACCCACAGCCCGGGGGGCGGCGGCGGGCGGCGGCGGCGGGCGGTGAGCACCGGGGCGGGGGCGGGCTCTCAAAATGGCCCGGGGAAGGGAGAGGCCCAGGCCCGGGGGAGGCGGCGGCGGCCTCCGCCCGGAGCGGGAGGTGGGAGCGGGGGCCCTCAGTCCCCGCTCGGGGCCGGCGGGGCGGCTCGGCGGGGCGCGGGAGGCTCCATCCGCGGTGCCGTGAGGGAGCGGGGGGCGGTGATGGCGGTCCGAGCGCGGGTGTGCCCGGATGGGCCGCGCTCCGTCACCCCGGGCGTTCTCCTGCCGGGGCCGCCCGCCCCGACCCTCATCCTGCGCTGGGCGCTGGAGCTGCGTTTGCGCTGCCGCGGGGAGGGCAGGCGGGCCCGGCACCGTCCGGCTGGGCGGAGGAGGAATTGGAAGAAGCTCCTTGTGGGAGCGGTGGGGGAGGGGGTGGTTGGGGCTGCTGTCCTGGGCCTCGTCCACAGTTCAGTGTCTGCTGGAGGAACCGCCGCTCTTCACGGCCGTGCTTCAGGCCGTGCTTCCCGTGAGTTGAGGCGAGAAGCCTTGTTGTGGAAGACAGGCGAGAAGAACTCTTCCTCTCCCGCTGTGCAGAGCTCTGGATCAGCCTGTGACCTGTTCAGACCTGTGGTGTTTGCTATTCCTGTGCTGAGTTTCTCCCCAGCTAAGCACGTCATCTTTGCTCTGTCACCTTAGCTTCCTGTGCAAGTTTTTCCCTGCCCCTTTTAATGGCATTTAAGGTTTCTGTTTCTCTTGTTTCAAAACCCTTGTCAAGTCCAGCTGCATGTATGTGTTTATCTTGAGTGGTCTGCTTTAACTGAGGAGCAATATCAGGTTGTGTATAGTAGTGTGTATGTTTATAATGTAGGGGCGATTAAGGTTTGTTAATAAAATGTATTATGTGTCTTGATTTTAGTGGGCAGTAGAAGTCTGACAAAAGGTTTCACAGCAAAAAAAAAAAAAAAACCCTGAATTTTTAAAATAATAGTAGTATTTTGCTGTTTCTCAGGAAGGTGGAGCCTTGGTACAGAGCAGCTCCTAAACAAGAATACAAACTTGATAATACCCAATAGTACCATCACACATCACTTTTATTTTCCTGTCCATGTTGGCAGTATTGGGTAATTTCAACTTGGAAATACTTGTCAAATGTTCAAAAGAACTTCTGACGCTAATTTGTCACTGAGTTTTAATTGCAGTGACTTGTCAAGTCTTTCTAAAACAAATAAACAGTTGGCTGCTTCTTGGACAGTTAATTATCTTAATTGAGGGTCAGATATTTAGTTTTGTTGTGGTGGTCACCTAGCACTCTGTTCCCTCTACAGGTTTACCATTTTGGAATTAAAATAATGATAGCTTGGAATTATGTCCTGGGAAGGGAAAACACACCACACATTATAAAATTAAGGGTTTCTTGTTATGTTAGACCACTAAGGCACAACAACTGCAGTGTACCCTTCATCAACTGGGTAAATGTTTGTCACTGAAATAACCACACACCAGTATTTTTTGAGCTGTAGTGGTTGCCATCTGTATCATATTTATTTTCCATATTACTGAATTCCTGGACAAGAGTGCTGCAAGTGTCTGCTCTCCAGTATGTGTAGTTGGTTTTTTTTAGAGGAATGGCTGATCCTTAGATGGAAATGTTTTCAAAACACCTCTACATCAATACACCTGCCATGCTTTTTCCTTTATTCCTCTTCCCCGTGGGAATGTATCAAAATAAATCCCTTGATCTTAGCAGAGTCATTCCAGTTGCAGTGGAGGTGTTGTACATTTTTTTAACAATCATAGCATAATGTTCTGACTCCATATACTTGAGTCTAAAGATTGTATTTAAGTCCAGCCTAATGTAGCTTAACACATTACTGGAGTGTCCTAAATTCTTTTTTTTGTAGAGAACTTCAGTTTCCATGTGTTAAAACACTTGAATCCAGACACGATCATTGGGTGTTTATCCGAGGTTTTGTGGTTTAATCTCAGTCTTGGTGAAAACTTATCAGCTGCTGAGCTTGCAAAAATTATTCGTGAAGGGATGAAACCAAATGTGAACATTTCCGTCTTCAGGATGCTTTTATGAGAGTCTTGTGCTTCTCAAAACCAAAACTTCTAAAGAGTGTAGCAGTGTCATAACTTAGTCAGGAACTTTGTGTGCTGAGTAGGGATAGCCAGGAGCATCCCAGGGACTGGTTTTGCCTTTGCACAGGTTCTGGCTGCAGGTAAGATCGTAAACACAAGGCTGTGTCTCCTTCAGACTGCTCAGGTTTGTATTAACAATGTGCTTGGTAGGAGCTTTTGGCTGCTCTGCAGTGTTGAGGCTCAGCTTTTGACTCAGGGAGGTCTGCTGGGTTGGATGGTCTCGTAAAACCACTTGATGATTATGGAACACAGGAAAAGCCAGCACATATTTTATCTTAGTTCAGTATTTAAAATCATCTTATGCTCACAGCACTCTGGGTTTTGATGTGCAAGGTGTATGTGCACAGAGTCCTGTTAAAATGCTGCAGCTTCCCTGCCTTGGGATGACATCAGAAATTGAATTCTCATGGTACAGATGTCTATTTGAATTCAGATAAATTTGCCTTCTTTTTATTTCCCACTTCTGTGTTCTGGGCAGCGGATATCAACAAGAACAGGAACGCACGGATCGGAATTCCTCTGTGGCTTGTGGTTGCAGTGATTGTTGTTCTTCTACTGTTAGCAGTGCTTGCATATAGCAGCAGTTGTGTGGAGACAGGAAGATTCAGCAGTTCAAAATTTAAAGATGGCTTTTTCTTTTTTAGTTGAAAGTCACTGAGTGTTGATTGGCTTGGTGTTTTCACTAACCACAGCTTGTGTTTCTTCAGGAATCAAAACTATGTGTCGTTGGATGTCAGTCCTGTTCCTGTGCTGTCTCTCAGGGTCAACACTGGTTACTTGGGTGCAGCTTTACTTCTTTTGAGTGCAGAGTGGGCCCTCTGCTACTGACCCAGCAGGAAGCTCATTTCTGGGCAAAAAGAGCATCATTTCATGAGCCTGCAGTGCTGAAAACTTGCTGCACCTCATATACACCAGGCTTTCGCTTCTGTGTAATCTGAATTTGATGGCAGAGGCAGTGCTATCTTAATTTTATTTTCCACTTGTATGTGAAAAGTGTTGTTGTAGTAAGTGTAGATGATAAAAGGCAAAGCCCAGCATTTTGGCAGTTGTTACTGCATTTTATTTTCAGAGCTCCATCTTGGTTCCGCATGCTCTCAGTGTTCTGGAATTGCTAAGCTCTGCCCTGATTTCCTCACTTCTTTCTGACTTATCAGGAGTTAGTGTTTCTCTTCTTTATCTCAGCAGTTGGTTCAGCTGAAGTGTTTTTGCTCTCTGGTCTGTTGGGTTTTTTTATTCTGTGGAACTTTCTGCCACTGTTCTGCAAAAGTATTCATTTGCTTTCTGTTGTTTGAAATGAATGTTCAGAATGACATCTTGTTTGAGGGCCTTTGCTTTGAAACACACTGGGGTAGTGAAAAAGCTGAATCGATGTTTAACATTCCTTGTTAAAATGGCATTTAAATTTTACAGGACTTTCACAGAACACTTCCATAGAATACAAAACGTTCTTCCAGATTTGCAAGAGTGGTGCATGTTTCAGGATAACTTTTGAGTTAAAGAGGACAGGGAGTTCTTGATTTTAAAACTTATGGTAGATTTATTAAAAAGCTAATAAGAACCTAAATGTGCTGTTCATGACAGTGGAAATAAAAAGCCACAATAGCAGGGAAACAAATTCCAAATGTCATTATGCCACTTTGAAAACTAGAAAAGTTTGTTCCTTTTTACTGTTTCTAAGATGGAGATGAGTGCATTGGACCTGTGGTATCAAAGCCTTTGGTGTGATCACAAAAGGAAGCTTGTGCACCTGCACAAAAAGAGAAAGCCAACAAACTTGACATAATGAAGCTCCATGTATAATGCAAATAGATGACTTTCATTTCAGTGTCTTAGGGTGTCTTTTTCCTTTAATGATGGGATTCACTGACAGGTTTTCTTCTGCTTTTGAGCTTGCAAACTTGAGTGATGAAATATTTAAGATGAAAATGTAGTTTCTGTTATGCTTTACTTCCAGCTAGTTTTGAGTATGGAGAAATTGGATACTGACTGGCATGGAAACTGTTTTTCAACTTTGAATTCTTCTAGGAAAATGAGGTGGAGTGGGTTGGATGAGTGCTGTGTGTGAAGTGGGTTCAGTTTGTGCTTGAAGGAGCTGGGGTAAGAGGACTGCCTGTTCTAGCTGCTGTTCCTGTGTCATTTGAGACATGGAATTGGAGCGAGGCTGGCTGCGGCCGTGCTGCCATGGCACGTCAGAGCTGCTGAAGTCACAGTTCGTGGAAAGCGCTTGGACACGCAGCTGTGCTTTGCTTCTCTCGAGCTGGAGTGTCTTTGAGGCATGTTCACTGCAGCCTGGGCAGGGAACATAGCCTCTAACGACCCAAAGCAAATAAATCAGTGCTTCTGGCTTCCATCCTGAGTCACTCCTTTAGTCCAAGGGTTTGATCAGTTCTGTAGACTGCAAGTAGGCAAGGTGCTCTACCGGTTGGAGTAGCTAATTAAGATGAGGGTATGAATCATAAATGAGAAGTTGGCCTTCTGCTGAGGACATCTCTGGAACACCCACACTGCCATCCTCTTTTTTTTTGTTTATCCAGAGGTATTAACTGTGTTGCTGGGACGTGAGGTAACTCAGGAAACATTCCTGCCACGCAGGGCACAAGAGATTCTCAGGTGAAGTTGAAATACCGGTAACACCGACATGGAGGGAGTTCTAGAGGAACTTCTTCTTGCACACCTGACTCATGAGCAGCTGAGTTGTTTCTTCAGTTTAATTAAATTCCATGCCTTGTCCTGTAAAAATTTGAGGCTTGCCCCATAAATATATGAAAATTTGAATTTTAAGGTGTTGCTTTTTCATTTGACCCTGCCAATTAGTGATTTCAGGGTTTGTTGGATTTTCTAAGTTCTGCCTAGCTGGTTTAATGAGAGCTCTAATGTTTCATGGGATTTCTTTCAAATGTAAAAAAACCAGGAATGCAGGCAAAGGTAGTGTCTTGGTGTTGAATTCAGGCAACTAATGTCAGGAGATACTACACATTATTGAAGGAGGAAGAGCTAGAGATTTATTACTGTGCATTATGGTCCATTAATGCTTTTTCTGGGAAGAATCCTGTGGTCCACAAGTGCTGTGGAATATGGAGATAGGCTGTGTTACTGTTGAAGGTAAATGGATGACACACATATTATCCCTGCTTGCTGTCCCTCTAGATTTGAGGCAGTAGCACATTCCTGACTGGATTTAGTCTACAAACAACCTGGCATGAAAGAAAACAAAATAATTCTTACACTGTAAGAATGATAACTTTGTATTATTGAGGGAATATCCAGTACTCTTAAATTGTCCCTATCAAAAAACCCATAGTATTACTTCCTCTTGAATTAAAGGAATGTAACAAACAATAGCTTTTGTGGGCTTATTGCAGTCTGGAGCAGCAGTGGGGAGACAGGCAGTCATTTGTGCTTGGAAATCTCTGAGGTTGTTGAAGCGTAACTGCAGGGAAGATACTTTTCTGATTTGTGGCAGGATGGGAACACCAATTAAGAATTCACTGTAGTTACTCTTGTCTGGATATTCATCTGTTGAAGAATTTATTTTTTTTTTTTTCAAGGAGAAAGTTGTTTATCCTATCTCTGATCCTCTTGCTTTGTGCAGTCCTTAGGTGGTCACCCTCTCACTTACCCGTGAAGAGATTTTCATACCTGGGTATCTCAGCTGAAGTTGGCAGTAACCAGCAGGTCTGAACTTCCTGCTCGTAGCTGTGACCTTCCCCACCCTGTGTCAACTCAGTGCTGACAGGGAAGGACACTAAAGGAGGAAATTCTGAATCTTTTAGCTTGGATAAGAACAAAGTCTTACACTGGAAGAAAGAAAAGCACAGTTGAACTGTACTTGCTTATTAGATAGCCAAATGTTGGTTATTTTGTTGTAAGCTAATAGTACACCTGTTGGTTTTCCCTCATCAGGCTTCCCTGTATTACTGGCTTCCTTCAGCCAGTCTTAACTGTCTGCAGGGTGTGAGCTGAGAGCAGCATCCGGAGGGGCAGATTTTCAAGTTCTTTCTGCCTCTCTGTGCAGGGCCATAGTAACTCCCACCGTGGAAGTCCTGCTGTCCAGGCAGATGGGCTCTGTGGAGTCTGCTGAGGTAGGAGCAGTTTAAACATTCCAGTAGGTTCAGTCTGGCCATGGGGAGCTCTGCAGCGGGCTGGGAGGTGAGGCTTACGTTGGACAACGTGCACAATGAGCTGAGTGCACAGGGAGGAGATGGAAACTAGAAGAAGCCTTAGGGTAGAAATCCTGGTTTTCGTTTGCTGGTTTTAATATCAGAGCTCTGGTTTGAAGAGTATCATCCTATTTGCTGTCAGCAGTCATGTAGGGAGAATGTGTTGTTGCTGCTGTGTTTCTGTGCCATCTGTATTTCCATCAGTGTAAACATCCCAGAGAGATGCACAGCATTTCTGGATCCTGAAATCGGGATATGGGGGACTGGTGTAACCTGTTAGTAGCTTGCAATAGGAAAATACAGCAATTTGTCACTAGCAGAAGAGTCTTTATGTAGATTAAATTCTTGATTCATCCCACCTCTGAGGCTTTTTTCTCAGCAGTAAACTATTCAGCCTTGACCATTAACTGGTTTTATGGTTTAAGAGGGAAGATAAGAGATGGTGAAGGAGAAAAGAGGAGCAAATCTAAAAATAAGTAGTACTGACTTATTCCAAGCATTTCCTAAAGAATCGCCCATTGAACTGTTGGTGGAGAAGAGATTTTTAAATTCCTCCCCCCTCCATATGACTTGTTTTGACTCTCCCTTTTTCCCTGACCAAGAATGGTGCACCTTCGTTTTCTGAAAGGGAATAGGCAAGTATCTTTGAATCACGTAGGCATTAGATAGCCAAGGTGCCTGCAAGCATTTTCAGTTAAAAGGAAAGTAGTAAATAAGTAGTAAACAAATGTTATGTTTTGTATGTGTAGTGCATCTTTCTGTTTTAAGAGCTGTTGAAGAATTGGTCTTATGCTTATGAAGGTGTTAATATTGCCATCTTTCTGAAGACATTCCACGTGTTTCCAGGTTTGATGTGTATTCCCAAAGAACTGATGCATTTCAAGGTTTTATTTTGGATGGAAGTCTCTTGTTCTACTTGAGACTTTTATTCAGATATTACCAGAACCAGTAAGAGCTGCTTTTAAAAGTATCTTCTCCAGCATGTCTTTAAATAATGTCACTTGGAGTAATAATTCTGCTGCAGAAAGCTTGTAAAAAAAGTTGACTGGAGCTGTGTTCTCACTAGAAATACGTGCCTAGCATGTGAAGGGCACAGGGATTTCCTAAATGAGCCGGGTCAGAGCTGAACACACCTGCAGAAACTATTGCACAACTGTCCTGTGAATGGGGTCGTTTATCGGTGTTTAACAGCACGTCGCAGCACACAACACTCACATGTCACATGCCAGTCTGCAGTCTTTAGATTGCTCCAGGGATTTAGAAACGCAGAGAAAGCTGATAGGCTCCCATTTGACTCTGGAGTGACTGGTAATTGCTGCTGCTTCCCGATTCCTGAAAAAAGGGTGTAATTGCTTTGGTAAAGTGGCAGAACGTCACAGAACCAAACAGCACCAGTAGCCCCGAGTGGCAATAAGTTAATATCACTTACTTAAAATCAAGTTCTGCTGCATCAGAACTGAAGACAAAGAGGGTCAGAACAGCAGTTTCCTAATTTTCAAGTCTGCCATAATGGGATGTCCTATCCTGTGGCATTTTTCTGGTGCTGCACACTGAGGTCATTGGTGCAGTTTAATTTTCACCATAGCAGCTGAAATAAAGTGCCCATGGAGATCATGCAGTGCTGCTCTTCTGGAGAAGCACTAATGTAAACTGTGGGCAGTCTTGACGTGACAGCTGTGCTGACAAACCAAAAAAAGATGCTTTTTGCACTAGACAGATGTCTAAGTGTTGGAAATTTTCCAGTGAGAAGCAGAAAAGCTTTATTCTTCCAGTATTTCTATGTCACTTGAAGTATGGTTTAAATGAAAGGAATGTTTTCTGATGGGGAATGTTATTGCAGAGCTTTTTAGCATGCAGAGGATTAGCTTCTTAATCACCTCTGAGTAACTAGATTCTACCAGTTGTACAGGAAAATTCTTGGTGCTGTGAATAGTGAGGCAGAGTGATCAAGGAAACTGCTTATTTTATCTTCATTTGATGTATTTGCATGGCACAGCCAGTGCCAGAATGTCTCCTGCATTTGCATGTGTTCCTTATAATATTTATCAGATACAGACACGGCATTCATCGATTATTTTCCTTGAAAGAGAGACATTGTCAAGTATTTAATCCAAATGAGAAACAATATGAGAAGGTTATATTTAAAAATATGCAGCCTAGAAGACAGCTCTTTAAAGCAGTGGTGTACCTCGTATATGCTGGAGTTTTGTCTTGGAAATTTGCTCATCAACATCAGTAGTTCAGTAAAAGCTGAAACTTGAAAGCAAACTCCTGTCTTGATGTAATACTATAAAGCTGATTTTACAAACTCTTTTTGTTTTTTGAGGGAATGAGAACCTCTCCCTTTTTTTTGTGCACAGAGTTTGACAGCATCTTCTTCATTTGAGTTCTTCATAACCACTTCATTCTGTTAAAATTCACTAGTATGGTGAAGAGGGTGTTTCTGTAGCAGGCAGGAAAAGGTAGGGAACACATAATCCTCTGCTCAGAGAGCACAATCAAGGATGGCTTATGCCTTGTACTACTACTTATTCTCTAAGGCTGCTTGGAGAAGCAGTTGTGATATTAGGAATATTTTATGCAAAAAGCAGATAATCATGGTCACCTACTATGTGAATTCAAAGATGGGCTATAAGGCTTATGGCAGATGGTATTCTTTGTTCAGCTTGCTGCTTTGATGAGTATTTGGGCATCAGTTTTGTTTGTACTTCTTGAGGAGGTTCATGCTTTGTTTGTGATCCCTGTGGTGATGAGCCTGATCCTAACTAAAGCTTCATTAGCAAACTGCTTTAACTGTACTTCAGTGTCCATTGCAAGCACGCATAAATTCCATGCTGTATTTCACTGCTCTCATGAAGGGTTTGTTCTCTCCTTTTTTAGGTACTCTTCTACTCATCAAGATGGAAAGCTCAGATTCTAGTGATAAAGGAAGTATTGATCAATCAGAAGCCCAACGTCAGAGCCAGCTGGATCGGTTAGATCGAGAAGAAGCTTTCTATCAGTTTGTGAACAACCTGAGTGAAGAGGACTACAGGCTTATGAGAGATAACAATTTGCTAGGAACACCAGGTAGGTCATGCTTGCCTATGTCCATCCTGGTAGAGTTGCTTGTAAGCAATTTGTGTCATTTTCTGTTCCCCTGAAGCCCTTTCACCCATCTGTGTGCTGCAGCAGTGTTCCGTGGTAGGAAGTAGCCTCTTGCTAATTTGTGCACATTTAAATTCAAGTGGTCCCTTGACTTGTGGAGACATAGGATGGTGTGGATTCATCAGATACAGAAGTCTGGTGTTTGCACGGGAACACCCAGTTCCAGTTTGACCCAGTAGCCCAACGTCAGAGCCAGCTGGATCGGTTAGATCGAGAAGAAGCTTTCTATCAGTTTGTGAACAACCTGAGTGAAGAGGACTACAGGCTTATGAGAGATAACAATTTGCTAGGAACACCAGGTAGGTCATGCTTGCCTATGTCCATCCTGGTAGAGTTGCTTGTAAGCAATTTGTGTCATTTTCTGTTCCCCTGAAGCCCTTTCACCCATCTGTGTGCTGCAGCAGTGTTCCGTGGTAGGAAGTAGCCTCTTGCTAATTTGTGCACATTTAAATTCAAGTGGTCCCTTGACTTGTGGAGACATAGGATGGTGTAGATTCATCAGATACAGAAATCTGGTGTTTGCACAGGAACACCCAGATTTGATCCAGTTATGACCCCTTAGATGGACAGAAAAATCTCCTTTAAGCCTCTGTGTGCAGATTTTGTGCTGGTGAGGTTAGGAATTTGTAACCAGGGTAAGTAGTATGGTATGAGATTCTGCATGGGCATTTTGATGTCAGCTTTCAATCAACTTGGTGGATTTCCTCTTCATAGGTTGATACCTAATTCAAAACATGACTAGTAATTTAAACCTGCTTGTGGAAATGTTAACCTCAAATATTTCACGCTGGACACCCTAATGGGTGTAGGATGACAAAAATTGCTGCTCAGTTGTCGAGGTTACAGAGCCAGAGAGCACATCTCTCTTGAATAGGATGGAACTGTTGGGTATTTCAGCTTCAGGAAAACTTACTTGGGACAACAGTGCTAAAGTGTCTGAACTTCCCCTTAGCAACGTGCTTGGCAGTGCCATTATGGCAGGATTTAATTAGACAGAACACAAGCAGTGGCTTGTACCTTCTTTAGAAGCTTTTGATAATGCTTGCCATACATATATGATTTGGAAATATTTTTGGAAAATTTTGCTTATTTTCTAAGGTGAAATTACTGAAGAAGAGTTGCTGAGAAGGCTACACCAAGTTAAAGAAGGTCCGCCACAGCAAAACAGTGATGAGAATAGAGGTATATACAGTATTTGTGAAAACTCTTAACTTTAGCACCCCATACGGACCTTAACTTGAGTGCAGGAGTGGAACAAGTTAAGCCTAGGCAGGTGCAAGGTGAGCTTGGTTTCAAAACTCAGTGAACCTTATGTCTGATGTCTGCTGCAGAGGTCAGTTTGGGACAGATTTCATTCATAACACATCTCTTACTTCTATCAAAATAAAGTTTTGCTTAGGTTTATTTCTTTTTTTATTTCATTTTTTTTAAGATTGCCTTTCTGCCTGCTCCCTCCTGGGATGCTTTTTGGTGATCCCTGTTTTTTAATTATTCCCTTCCAAAGATGCTGCATTGCTTTTGTTGTCACCCTTCTGTAGAGATTGGTGGGGGATGCTCGGAGGTGACCACGGGGGTTCATTCTTCACTGAGACAGATTTGCTATAAAGCTCTGCAGGTGAAGGTTCAGGACAAACTTAATTCTCTGTTTCACGGTCAATAGATCACTTAATTGTTTGGAAAGGAAAACACAGAATATTGATGTGTTATGACACCTGACATGTGACTTTCCATTTACTTATGATAGAAAATACATGTTCTTTTGATGACTTGTTTGCTCTGTGATGGCTGCAGCCTATCTGTGCATTTTAGAGCCATATCCACTCCTGCTCCCTTAGAAGAGCTCTGGTAGTTACAGAATTGTCGCACTGCCTGTGAAACCACAGTAGCACTCTGTAGGATTCAGCACTTCTAAATTGTCACTTGTTAAGCTAAGCAATTATGTTCTTGGAAAAGATGGCTCCAAAATTAGCTCAGTACTCTAATTTTGGTAGTTCCCTGTCTTTTTCACAGGTGCAGAGTCCGCAGAAGATGTTTCAAATGGAGATTCTATAATAGACTGGCTTAATTCAGTCCGACAGACTGGAAATACAACACGAAGTGGGCAGCGAGGAAACCAGTCCTGGAGAGCAGTGAGCCGGACTAACCCAAATAGCGGCGACTTCAGATTCAGTTTGGAAATAAATGTCAACCGTAATAATGGGAACACGAATCCAGAAACTGAGAATGAGCCATCTGTAGAGCCTTCCAATGGGGAGGATTTGGAAAACAGCCAAAGTGACTCTGAAATTCCAAGGTCTGAATCACCATCTGTAAGGCAGCCTGGATCAGAAAGGAGCAGTGCGGAGGAGCTGACAGCTGAGGAGGCTTCCCCTCCTAGAGGGCAGAGGAGAGCCAGGAGTAGGAGTCCAGAACAGCGGCGGACGCGGGCTAGGACTGATAGAAGTAGGTCACCTATTAATGCAGTGAGTGAGGCCCCTCGCAGGTCTCATCACAACACATCATCTCAAACACTTGACCACTCCTCAGCGAGCGAGGCTGAGGGCAGCTCTAGAACCAGGCAGCACGTGACGTTAAGGCAGCACACAGTGGGGACTGAGGTGCCAAGTGAAAATGCAGTTCTGTTTTCCCCCCCTGAAACGAGGCCTGCTCCTCAAGCAGCAGGTTCTTCAGAAACCACCGGCACCAGTGAGTCCACGGCTCCTGGGCAGAGGCCTCCCACCATAGTGCTTGACCTGCAGGTGAGAAGAGTTCGCCCGGGCGAGTACCGGCAGAGGGACAGCATAGCCAACAGGACCCGCTCCCGGTCCCAGACCCCCAACAACACGGTCACCTACGAGAGCGAGCGCGGAGGCTTCCGGCGCACCTTCTCCCGCTCGGAGCGGGCTGGGGTGAGAACTTACGTCAGCACCATTAGGATTCCCATCCGCAGGATCTTAAACACGGGCCTGAGCGAGACCACGTCGGTCGCCATCCAGACCATGCTGAGGCAGATCATGACAGGCTTCGGGGAGCTCAGCTACTTCATGTACAGCGATAGCGATGCAGATTCCAGTGGGTCAACTCCCAGTCACAACGTGGAGACTTCTGAGCCGCAGAGCGGGGGCGCCTCGGGCAATGAGAATGCAGATGTTAGCTCAGGGGAGGTGTACGAGGGTGGGCACGAGGCTAGCTCAACATCTGGTGCCAGGCGGGAAGGCCGGAATATGAGGGGATCGGTCACTTTTGAAGAAAGTGGTTCTCTACCATTCCTTAGCCTTGCACAATTTTTCCTACTCAACGAAGATGACGATGACCAACCAAGAGGACTCACCAAAGAACAAATTGACAACCTAGCCATGAGGAATTTTGGTGAGAGCGACGCTCTGAAAACCTGCAGCGTGTGCATCACAGAGTACACGGAGGGCAACAAGCTCCGCAAGCTGCCGTGCTCGCACGAGTACCACGTGCACTGCATCGACCGCTGGCTGTCGGAGAACTCCACCTGCCCCATCTGCCGCAGGGCAGTCCTTGCCTCTGGGAACAGAGAGAGCGTGGTCTAAAGCAGAGCTGAGTCAATGGCCAGGCAGCTGGTGTGATAGTGATGGGCAAAGAAGTCACTTCCTTTATGGCCACTTTTTGAGTGGTACCTCAGTGTATAGTAATGACTCGGAGTGAATCTTCCCTCATGAAAGCATTTTCTCTGGATTCAAGATTTGGGAATTGGAAAATTTCTTTAATTAGGTTTTTCGAGTTCTAGTCGGTTTGGGTGTTCAATTTCACTTGTCCAAAGACATCTCCCCATTTCAAAATATTTTTTTCTTTGTGAAGATATTAAGTTCTTTCTCCTTCCCAGCCCTTGGCATCCCAGTCCAATAAACAATTTGTCCTCAAGATTGTGCTTCTGAGGAGTTATTTGAGAAGTTATCCCAGCTCAGTGTCCATGAGTCAGAGGAATTTTTGCAAGAAATCCAACTCTCTGAAAAAATAATATTAATTTAATTGCACATTTGAGCATACTTTTAATTTTCCTCCTGGGTTAATATTGGACATGTCTGTGTAAATAACACTAATGTTAGCCCTTTCCCCATCACTATGGCACGCTGTAGGATGAGCTGTTAGCGTAATTGGGATATTTATCTTGTTGTGGAAATATAAGAATTGCCTATGCTTGTTTAAATAAAGGAAAAAAAAATCTGTTTTAAAATTGTAAAGCTTTTTTGTAGAAGCTCAGTACTTTTCCAATGCACTGTTGTACTAACGCATTAAGAATTAAAATTGTACCATGCTTAGAAATCAAGAACGCTTTTCATACAAACCCCACTACACAGAGAGCAAACTGAACACGAGAGAGCTGCTTTTGTGACTGTGTACCTGTCAAGAGCAGTGCATATCTGTACTATTCATGTGAACAGCTACTGTAACATAAAAACAGTTGGATTAGACATTTAATTGCATTTAAAAAATCGGAAATTAAATGTTATAGTTGCAGTGTTTTGGCGCAGTAATGCCACCAAAAAAAAAAAAAGATGATAAAAATTAGAAACTGTTCTAATGGCTGGTTATTTCTTGATATGGTTGCAAATATGGAATAATACAAACCTGTGTGTACTGGCTTGTTCACTGAGGTTTGTGCCCAATTTTTCTATCAGCTTTTCCTCTCAATTTTTGAGGCAATGTTGTAACTTCAGCAAACAAGTATGGAGAGGTTGGTTTTTAGTTCTTCACAAGCTTCAGCTGTACTGGTAACCTCTGGACGTGTTGAGTGGTGTGGTGTTGGTAGCCTGTGGTGCAAGTGCCTCAGGGAATAACTGGAAAGCACATCATTAGTATTGGGTTACATTTTAAAATGAGCGCACTTAAATGTGTAGGAGATTCTTGTGACTAACAGTAAAAACCCAACAGACTCTTTATATTCCTCTTGGACAGAATGAAAATGAATTGACTTTGAAAATTATGTACATTACCTGTTGGAGTTCAGAATTGGAGAATGTACCTCAACTCCCATCAGAGTGTATGTGTGGGGAAACATCCTTCACCCTCACTGACCCCCTTCTTTGTTTTATTCTCTAAGGTTTTAGCTTTTTCCTAGCTTACATGTGCAGTGGGAAAGTGGTTTTTATTTATTTCCACTCAAGGGCAGTAGTCTGAAGGGATATGAGCTGCTCTTGCTGGCTGGGTGGGAAATATTGCTTGTTCCTCAGATGACAAAACCAAAGCTGGCCTATCTCTTTTTTCCTAATTAAAACACATTTTTGGTGTTTTATAGTGGTGGGTGCATAAACTATAATTGCTGCTCTAAGCCATTTTAACATCTCATCAGCTGGTTCAGGATTCCACAGCATCCCAAAATTTTGGGTTATTTTACTCCATGTGCATTTTGTGCTGTTGTTTCAGTGGGAAGCCCTGACTGGCTGTTGAGCTCCTTTCCTCCTGGTGGGACACACCATCGTGGCAGAGGGAACACGAGGGTTCTTTGGGAACAGAACAATCAGCTCACGGGTTTGGCTTTTTCCTTGGACACACATCACTGTGAAATTGGAGTTGGCTGTGGATTCTGGGTGCTGGCTTCTCTGTGCCAAAATTTCACAGCAAAATAACACTTCTGAATTTCACAGAGCAAATACTCACTCTCAGTTGCGGTTTCCAGAATTATAGAGTGTAGAATTAGAAGGAAAAAAAACCCTCTCTACATGAGTACCATGTTAGATGTTGGAAATCAGAGATGTTAATCTCAGACTAGAGCTGGTGACCACCAGGAGGGGAGCCCATTTTCCCAAACCCACACAAAGCATGGCTGTGGTACCTGTCGCCCCACCTTTTCCATGGAATTTCCACCTTGGTAGAAGTGCCCCAAAACAACAGTTTTTGTTATAGCTTATGGCATGTCTTTACATTTTATCTTTCTGTAACAAAAGCAACTAATAAAATCTTGGAGGTTTCCCAAACGGTACCAAGAACAAATAATTTAATCTCAGTTTAAGAGACGTTGATCGTTCTCCATGGTTCCTCTGCCTTTGGCAGCGCTGTGTGTGCTAAAGGGGCTGGGGGCTCATTGTCTGCAGCAAAAACTTCTTTATGTAGCTCTGTTAATTAGGGTAATTAAATTTCTATTTATCTAAATTTAGATTGGAGTTAGGAAAAGCCAATATTAACATTTCAGTTACTTACAAAATGTGAAACACTTTCATAATTAAGACTAATTTACATTTCATGAATTATTTTGATAGTGAACATGTGTATTTAGCTCTTCGCTTAGTTTTTGGGGTTTTTTTTTGTATTTCTGGAGAGACAGCATTTTCACTCGTGCCTGGAGGGGTATGAAGGGTTAAAAGGGCGATTTTTGGCACGTTCCTAGGGCTGATTTGTAGGAATGGTGGCTTTGGAGAGGCAGAGCCATGTGCGCTGTGGCCTGGGTCACAGTGCCACCGTGTGGGATCTGCCTTCAGCACCAGCGGGATTCCTTGCAGGATCAGCAGCTTTTATTTTGATTCCTAAGGATTCTCCTTGTCATAGCGACTCAGTGCTTACCATGGGGTTTTTTCCCAAATGTCCAAACTCCTGCTGGGAATACCTGGTGCGTGAGCTTCATTCCTGTCTGCCAGGACAGATCCCTGCCCACAGCAGTGCAGTGGTCACCGGGCCAAAGCCTTGTGACAAACACGGTTTTAATAATTACATTAGTTACGAGTTGCTGTTGGTTCGTATTTTAATTCACATTGTGAACAAACACAAATTTGGGAGTGCTCACTTTAATTTTTTTTTTTTTTTGGGTGGGGGGGCTTTATCTGTGAAAAGTCTGAATTCCTGGTGCTGATTGGACTTCCCTTTCACGTGCATATTTTTTATGTCTTCAGACAAGTTGGGTTTTTTGCAGAGAACTTGGAGGCAGTTGAGTTGTTTTAAAACCGGTTTGATTGTGTAGGTACTTGGTGCATAGAAATCAGGGAGTTTTAAGGGCCTTTTGTAGGAAGCGCTGCCGTGCAGGCACAGCAGCTGCAGGACACGACACCCACCCTGATTGTCCATTGTGTCGCCTTGCAGACGGAGGGCTTTCCCACCAGAGCTGGCACAATGGCTCATAATGAGTGTCATCCCCGTTTCCTGTCACTTGGCTGAGTTATGCAAATGTGGGACTCCAAAGGCCCCTTTCCCGGGTGGACCCAGGCTGGATAAACCACAACCCAGTGGTCTCACCACAACAACGAGGGGATGGATGATGCAGGGTGAGGAGAGGTGCAGGTGAGGCAGAGGGGGTTCTGAGCCTCCACACCGCAGTAGGAGCCTCCCATCATTGTCTCACCCTTCTTTGGGATCCGTGTGTCCCTGGAGGCGGTGTCCTGCTTTGGGAAGGGGTCTGGGGAGCCCAGGAGCAGCCCAGCTGTCGGAAATGTCTGCCTGCTCCTCTGCCTTCTCCCAGGAGGAGGAGCTTTGGATGAAGGTTGGCTTGGAGCCACATGGAGGAATTTATAACAACTTCAGAAATATTTGCAGCCCTTATGTACAGTAGGCTTTTTGTTTGTCCCCAGCTCGGGGGGGAAGCAGGAGGCTGAAGAGACACAATTAATGGTAACGTACCCAAAGTACTAATAAGTGGTGGTGTGTTAAAAAAAGAGATTTGCATCTGTTATACCAGGGCTTCCCAACCTCTCAGATCAACTGTATCTCTTTTGTCTTATGGGGAAACATAACATGGAATTTATTTGATTTATATCTGATTTTATTCCCTTTAGCTACAATATTTGAGCCCCTTTCTGAATTTCACTCTGCTGGGAAGGCTGTTGGTTGGGAAGCCCTGAATTCCACTGTGAATGTAACACTTTTCTTATTTTTTCCTTTCTTTTTTTTTTTTTTTTTTTTTTTAAAGTGCTTTACATTTGTTTATACTGGACTTGTTTAATACAAACTGGTACTCAGAGGTTGTTGGACACAGTTTGACCAGGTTTGCCAGCTAACACTTAGGAGGAGTTTGTTCCCTATGTAAGGTGTTATAATGCAAATCTAAATAGACTCAATAAAATGCATGAAGTGTTCATTTTGTGCTGGATCATCACTCCTTGGGTTTATTCTTACGGTGGGAAAGCATTGGAGTACACAGTGATGGATGTGGCAGGAATTTATTTCCTCCATACACCTTTCCCCTTGAGGCAGAAAGGAAGGAGCTGGAATGGTACAGAATTAACTCCTCAGAAGAATTTATTGCATTAGGACATAAAACCAAAGAAATAAATACCTCTGTGTCCCAGACTTTGTCAATCTGGCAGTGGATAGATAATGTAGGATACAAAAGCAGCATCTCCAAGTTGTCTTCCAAGGAAAAGCTGGGCCCCGTGCAGGGCTGGCAGGGCTGAGTCTCCCTGCAATGCAGCCAGGATTCAGGGAGAGTCTCACATGTGGCTTAAAGCTCTGTCCTAAAACTAGCAGCTGAGGTACATGAATGGGAAAGAAGCTTTTTAGGGTGTGGGAAGCTGTATTTATTATCTGTGCTTCCCTCACCTCAATCCCATTCCTGGGTAGGAAGCGGGAGCCACTTGCTGAGAGCAGCGCAGTGGCATCGGTGCAAGAGGGGACAGGAAGGTGTTGTGTCCCTGAAAAAGGACATTTTGGGTGCCAGGGCAGGGGCTCAGTGCCACAGCTGGGCTGATGCTCCTCAGCACTGCCAGTGATGCTCTTCTCCAGCAAGGAGAAGTTGTGGGCTGCTCCAGGGACACATGGAGTTGGGATTCTGCTCCAGCTTCACTCTCCAGAGGGAGAGCTGTTGGATAAAAGGGTTTTTTCTCATTTCCACGTGCTTCCTGCTCTTTGAGTTCAGTTCAGTCTGAAACCGGGTGTTTAACAGAGGTGTAGCTTTGATTTCAGTGACTTTTCATGAAGTGACTCCCACACTTTGTGTGTCAGGAGCTCTTTGCCTGGTAGCTGTCTCCAACCCCTCATCTCCCTGTAGGGTCTCTTTCAGTTTGGGTAACCCTGGATTTAATCCTCAAAAACTCTCAATCAACCCCCAAATTGTTTAAAGAGCCCAAGCCAGCCTTGGCGCTCATGGGTGGCTGACTTCATCCCTCTGTTTATTTTCTTTAATATATTTGAGGTCTTTGTCCTGACCTGTAAAACTTTATATAACCTTGTTCCTCCCTCTTGGTGGTTAAACTCTGTAACCTTTTACATTGTCTTACTCCTCCCTTCAGGATATATTTCCATGGCACATCCAGACCTTCTCAGGGGAATGTGTTTGGCTGCTTTGCTGGTCCTGCTGCTGGGTGGGAGGACAAAGATTGTGTCTGGTGACCTTGTGCATCCCAGAGCGATGAGGGGGCAGGAATAGCCATCCTTTTGGGGGCTTCTCCCTTTTCTGACCCCTCCTCAGTGGGATGGAGTGTTTGGAAAGAGAAGGGGGAGAGTAGCACAGGCTAGCTGCTCCTCCCTGCCCTTCCCAGCTATTTCAAGTGTGATTGAACCTCTTCTGGGTCTTTTAACACAAAAAATCCAAACTCAGCTGTGTTGTGGGTCCCTAAACTCTTACAACAAATTTATATAGGGAAAATTGACCCTACTTTTCAGTCTTAGACTGGCTGGGCATTGTGGCACTAACGAGTTGCTGCTACATGCTCCAGCTGTTCCCCTGAGTAAATCCCCTGCTAAGCCGAGTTTGTGAAAATCCAGGCGTCAGGTCCCCTCAACAATGATTACTTCATCCCATTTTGTGCAGCGTTCTGGGATTCCAGTGAAAGGGGCTGCAAGGAGGTCCCCTTGTGCTGGTGTTGGGGGTGCTGGGCTGCAGCACGTTCCCTGTGACCCTGGCACAGCCAGGACAGGAGCCAGCCAGGCTCCTGGTGCCCAGCAGGGATGTCTTCACACTGGTTTCATGTCTCAGGATGCGTTTGCAGAATGTGATTTCTCCAGGCTGAAAGTTTGAGGCCAGTGGATTTTAGCTTTGCTTGTCGTTTCCTGTAGAAAATGCCATGAAGGACAAAGTGCCTGGTTTGGTTTCTTGGCTTTAATACCTTCTTTACTCTTTCCTTTCACAGCATTGAAACAGCTCTGGCACCTCTCCAAACCCAAACCCCAGGGTTTGCCCTGTGTCTGCACAGCCAGACCTTGGCTGGCCAGTGGGTTTGGAGGTACCAGAGGGTTTTAGGGGTAAAAACTCGAAATAACTTCATTTCAGGAGCCCATAAGGTTCCTCTCCAGAGCAGGGATTTGTGAAATGGAGGTGGGACCAGTGTGTGCCTGCCCTAAGCATCATTCTCTTCTCACCATGCAGGTGAAGGGCTGGAAAAGATGCAGTGGAAGAAATAGGTTAATGTCTCTGGGTACTGCTAAACTAAACTAAATACATCCTAAATAAACTTGGAAATGGCTCAGCCTTTGCTATTGGCACCTTTGGGATGGTTGTGTGTTAATTTGTAAAGATGCACCTAAATAAATTGAAATATTTATGGGATGGAAGAGAGTGAGAAATGCCCTGAGGGCCACTTGCTGCCAGCTGGTTGCCCATCTTCCCTAAAAACGTGACACAGCCAGGAGGGAAAGGTGAGGGTGGAAAAGATGGAAAAGGATGAAGGACAGAGGATGGGAAGGAAAATAGGAGGGGAATTAAACCCAAGGAATACTAAAGGGTGAAAAAAAAAGCCTTTTGAACTGTGCTTGTCTGAGTGGGATTAAACATCAACACAGCTGGAAGAAGAGAATGGGTGAGAGCCAAGCCATGGAGAGATGCCAGTGGTTGTGAGGGTGCAGAGCAGGTCCAGGAGGACTGGGGGGCACAGCCTGGGTCAGTGGGGCCCAGCAGGAGGGTGGCAGGAGCTGCTGGGGCCAGGCGGTGTCAGCCACCGGGGCGGGCTGGCCTGAGCCATGCTCCAGGTGAGCCCAGAACAGATTATAAACATCTGGTAATAAATATAAAATATATTAAAATATATAATATAATATAAAATATATAATATAATAATATAATATAATATAGTTATAATATAAAGAATACAATAGAAAATATGTCACTTATTTTATAATTATTTAATATTATTTATTATAATTATTATAAATATATTTTATATATAAGAATATAAAATATATATGAAATAAATAGATAAATGAATAAATAAATAAAATAATTAATATATAAGTAAAATATAAAATATAAGCACCAAATCACGATGCTGGACGGGACAGGAGCGTTCCAGAACAACAGCTGGAACCTGCCAGGGCAGCAGGGGGGACAGGGGGCCGGAAGAGAATTTCGGCACCACACTGCCCAAAAACCCTGGACTCTGCTTGTGCCTCCAGTGCAGGCTGCAGGTGATGGGGAGGGACTGGTTCAGTAGAGCAGCTGCTATGCCAAAACAGAGAGCACAGCACAGCCCCGAGCCTGGCATTCACATTCTCTGAAAAATCCCTTCACCAGGATTCTTCTCCTGGGAAGCTGAGAAGCCTCAGAGAAAAGGAAAACAATTCTTATCTCATGTGCTTCTCCTGTGCTTTGCTCCTTTGGAATGTGTTTGGAGATTGTTTCCCCACAGGTGATTGTTTCGTTGGGTTTCTGGCCAATCAGGGCCAAGCTGTGTCGGACTCTGGAGAGAGTCACGAGTTTCATTATTATCTTTTTAGCATTCAGTAAGTATCCTTTCTGTGTTCTTTAGTGTAGCATAGTATTCTTTAATATAATATAGTGTCATAAAATAATAAATGAGCCTTCGGAGAATATGGAGTCAGATTCATCATTCCTTCCTGCCACGAGGGTCCATGCAAATACAATAAATGCTCACACTCCAAAGGCAATCCTTGCATCCCAAGGGATTTCTGCTCCCGCTCTAGGACCATCTCGGGCTGCCCCCACACCGGGGGGGGGGGGGGGGGGGATTGTTTTAAAATATTCAATCTTATTTTAAAATATTAAATCTTATTTTAAAGCAAGATTTTAAAGAATAGTAGTTGTGAGTAAAAACTTTGGGGTAAAAACTAATTAAACTATTTAGTAATTGAATTTTTTTTACTTTCTTTTTAGGATTGAGATTTTTTAATATTGTAGCGTTTTTTTAAATATTTGAAAGTGGTTGTAGACAGGATTATGAGTTTGGATTTGGACACTGAGTGTGAAGGTGGAGGAAGTGTAGTTGAATGAAAGATTGATTACTTAGTATGACATTTAAAGAAAGAAGTTAATGTTATATTTGGATTTTTTTGTTGGCGTGTTTTTGTAATAATAATTGAAGGAAGTTATGATTAGTAGTTTGGATAAAAGAAATGTATAAGTAGTTAGAAAATAAAAAGTAGGAATTTGAAGAGATATGTGTTTTGTAGGTGATTATATAAAGAGATGGTAAAACATATGAAGGTTGGGTGTAATGCTTTGTAATTTTGCTGGGGCTGGGTTGACTCGATGGTCTCAAAGGTCTCTTCCAACCCGGTGATTCTGTGAATTCTGTGATGCTAATGCTGGTTGCTGATGCTTTGGGTCTCTCTCCCGGCTCTCCATCCCCCTCTCCCGTGCCTTGTTTCCCGCAGATCTCCCCCGTACCTGCTTTTCCTGGCTCTGCCCCGCTGCCAGGGACCAGTGCTTTCTCCCTGGCGTTCCAAACCCCGGTCCCAGGGCTGCCGAGCAGCCTCGGCAAGGATCTTTCCCAAACCATTCCTTTGGATAACGACAGCGAAGCAATGGCTCTAGGAAAGATTTGCATTTCAACACGGGGATGAATAAAAAAAATCTCCTGCCACTCCTCAGTGCATCCTTCAAGTCCTTCAAAGGCGCTTGCAAATGGGGGCTTTGCCTTTGTCTTTTTTTTTTTCCTCTTTTTTATTTATTTATTTTCCCTGAAGGATTATAATATTTAAGTCCTGCAAAAAGAAAAAAGATGGAGAAGAAGACAATGAAAGAAAACAAACCCAGCCCAGAGCCTGCAGGGAGAGGAGCAGTGGCTGGACACAGCAGTGCCCAGCTTGTGTACACATTGCACATCCACAAATAGATATATTTGTGTCTCAATCTATGTGCAAACCTAAAAAAAATCAATAGATGGATAGATGCTGTTTGCACATATTGGCCTAAATCATATGTAATTTGAAACTATTAAATTAATACAAAATATTGACATGTGGCTCATATTTGATCTAGAAAACATACTTGTCATTATGTATATTTAATATGTAAAACACACATGTGTTTTGTAGCACAAATATCAGCTATTACATCTAATTAACTTGGTTTAATCCATGATATTTCAATGTTAATGTGCAAATAGATATCTACATACTGAACCACTGAGTTATAGTAATGAAAACACCCTTGTGTTTTGTTGTGGTTTGGTTTGGTTTTTTCTCATTCACAGCCTTTTTGTGAAAAAATTCAGGGTTTTGTCTGATGCAATATATTTTCCCTCTCATTTTTTCTGTAAATTAGGGCAGATCCAGCAGGCTGGCAGAGCAGGAGGAGGTGGCTGGTGCTCCCTGCCCTGTGCTCAGCCAGGCTGAGAGGGGATTTCCAGGGGCCCATGCACAAACACTCCTTTGGAGATGCACACACACATATGTATATATATACACATAGACGTGTATGTATATATCTTTATTTCTGTGGAATTTGTGGGGATGGGCTGTGATGAGCTGCTGCTCCTGGGGGTGCTGGAGCAGCAGGGCAGGGTGTCCCCTCCGTCACCTCTCTGGGTGTCCCCATGGATGCCCTGCCCACTTTTACCCCAGCACCTTCCCAATTGCCCCACAACTTTCCAGCCATCCCAAGCAGACAATTTTGATATCAAGCTAAAATTGCCACTTTTTCTGCTGCCTGTAAGTGAAGGGCTGTGCTTCCTTCTCTCAGGAATGGGATGCAGCATTCCCTCTCCTTGCTCTGTCCCTGCATGCACAGCACAGAGTCCTCTGAGGAGCTCACTGCTGTACTCTCATTCCCTTTGAATCTCTGTTTACCATCTCTTATCTCCTGATGGGGTTTTTTAAAACACTATTTGCAGTAAATATACCCAACTTGAAAAGGAGTTGAGGTGCACATTAAAAAAAAAAAAGCCCAAGTTATATAAAATTGATGCACGTGTCAGCTTTCATCTAATGGCAATTAAAGCACCTCATATAAACAAATCATTAATAGAAAACCCTGGATGAAAGCCGTGCTTTCAGTATCTCACAGCTTCTGTAACCTCACTCATGAATTATCACCCCTGATCTTTCCCAACCTTCCCATATCTTCTCTTATAGACAAAAATGATTAATTGTCTTGTGACCAGGAGGTACCTCAAAGGCCTCATCGTGCCCCTCACCCACTGCCAAGTGGAAGAAATAATATTAATGATATTTAAAAACAGCCCTGGTGCTGTGGCTGTGTGAGAGCCCCCACAGGGTGAAGAGGCTGCAGCCCCTGGAGGTGCTGGGGGTAAAATCCAGACCCAAAGCTGCCCCCAGGGGAATGGGAAACACCCAGGGGGCTCCAGGCTCATCCTGGGCACGCTCTGGGCACACGGCTGCTCTCGGGGTGGATTTTAAAATCATTTTTAGTTCTAAATGCCTCAGTGGGACAAGGACCATCCCCTTCCAGCAGTCACCCCTCACCAGCTCATGGGAATATCTCCCCCACTGGGTTCCAGCACCTCGGCTCAGCCTTTCCTCAAGGTGCATCAAACACTCAATAAAAATAAGTCCCAGGATAAACCCTTGCCTCTCCAGCCCCTCTGGACAGCTGGCAGCATCTGGAAAAGCTGCTGAGAACCATGAGCAGCCATGAGGAGACACCTGGCAAAACACAGGAACAAATCCCTTTTCTTTTTAAACTGGTTTATTCTACACAAATCTTTTAAACAACATTCATAAAACATTAACTACAAACATGTGCTAATATGGGGTAGTTTTCTTTCTTTTTATTTTTTGTTATTCCAACAATCAGAAATTCACATTTTGAAAGGATAGGCATACTTTTAAGAGACACATTCACTTAACTTCCAGATACAAAATTTTGAGGGATTATAAATCACTTACAAGGAGCAGATGTAAAAAAAAAAAAAAAAAAAAAGTAATAATTTTAAGCTTCAGGATCTGATTTCAGCATTGAATTAAACAGCTGCTTTTGGACCACTGGCTCTGCTGCTCTGCCCAGGGTGCCCAGCAGGCCTGGGTACCTCCCAGGACCAATTTCAGAGCCACACACAGCTCTGAGTGGAGAGCCTGGAGCACAGCAGAAAAAAATAGGATTGCAAAGCTACCACCAGTGCTGCAGCCTTTTATTGAATCTTTCTAGTGCGTACAGACACGGAGAGGGTGCATCCCACCCCAAAAACCCATGGGCAGACTGTTTTCCATCAACAATGGAGCAAATGCCAGCTGTGACAGGGCCTGGCTTTGGAATCTGCTGAGCAGGGTGATGGCAGCAAGCTTGGAGGTCCTGCTTCAAAAACAATTACCCAAAACGGCCAAAATTCAAGCCTCCGCCCCGGTGCTCTTATGTGGAGCCAGCTCCAAAATCCACCCATCCGAAAGCAAATATTTGGCTTCATCCTGCTGGATCTCAGGGCAGGGGAGGGGGAGCAGGGTAATTTCCTAATTGCCCTCAGTCTCCCCAGAAAAATCCTGCCTCTGGCTCTAACGGGTTTAAATGGCTGAAACAGGATATGCTGGGAAAGTTCAGGCCTGGGGAAGAGGAGCTCTTTCCCGAAAGGATCGGGCTGAAGGCGCTCGGCAGCCAAACCCAGCCGGGCTCAGGCAGCTTGGCCAGGACCCACCTGAGGGGGAGCATCACCTCAGCGCAGGAACCTGCTCCAGTAAACAACTCGTCTTACACACCACGATAAAAATCTACAAAAAGGACAAAAAAAGAGCTGCAATCCTTGGTAACAGCCCCTGAGTCTTGTCTCTAAAGCTGCAGGAGGGGCTGTGTTTGCAGGGCGGGCTGGGGGGGTGCAGGGAGAGCCTTGGGGAGTAGGGTACAAAACGAGGAGAAACTTTGGAGGTGCAAAGCCTCCTCCAGAGCCACGTTTTGCAGGAAACAGGAGGGATTTTGTGTTATTCCTCTGGGCTGGGAAGGCGGATCCCAGCCCTGCACCTGTAGGGTTTCATCACCGAGGGTCACGGGCAGAGGGGACGCGGGGACACTCGCAGGGTCTGGCCTTGAGGGGAGCACTGAGGGCACGGCAAAATACTTGCAAAAATAAAACTACAAAGCCCCCCCGAGAGGGGCTGTGCCAGTGGTCCCACCAAAGCCCAGTGATAACCTCCCTGTCACCAGGGCTTAAGTTCACAGAGTGGCCGTGCCAGGCAGATAAAGGACCTGGAGCAATGGCACAGGCTCACCCCTGAAGGACAAAGCCCTTTCAGAGCTCCATCCACCTCTGTGTTCGCTTTCCTGCCCAGGGCTCTCAAAAAGAAAGGAAACACCTTTCTTTTGGTTGTTACTTGCCCATGGAGCCCCTCTCTGTGCCAGTTCCTTGTCTGATGTTACTCAGAGCACCCTGGAGTAGGATTTAAGGAGCACTTGTCAACCCCATCATTGTCCCCAGAGGTTACAAGGGTGCTTGTAAGCACCCAAAAGAGCTCGAGTCCACTTTTGATGGCATAAAGGTGGAGGGAGGGAGCTGCTCTGCTTGCCTTGGCTTTCAAAGTCATTCCAATTTTCTGCTTCCAGCTGGAAAAGGAGAAGCAGACTCTGCCAGCTTGGAAATAATTGAAGGTAAAATAATCAAAGTGACCCCAAACAAAACTGTGGTGTGCAGGAGCACACAAAAGCCAGGAATGGTTTGCAGTGAAGAATGGAGAGATGGCAAAAGTCTCGGCTGGATCTGTCCCCCTGCATTCAGAGGATTTGATCCGAGTTCACCTTTACCCAGGTGAGGATTACGTGGCCACTTATAGATGCAAGTGTCAGCCAGGGTTCAAATTAGGAGCAGGTGAGATCCTCAGCACCAAATCAGGCTGCCCAGAGCAAATTGCTCTTGGCACCCACGTACCAAAGAGAGCCTCTGCTGCCATGCAGAACGTTCCCATGGCACTGCCAGGGAAGGAAGGGCAGGAATGTCCTTGCCCAGCTGCTGGCCACCACCCTGCTGGCTCTTCCAGGCAGCTTAGCCCGGGGGGTGATGAAGCTCCTTGAGTGGCAGCCCCAAAGCACCACCATGGTGGGAGGCAGAGCCAAAACCTCCTGAAATTGGGGGTCTCCAAACCCCACGGTACCACAGCAGACCTGCAAAAGCCCTCTGCTTGGCTGGCAATTAGGATGTGGCCTTCCCACAGCTCCCACAGCAGAGAAATGTTAGGAAACCTCAACCCCAGCTGGAGAGAGGCCAGAATTTGATAAATTTAAGCTCTGTGACTTCGAAACTTGTGTTTGCTTGGCTGCAGGACCTCGGGGCAGGGCAAGCTGCAGTGAAGCAGCTCCTGCATATTGTTCCAAAACTGAAAAAAGCACTAAGCCATGAATCATGGCACGTCCCAGACAGCTCCCAAAGCCCTGCTCCCCTTCCCATCACAAACACAGCCATCCCAGGAGCCCTTCCAGCTCAGCTGTCCCCCTCCATCCCTGAGCCAGAGCCAGAGGAGTTAAACCCGATGCCTCACTCTGCAGTAGAACAATAATAAAAGAAAAAAGTAAAGAAAAAAAAAAAAAAGAAGAAGACAAGACAACAAGTTGGTTTTGAACACCCTTAAGGTAAAGATTTAAGAGGCAGCCCCAGCCCAGCCCTGAGCAGGAGCTGCTGGGACATGTCCTGCGCTCACTGCACGCTTACATAAGGCTCTGCAGCTCTGCAAACACCACGGGCTGAAGTGGGGCCCTGCCCGCTCCCTTCCACCCCGAGGCTCAGCCCACTCCCCTTTCCTTGCTGGCTCCCAAAGCTGGCCGAGCCTGAGTGCTGGGCTCCCCCTTCCCTTCCCAGAGCAGGGAGAGGGGCAGGACTCACAGCCTGGCACTCGCAGGGGAGGGAGAAGGTTGGGTTTTTTGCCAGAAAACTGAGTAAAAGGCAGCCCCAAAGGGGATGGGGGTGTTCTGGGCTAGGACAAGATGACCCTGATGGGACAGGGGGAGCTTTGGGATGAAGCTTTTTGCTGCAGATAGGGACCCATTGGCATCACACCACCAGACCACCAGAGGCTGAGCAGAGGTTTTGAGAGCAGAGCAACCCCTCTCTGCTCACAATCCCACCTCTCACGGGCAGAAATTCTTGCAAACTGCCTGGTGTTCAAAAGGGCCAAACTAGACCCACAGCAGCAGCAGCAATCTGACAAACAAGCCCCAAATACTCCCCGTATGTTGACACTGCTCCAACCTTTGCCCTTCCCATTCCCATCTGTGTTTGCTGATGAGGAGACCTTTCATGGCTGCTGTCCAAACCTGCAGAATTTGTCCTTGCGTCCACCAAGGGCAGGATTTTGACCAGACAAAGACACTGAGTGTGGTTTTGGGAAGCTGGTACCAGACATGGGTCTGGGACAGGATGAGGGGTGGCTTCCTCTGACCAGGCTGGGGTAGCCAAGAGAGCACCTCATCACTCCAAATCTCCTAGAGGGTCAATAATAAAAGCCATGGGGAAAGATCAAAATGTAGGGGGGTGCAGATGTGGGTACCAGCACCCCTCCTGGGCTGACACAGCTGCTCTGATGCCACTGCAGGGCTAAGCACCCCTTGCACTGAATGCAGGCTGCTCCCAGTGCCTTTGCAGGCGTATGGAGCAGTTAAGGCAAGTGGAATTCTGTAGGAATTTGGGATTTGAACGATAAATCACCTTAGGAGAGAGGGAGGCTTTGCCACACAAAGTCTGGGTTCAGTCATCAGTGGGCTCTGCTGTGCAGGCACTCCCTCAGCCCAGATGGGGTTTGGAGACAGCTCTGCTCATGCTCTGCTTGCTCTGAAGAAGCTACTTCTGGAATTTAAACCTCTCACAATCTCTCCTTTGGGGGGCATTAAGGTCCAAAGTATGATTTAATGAACTTCATCAAACTCCAATGTGAATCAATGCCCCAAAACTCACAGAAGGAGTTACAATGAGGAGTTCTTTATTTCCTTCAGCTGTCAGAGGGCTTTGAAGCTGCCCCACTTCCAAGGCTCCCACCCAAAAAGCACCAGATTAACGACCTGCCCTAGGCTAAGTCTGGCAGATCCCAGCTGGAGCCGGGTTAGGTGGTTCAAGCCCTGCCTCCTCCTGCAGCTTCATCTGCCTCCCGTGGCTCCCCAAACTCAGGGATGGCTCAGCAGAGCCACAGCAGAGGATGCAATACAGGCCATGAAGGGTGAGAACAGTCATGGAAAAGTGTATCCAAGAAAGAGACAAGTAGACATCATTTTATATCATAAACAGACACGTCACAACACACCAGGTAATTTTCCAGCTCGTACAGGGACAGAAGGGCCACGAGACCACAAGACCTTACAATGCATCAGCCAAGAGGGGTTAAAAACAGGGCCAGAGGGACATGCAGGGTCCTGAGCCTATTATGTACAAAAGTCCCACTGCTGCCTGTGGGAGGGGCCTCCACTGAGCCCAGATTTCCACAGCAAAGACATGTCCTGGTGTTACAAACCCCCACACTCGCCCGGAGACCAAGGGATGTTTCCCACGACACATGTCCCTCTTCAGACATCTGAGATTTTACTGCCAGGTGAACAAAATGAAAATCTGATGAAGGATGGGTTTGCAGTCAGGATAAATGTGAGTTTTGTTTCTTGCTCTCTCCCAGGAAAAGGCACCCCTGTCCCAGCTGGCTCCTTGTTCACACAGGGACCCACCAGGGCAGGAGAACTTCCCTTCTCACTCATTAGCCATGCTCACTAGCAATCCCTGGAGATGATCATAGAATCATGGAATGGTTTGGGTTGGAATGGACCTTAAAGCTCATCTCATTCCAGCCCCTTGCCATGGGCAGGGACACCTTCCACTATCCCAGGTTGCTCCCAACCTGGCCTGGAGCACTTCCAGGGATGGGGCAGTCACAGCTTCTCTGAGCAATTTGAATTTCTACAATTTTCTGTGCGTAGTGATGGATTCCTGCCCGAGCTGGGGTTGAGCTCTGCTGCCACTCAGTGTGGTGGGTACCCACTGGCTGTGTGATTTCCTTGCACCCTCTCCCTCTCCCCCCAGATCAGCACTGACCCTGCACCAGCTCAGTGACAACACACGGGCTACGAGTTAAATGCTACTGGGGCTGTCAAACCCTTTGGAAAACTGGGATTCCCCACCAATACTGACTCTTGCTTATTGCTGCATAATACACAACTGGCCCCCAAAAACAGCAGAGGCACCCTGTGCCCTGAGCCAGCAGCATCCCCACACCTGTGGGTGCCCCTGAGCCCAGCAGGGAAGCCACTTCCCAGCGCAGAGTTGATCCATGACACAGGGGCTCTGTCCCAGCCCTGTGTGCCTCAAAGCCACCAAAGTGCCCTTTTTGGTGGTGATCCCAAGGATGTGGCCCCAGAGAGCCGGGCACTGTGGGCTGTGCAAGAAGCTGCCCCTCTCTTTTGCAACTCAAAAGCCCAATCATTAATTGCTGGGTGGGAAAACGGAGGTGGAAAGCGGCCAAGGGACCTGCTGGTCTCATCCACGCATTTTTAAGGCATATTTTGCAGGAAGGGTGTGCTCCCATGTGACTCCGATGGCTGGAGCCAGCCGAGCTCCCTGTCATCCCAGCTGCAGCTCCCTGGGGGTGTGGGAGAGCAGCGGGAAAGGAGGAAAGAGGAAGATGAAAGCGGGACTCGCTGACATTTATTTGGTTTGTGCATCAGACTAAAGCAGCGTTTCCTCCTTCGGATCTCTGGCTCCAAAACAGCCCCAGGTGCTGGACGGGGACGGGGCTGTCTCACTTGGATGTGACACCCGAGTGACACTGGAGGAGGAGGAGGATGGACAGCTGCAAGGTTCAACGAGTTCCATCCGTGGCCTGCTTGGAAAAGGCATTTATTTTCTGTAAACCTCTGTCGTGATGTATAGAAAACTGGGAGAGGAGCGGGAGCTCGATCAAGTTTGAATCCTGGTGAGAGTTCTCCTTACAAAATGGTTAGGGGGGGGAAAAAAAAAAGGTGGCTTTGAAATCAAAACTGTCCAAAAAAAAAAAAAAAAAGCATTTCTGCTAGTTAAAAGCCTTTAACTAGAAGAAATGTTTGTGTTTTCTCCTTTACAAACATAGTGCATCTGCAATCACTGGGAATTTCGGTCCGTCTGGGAAAGGGCCTGTGCTGGGGCTATGAGAGGCTGCTGGTGTCCTGGGAGAGCCGGGAGCGGCGTCACATGTGTGCTTCGGAGGCCGGGCAGCCAGGCAGCAGCTCCCCGTTCACCACCGCCTCCGACACCAGCATCTTGTCTTTGCCAGAATCCAGGCGCTGCTTCTTCAGCATCCTCTGGTGGACCAGCGGCACCACGGAGAGCACCAGGCCGCCGATGATGGGCGGCACCCCCGCAAAGTAAAAGGCCGCGTCGTAATTCCCAAAATAATCATTGAGGTATCCTGGAAGAGAAGAAGGGTGATGTTAGAGCCTCGTCAGCCTAATGAGCTTGTTAGTCTAATGACCTGCTTGTTCCCTCCTTCGAGTGCAGCTTGCGTCACCCACCAGATCTGGGGAGATTTGGGTTTTTAAAATAATCTTTTTTTTCCGTTTGCATTTCTTGGCGTTTTTACGCCTTGGATTAAGAGATGTGTGCAGCCAACACTGTGCACCAAGGGAGTGGAGAAGGAAAGCCTCAGCCGTCCTTCCTGTTTCTCCAGAACAGGACACAACCGTCCACATCCCAGACAATCCCAAATGCAAGCTGAGACGTGTTAAACCCAACACCTCTTCCCAGAGGCTTGCCAGCCAAGAGGCAATGGGAAAGTGAGCAGGGGCTGTTCCTCTGCTGATTGTCTCCATTTGGAAGCCCTGCCCTTATGGATGTTTTATCTCCAGCTGTGAAATACACACTGCCAGTTACAAACAATAGCCAAGCCTTTAAAACCCAACAAGGTTCTACATTTGTCTGGCAAGTTCTAACACAGCCAGGCATCCTTGGAGAATAACACATGGCCATTGATCAGCTCTGGAAAATCCCTCTGAGTGTCTCCTGTGTGGATGCTTCCCTGGGGATTAGACCAATGCAAAAGGCCCCTTCACCCCGCAAGGCCCACTCAGGGGGTCCTGGTGCAGAATCCTCCCAGTGAGAGGTGTGTGACCCCCATGTTCCGTCCCAAGGGTGTTAGAGTGAACTTTGCTGCTGGAAGCAGAGAGATCAGAGGTGCTTATCCAGCTTTGGCTTAGCGCTGCTGATGCAGAGGTCCTGCTGTTCAGGGGCAGAGCCCTGGCAGAGCCTCTGGCAGAGCCCTCGCTGTTAAGGATGCTGGGGTTGTTGCTGTGCTGGAACACAGACCCAGGTCTTGTGGAGGTTCAGGTGTCTCCATCTCTAACTTCAATTCGATCTAAAAGGACTTCTAGAAAATTATTATCTGCCAATTTTTAGCTCAGCTGCAAACAGAAATCACTTAATGTGACCTTGGCTCACTGTTCTCCCAATGACCACCTTTCATTAGCCTTGAGAAAAGCCCTGAGATGGCACAGGACATAGCATGGAGTGATGCCACCCCCATTCCCCAACCTCCACATGACCTGATAAACCAGAGAATTCAAACCAGTGCTTCTGGTCTCGCACCAAACCACCACCACAGGTGAAAGCTGCCACCACCAAATCCCTCCCACCCGCTGGGTCCTGGTCCAGCCCCGTGGTGTTACCAACCTGCAATGGGTGTGCCCGCAGTCATGGGCACGGCCATCAGCCCCATGAGGTACCCTATGGCCTGGGACGCCTGCATGGGCCCCACCAGCTCGAAGGCGATGGGGGCCATGATGGTGGTGAAGAAGCCGTCGCAGAGGCCAAGGAAGAGGCAGATGACAATGACGCCCTCGAAGCCTCGGCACTGGGGGATCATCATGCACAGGAGGCCCAACAGCATGAAGGACGCAACCTGGGGGAACAGAAGTGGGCATGAGAGTGGGGATGGGCAGCAGAAGAGTCATGGAGATGACACTGAACAGGTCAATGTCACTGCTCCCTCCCCTGGACCCAGCAAAGCCATCCAGCCACCGCTCCTGTCTCGGGGAGGCCCTTAAGAATAACCTTTTAAGAAGGGTTAAGAAGGATTAACTGCTGGATTAGCTGCTAGATTTCAGCAGTTTGTTCTTCAAAAACCACAAGGAGGTTATAGGGTGTCGGTAGTTTGGGAAGAGTGGCTACCATGGAGTTTGATTGCTGAACAGACACCAGTCCCTGGGGTCAAGTGTGTAACTCCTCTTACACACTTCTGCAGCCAATTTTCTTCCCTCACAGCAGACAATGGTTGGTAAAGGCTTTGTGATTGACAGTTATTAAGCAGAGCATGGACACCCATGTAGAGATACCATCCCTGCCCCACTGTGGTTGGCCAGCACCTCCATGGACGGCTGGACACACCGTACCTGCAGGTAAATCACACCATACCTGCAGGTAAATCACACCATACCTGCAGGTAAATCTTCTTCAGCCCGGGAATGCAGTCGCCAATGCGGCCCGAAACCAAGCGCCCCAGCCCCGACATGGCCCCGAGGCAAACCAGGAGGATCCAGTCCTTTTTGGTTTCCTGAAATCGCTTCTCCACATATTTGACCTAGGATGGAAGGAAGAACACAAGGACATGAAGCTGCAGTACATTCATCTCTCTCATCTCCCCAAAAGGGATGGGATTTCCTGCAGAGGGCTCATGGATTTGGGCTGGTTGTGTGACCCTCGTGTCCACACCACACTGACCTGCACCCTCCACCCACCCCAAACTCAACAGGACCTTCTTCTCCTCCTCTCCTGCTACTGGTGCTGGTCCTTAGGAGCTCTGGGAAGTGACCCTGGCCTACTCTGGCACAGAGGGCACAGAGAGGACACACAAAACCATATCTATCACAATTCTTGTTTAAAGGATGTGCACCAGTTTCTTGGCTTCAAGGCTTTTGGTGCCTCTGCCCCTACTGCCCATCCCCACCTTCCCACCTCCTCCTCACTCTGGGCAAAGGGACCTCCCTCCCCTTCCAACCCCAGCCATGGCTCTCACCAGGTTCATGTAAGGTACGAGGTATCCCAGGACAGCAGTAGCGATCCCAAAGGCCCAAATCCGATAGGTCTTTCTCCGGAAAACCCTCAGGTTGAAATACTTGCGGGTCTGGGCCCAGCACTGCTGCCTCATGCTCCGGCTGCCCATCTTGTCGTGCCCGTCGTGCTGAGAGTCACAAGAAGGCGTCAGGATGGGCCGGTAAGTCATGGACAAGAAGATCTGGATGAGCATTAAGGCACTGAGTACTTGGAAAGTGTGTGCCAGCCCGATGGCACCCCCGACCATCTTCAGGAAGAAGGGGAGCGGCACGGAGATGAGGCAGCTGCCCCCGGCCACGATGCCGTTGGCCAGGCCCAGGCGGCGCTTGAAGTAGTGACCGAGGATGACCAGCGAGGGCTGGAAGGCAAAGGAGCTGCCACAGCCAAAGAGGATCCCATATGTGAAATAACGGACTTCCAGGGACCTGGAATGACACACGTGGGAGTGGGGATGTGAGGCAGAGGTGAGGAAGCCTCCTCCCCCATGGTCCTACAAAGGCCCGGGTCTCACATGCCACAGGTACTGCACAGACAGTCTGACCTCGAGGAGCTTATCCCCTCACCAAAACCAGGATAATCCTCACCTAACAGCTGGCACATGAAATCTGCAGCAAAATGAAGTGGAGCTGGGAAGTGCTTTCTGCCACCAGGAGAAGGCAGCAGCCAACCTGGCCTCCTTGGGAAGCTGGCCTTACTTCAATGGTTATTAAATTACAGCAAACAAGATTTTCTAAGGTAGGGATGGTGGGATATTTTTAGCTAGAATTCCTTTTAATTTTTCCACTGAAAGGACTGACTGAAAACATTCTCCACCCAGTGTTTGGAAGCAGAAGGCACCAACCCTGCTGGTTATTAGGCATGCAGGAAGGAAATGTGGTGTTTCTGCCCAGGCTCCAGGCTGGTTAATTAAGCTCTTCTTCTTTAAGCTCTTCTGGGAGCTTTAATTAGACAGTTAATAGATCTCATCTGTACCTTACATTGGTGGCTGCACTCGAAGAGGGAGTGAAGTGGCTGTTCTACAGAGCAGATGGAGAGTGCTGAAAGCTCTTGGAAGGAGCTGCCTCCAAATTTCCAGCCCAACTTTCCCAACAGAGGCAGCTGACAAAGGAGCCTGGATTTAGGCAGTACAAACAACCTGTTGTGTTTCTTTCCAGATGAAGGAATTTTTTTTCTTCATTCCCATGCAATCCATCCAGCTGCAGAGGTCTGCCATGGGATACTGCCTGGGAGGAAAGTGTGAGGAAAACCTTTGGGCAGCTCAGGGTCTTGTACAAGCAGGGTCTGTGCTCCAATCCTTGGAGCAAGACTGAGTGCTGCTCCCAAAGCAAGTGAGGAAACAGCAGCCCACATCTCCCAGAGAGGCTGGAAGTTGGGAAAACCTTTACAAGCACATCATGCCTTCCATTACATGCTCATCCCTCCGGCCTGCCAAGCAGAAAGCAGAACACGGCTGCTGTGCCTGACAGCGCCGAGACGAATGACCATCATGAAAGGCAATTTCCATCCACTCCAGAGCAAAACCACATCAGAAGCCCCCTCTGTGGGAGCCAGGCGAGCAGCTGGGCCCTGTGGGCCGTGCCCAACCTCCCACGCACCAGCCCTGGCCTGGTCACAGCAGCCCTGGTGCCGCAGGCAATGCCACAGTTCCCATCTGCTCCCCAGTGATGCTCAGACACCCCTGCATGAGCAGAGCCTCCTTTCAGCCATAAGCTGAAAAAAAAGAGCCAGGATTTCCCAGCCTGCTTATTGGGAATCAGCCAGCAGTTGTCTGGGGGAAGGGTTGCATTGTCCCCTCAGATTGTGAGGTTGCCAATGGATAATTGTTTCTCCTGGGACAAAGAGGTCTCCCTCCTGCTCCCAGCTCTCAGTGGGAACAGCCCTGGTTCATCCTTGCTGGCAGAAGTTTGGGGGATTCCTCTGTGCAGCAGTAAGTGGGCAAAAATTGTGTAGGGGAAGGAGAAGCAGATGAAAAGGGGCCCAACCCTCCCTGCAGAACACTTAGTGCAGAGGAGGAGGGCTGGGAGGGCTCTGGGGGCATGTGAAGACAGCCTTGCTGAGCTGGCCATCTTCTCCCATTCCCCATGCTAAACCAACCCCCTTAAACTGGAGGGAAGCTAAAGCCTTAACTGGGATTTCTCTTTTGCTGAGAGCACACAAGGTCTCTGGTGGCTTGAGCTGGTTACAAGTGCAGGAGACACCTCAGAGCAAGGCAGCAGAGAAGAAAAGCCTTGCACTGACCCCATCCAGCCTTCCCCAGAGCTTTGCTTTTCAGCACAGTTGGTTTCTTTAGTGGTCTACATACAAAATTCCCAATATTTTGAGACAAGAGGCACTGAGCTGGGTGCTGGGGTGTTACCACACAGTCTTGGTGGCTCAGGGGGCTTTTGGAGCAGCTCAGTGCAATGCTGGGAACTGCTGCTCCTCCATTTGGACAAAATAAACCCATTTTAGAGAAACTAGGAGATAAAGGGGGGGGTGATTCTTGATCCAGCTCTGCCTGAGCCCACCTAACCAGGCTGTGTCTCTCTGCACCAGTGCTTGTATCACAGGGGAATGATCTCCAGCTGCGGTGGAGGGACTTGCCAGGAGGGACCAAAAAAAAGCTTCTCCATTGTGCAGGGAGAGCTGGAGCCACAAGCCCCGAATTTCAGGAGCAGCCTTCACCATCCGGGTGGAGCACTGCCAAATCCCACAGCCTCCCTGCTCTTCCTCCGGCCCCGCGCGCTCGGCTCTGCCGGCGCAGCTTCCCTCGCTGTGGTCCAGCTGCAAAGGGGCTCCTTTCTCCCGTAAAAGGCAGCCAGAGGAATGTGGTCCGAGAGTGAGAGGCAGGAAATGGGGATCTCAGTCCTGTAGCTCTCCTGGAAATGATGTTCCTCTCTGCCTGCACTGTTTGATTTTTTCTTCTTTTTTGAAGCCCAACACAACAAACCCCTGGCAGCAGTGTGGTCCCACAAGCCCTTTTTCTTTGCACAAACATTTTACAATAGAGGGGGAAAAAAGTCCAAGTTTTGTTGATTGGAAGGAAAGCAGAATCACATGGGAAGCTCCTGTGATCTGCATGCCAGGGCACAGCTTCCCTCAGGACCCACTGCACCTTTTGCCATTATCTTTGGAAGCAGAAAGGGTGGCACTTGAGGAGGACGCTGCAGACGCCAGTTCCTTCCCAAGATGGTTTTGGCAACACAAAAATCCCATCTGCAATTAGCCACGGTCCTGGGGGGTTTTCCTGGGGATCAGAACTGATCCCCACTCCCAGCATGATGGGGGGATCCCACAGATGAGGACTTGGGGATCCAGGGAAGCAGGGCTGGGACGAGCACAAGGGTTTCACTGACCAGGAGGAGCACAGCACAGGCAAGTCACCCTCTGGAAAACTGGTGTGTATTTGCTTTAAAAACCCACTCCTTGAAGCATTTTAATTAAAACAATATTGATTTTAACTGAAATCCAACCCAAAGCAATGTTTTGATTCAGAAAAGTGGGGCAAATCCTGCTTTGGAGGTGTCTCCATGGAGCCTCTGAGACTGTGTTTAATAAGTGTCACATAAATTACCCCAGAGGTGACCTCTTTTTGCTCCCACAACGATGCCAGCCCTGATTTCTGGGCTGGAAAGACACACACGGTACACCTGCCACTGGCCAGTGCCTGCCAGCAGAAATTCATGGCATGGGATCAGGCATGGAAAACAAGGAGCAGCAGTGGACCTGTGTTGCCGCAGACACACGAGCCAGGGCAGGAACACCACAAACTGCTCCAAACCCTGTCTGCCTTCCCCTTCCTGTCTGCCCTGCACAGAAACTCCCTCTTAGGCGCAATCCACCAAATATTATTTTAAGCATTAATTTACTTTCAGCACCAAATGTGAAAATGGTTGCAAAGTAGAATGGTTTTCTCTGTGAGTGCCTTTCTGGAGCTGCCCGTGAGAGGCACACCAACCTCTCCTGCTGTTTCAAAGATCAAATGAGGGACCTGGGTGCTGAAGTCCCAGAAAATACAGTCCCTTGCTTGGGTAAAATTCGCTCTCATTTTACCTAAGGACACAAGGTTCAGTTTGGAGGGGAACAGGCTGAGCACACGTGGGCTGTAGGGTGCCAGGACATCTCTCATGCAGATGGGCACCACCTGCTTTGCCCCCAGAGGCAGCAGCAATGTGTTGGCAGGGGGATTGCAGGGAACAGGGAGGAAGAGGAGCTCTCCAAGGAGCTGGGTATGCCCTCCACAGCCTTACTTGGTGAAGGAGCTGGAGAGGAGCCCGATGAAGGCGATGGTAGCTCCCATGGCCGCCGTGGTCCTGCAGCCGATCCGGTCGGTGAAGATGCTGACGATGGGAGAGCAGAAAAAAATCATTCCCATGGCCAGGGAGCCGACCCACGCTGGGGAGAGAGAGGAGAAAGGAGATGGTCAGGGTGGGACACCCAGCAGAGGCAGGGGAAATCAATCAAGCGCAGCTTTGGAGGTGTCTTGGCAGAGAGGCAGCCCCATCACACAGTTAATTAGCCGTGTTAAGTGCTGTTAATTAACAGTGCAACTCATAAATGACACAGAGAGCTGGTGGCACTGCATATGGGGCACAATAATGGAGTATGGACAGGTTTTCCTTGCATTCCTCTCTGCTGGGTTACTGTGTCCCAGAGAAGGCACCAAGTTTCAATGCTCTTTCCAAACAACCTTGGCTTCACACGGGAAGATGCTCCACTGGCAGCACTTCCATCAGGAATCTCCACAGCCAAAAGCCTCCTGAGCTCCTCCAAGCCCTTTGCTCCCCAGCTTTGGCTAGGGAGAGGTTCCTGTCCAAAGCCACAGCCCTGCATCCCCAGGGAGCATATCACCCACCCCTCCCTCACTCCCCAGAGTCAGCACTCCTCACCTTCCCCTCTCCCCACGGTCAGTAAGGATTCCTCGTTGCATCTGAGCTGATGGACACACATGTTTATCCCAGGTTAAATTCCACCCCTGACCTTGCCAGGCAATGCCCAAGTGGGACCATCATATCCTGTCTCCTTCCAGCCCACTGTGGAGAAAACCACTGTCTGTCTGTCTGTCCTTTTTCCAGAAATGTTAATTATTCACAGATTTTTTTTTTTCTTTTTCAGCCCATCATGGAATCATTAAGGTTAGAAAAGCCTTTTAAGATCCTCAAGTCCAACCATTCCCCCAGCAGTGCCAAGCCCATCACTAACCCATGTTCCCAAGTGCCACATCCACATAGTTTTTCATTCCCTCCAGGGACAATGATTCCATCGCTGCCCTGAGCAGCCTGTGCCAGTGCTTGACCAGCCTTTCAGTGAAGAAATTTTTCCTAATATTGAATCTAAACCTCTCCTGGCACAACTTGAGGCCATATCTTTTTGTCCACCATCTTCTCCCTGCCCTCCACCTTCTCCTTTTAATGGTTTGTGTGATTATTTTGGGGAGGAAATGCAGGATTTCAAGAAAAGAAAAGTGGTAAGAAAAATAATTTCTAAGGAGAAGCAAGAGGTCCCCTGGGTGGTGTGTGGGGCAGAGTGGGATGGACAGAGGGACAAGGGGTTCCCAGCCCCACCTGGCACCAAAGTGGGGGGACCTCCTGGAGCATCTCCAAGCTCCAGGTGCTGGCTCTGGTTCAAGACCAACCCCAGGACACGTGGTCCTTTTACCTTTTTTTATCCCTTTTTTAGGTTTGCTTTGGGGTTTTTTTGCACCCAGGCCAAGGGCTCTGCAAACCTTTTGAGCAGCCTGTGCCAGTGCTTGACCAGCCTTTTAGTGAAGAAATTTTTCCTAATATTGAATCTAAACCTCTCCTGGCACAACCTGAGGCCATTTCTTTTTGTCCACCATCTTCTCCCTGCCCTCCACCTTCTCCTTTTAATGGTTTGTGTGATTATTTTGGGGAGGAAATGCAGGATTTCAAGAAAAGAAAAGTGGTAAGAAAAAGAATTTCTAAGGAGAAGCAAGAGGTCCCCTGGGTGGTGTGTGGGGCAGAGTGGGATGGACAGAGGGACAAGGGGTTCCCAGCCCCACCTGGCACCAAAGTGGGGGGACCTCCTGGAGCATCTCCAAGCTCCAGGTGCTGGCTCTGGTTCAAGACCAACCCCAGGACACGTGGTCCTTTTACCTTTTTTTATCCCTTTTTTAGGTTTGCTTTGGGGTTTTTTTGCACCCAGGCCAAGGGCTCTGCAAACCTTTTCATCACATCCCTGCATAAAAACACCCTCATAGTCCTTCCAGAGCTGTGAGATCTTCAAAAAATAGCCAGGTCCCTATTAAAAGCAAATCCCAGCTATAGAACAGCCTCTCCAACCTCTGCCTTTCACAAAAGGACCACACAAAGAAGCCCTCCCCAGGCTGGGAAGAACTGACCCTTCCAAATTAATTATAAGTTCACAAGTACCCAATTTACTTCAAAATCTTCCTTAATAAATGCAGAGTGGAGCAATAAAATGAAAAGCAAGGGCTGAGCAGGAACCTCGTGGGACCGGCTGGGCTCTCGTCTCAACTCCAGGCCAAAAGACGGGAGAGGGGAAGGGAGAGGACCCCCCTCTCCAGCTGATTTTCTTGGTTCTGAACACAAGGCACAGTGTAACGAAAGTCCCTCTAATAGGATTAGGTGGCATGGATCCAAAGAGCCGTCCAAAACAGCTCCGAGAGGGGGAGAGGGGTGGGAGCCACGCCAAGATGGGAAAGGCTCGTTAAATTGGATAATATACTTCCAGAAATGTTCCTTCTACTCCAGCCAAGGCAGTAAAACGTTAGATGGCCCCGTCATGTTTGAAGTTTGTTATTTTTGGAAATTACTTTAAGAAACGCGGAAATAAAAGCATAAAGCGGAGTATTAAATTTAAAGGGCCAGATTCGGATCTTAATAACCCGGGGATTTACATGCAAATAGGCAGGATCAATCTCTGGCCCCAAAAATGCACACTCACCTGCAGAGATCAAAGCAAACCCAGGGCAGGAGGCTCAGCAACAGGCGCTTAAAAGTTCCTCCAGCTCTGGGTTTGTAAAAAGGAGATATCTCTCAATTAAAATTGGTAAACACACCAAAAAAAAAAAAAAAAAAAGAATCCTGTGGCAAATTGCTCTACCTTAGAGAAAGGGCTTACCACAAGCAATGAATAAAAATAGGCTTGGGGAAGAACATCCAGTTAAAATTAGTAAGAACAATAGCCTCACTTCCAGAGCGGGGTTTTGTCTTCCCAGCGCTTCCCAGCGAAGCCCCGGGAAGCCGGGAGGGCAGGGCCTGCTCCAGCGCTGGAAGGAAACCTCGGCAAAATCTGGGGGCAGCTCAAACTCGCCTCGGTGCCGGCTCCCATCCCGGCTGATTCACACCAGAACACCCCCGCAGCGGAGGGGAGGCACGGTTTTCCCCCTGTTTTATCCACGGTGATCTCCATTCACCTGGGATGGGGCAAGGATGGAGGGAGGTGATGGCAGAAAAGCACAGGTTGGGAAAGAAATGGAGCTCAGGTGAAGGCTAGCCCCAGTCCCACCCCTTTGGGCATAGTCCTTGGATCAACTCCAGGAAAAGAAGGGCTTGTTTTGGGCAATCTGTGGTGTTGAAGTTTCTCCTGGATTTTGCTGGATGTGAAGAGCAGAGGCAGCCATTCCTCCAGTGGAAACCAGGCAGGGCTCAGCACCTTCCCTCCTACAGCTTCTCCAGTGCTGGAGAAGTTACCCCTGGTTTAAAGCCACAGTGGAAAAAAGGGGGAGAATTTCTGCTCCTGATTTCCAGAGGGTTTGGATGGGATGGTTAATTCCCAGCCTGGCCACACCTCCCACCCTCTGTGGCTGATAAGCTGGGTGAGATATGGAAACACACAGACAAGCCCCCACATGAGGCACAGAGTCTTATCAAGCACATCCTAAAAGAAGCTATGGAGAGAATCCAGCTGAGGATAAGGCTGGAAGAAGCTCAGGAGCTGCCAGAACTTTGACTGAGATCGGGTTAAGACTTGATTGTATTTTAGGGTGCTGTGAGTCCAACCAGCTCCTGGAAGCACCAGCTGAAGGGGCTGGTTTTGGAGATGGGGGCCATGGGGGGACCTGGCTGGTGGCAGGGATGTCCTGACAAAAACAACTTGACAGATGACATGCAAGAGATGTCTTGACAGAAACACAAAATGCTCCAGAAACCGTATTTCTAGATTAAGAAAACCACAAAAGGCATGAAAGCACTCTGCTTTTGGTGATGGGAAATGCACATGACTTCTGATTTGGGGGTTGCTGACACGAGAGGTGACTCAAGGTGTGTTGTGCCTCCCTGACAGCCACCTCTCTGCTGACTTTATTTGGCACTGAGAGTTCCATTGAGCCAAGACCTGTCCATCCCTCCCTGCTCCCACCACAGCCCCTCCTGAAGGGATTGAAGGAGCCGAGGAGCCAGGACCCCCCCAGGGCACACCCTCTGCTCCAGGGGGCTGGGGGACAGCACCAGCCCCAGCTGCCACCCCAGCTCAAGCCTCCTACAGAGCTAGTGGAACGTCCCTGGTGGTCCTAGGGATGCTCTGGGCCAGGGGAAGAGCTCAGTGTGGGGCTGGTGCTGCTTTGCTGGAGCAGAGTTGTTGACCAAGGAGAACATTCCACCAGCAGCTCTCACACAAAGGAGAAAGCTCCAGCTAAAGCTCCACAAATTCTTCCCTCCCCCTTTGACATAACAAAGGCAGCCAAGCTGGTGGCCCATGGCTGATCCAAAGCAATGTGGCCTTCAGCATGGACAGGGAATGCAGTGGTTGAAGTTCTCCAAGGGGAACAGTGATTCAATGGTCTAAGAGATCACAGAATCATAAAATCAGAAGGGTTGGGGTTGGAAGGGACCTTAAAGATCATCCAGTTCTACCCCCTGCCATGGGTAGGGACACCTTCCACTATCCCAGGGCTCTCCAAGTCCCATCTAACCTGGTCTTGGACACTTCCAGCTGTTGCAGTAGCATGGCCAGGATGATCCATCCCCCCAACACCACCCACCCTGGGTTCAGGACAGAGGGAAAACTGGTGAGGTGACCCATTTGCCCACCAACCCATTTGCCCACCAGCCCAACAGCACCAAGCTGTGTCCATAGTGGAGGAGGGACCAGGAATGCTTTGGTCACCTTCTCCTCCTACTACCAGTGGATGACAAAGTTCGGGGGACGCTGAGGCAGAGGAGGGAGGTTGGGGGACTCAGCTCCCCCTGCAGTGGGACTGGTGATGCTGAGGGGTCCCTGAGGGCTGTGAGCACCATGTCTGTGTGTTCGCGGTGGGCAGGGCCCCCAGGGTCAGTCCAGGTGGTCCCACCTGGATACCAGACCAACTTTCTTTCCAGCAGGACCATCCAACAGGATGACAAACTTCCCCTGTTGCTGGCATTTTCCAAAGCAGAAAAAGGTTTCTGAGAGCAGAGCAAGGTAGGAGCAGGAAGAAAGTCTCACCACTCTGAGATGCAGATCCAAACCCCCCTGGTATTTAGCTCATTGTTCCAAAAAACATCATTAAAAAATCAGACTGCGGCACTTGAAGCCAAACCTATTTGTTCCTTTAAAAGCAAATCTCCAGGGAGAGAGGAGGAAGGGACGTCGCTCTCAGCTGTGCTTCCCCGCTGACCCAAATACCCCAGGCTGGAGGGATCAAGGGCCAGGAGGTGACCTCAGATCCGCCGCTGGAGGAAGTGTCTTCCCTCGCTTCCCGCGGCTTCTCCCGCTCGCACCGCGCAGCTGGGACAGGGGACGGGGACAAGATGCACACACGGTCACCTTCCCCAGGCACCTGGCCTTTCTCAGAGGAGAGATGAGGCAGCCAAAGGTAATTCACCTCCTGCACCTCTCCTACAAGAAATAAATCACTTTTTGACTCGTTCCAGGCACAGGGAAGCTCTGCTGCTGTGACAAACCTCATCACGCATCTTCACAGCCCTCCCCAGCCCTACCTGCCTCGATTTTGGGGTGCCCTGGGAGCCCAGGCAACCTCGTGGCCCTTCCCAGGTGGAGGCTGTGGGGGAGCAGGTGGCTGTGCCCCCCTCGGCAGGGCTCCCGCGGCACATCTGGAGTGAAACCCAAGCAGCTGTTTCATCTCATGCCCTTGGAGAGCAATTTGCGTCATCCCCTTGTGCTCTCAAAGTGAAGCCTGAACCGTTCCCAGCGGCTCAGCCCAATGTGCTCAACACCCCCTGCGGGCTGAGCCGGTCCCAGGGATGAATGGTCAAGGCTTAAATAAAGGCAGATGCAAAAGTCAGAGCTGAGGAAGCCACCACGATGCATGGTGGGATGGGAAACTGAGCTGGAGAGCAGCAAAACGGAGCTGAGGAGTTTGAAACTGAATCTGGGGAGCCTCGAATTGAAACTGGGGAGCACCAAATTGAAGCTGAGGAGCAGAAACTGAACCTGGAGAGCACCAAACTGAAGCTGAGGAGCACCAAAATGCCCCAAAATGAAATTGTGGAGCCCCAAGCTGAAGATGAAGAGCCCCAAACAAAAGCTGGGGAATGCCAAACAAAACCTGAGGAACACCAAACTGAACATGGAGACCACCAAATTGAGATCCACAAACCAAAGTTGTGAAGCCCCAAACCAAAGCTGGGGAACATCAAACTGAACCTGGGGAGCACCAAACTGAGATTGAGGAGCAGCAAACTGAAGGTGAGGAGCACCAAACCAACACCAGGACACACCAAACTGATGCTGAGGAGCCTCAAAATGATGCTGAGAAGTCCCAAACCAAAGCTGGGGAGCACCAAACTGGGGAACCCCAAACTGATGCTGAAGAACCCCAAACCAAGGCTGGGGAACACCAAACTGATGCTAAAGAACCCCAAACCAAGGCTGAAGAGCACCAAACTGAAACCAGACTTCTCTGGGAGCTGGTGGTGGCAGGGCATTGTGGTGGCAGCCACTGTGCATCACGTGCAGCTCAAAGCCAGCTAAACTCATTAATTGTATAGCAAGCCCTGCTTGGTACCATACCCTAAAGCTTCAGAACAAAGTCCTCCTTTATCAGGTTGGCTGACTTCTCCCCCACACCCCCACCTCCCCTCTTTTGAAAACAATTCCACAACAGCCTGAAAATTGGAATAAATGGAATTATTCAGAGGAATTATTCAAGGCCAGGTCTGGCTAAAGACCCTTTCAGTGCCCTGTTCATGGTGGTATTTGGAGAGGGTAAGGAAATATGCGAATGTTGTAGAAATGGAAGCTCCTGTCATTGTGCCATGATCCCACGGCCATGGATAAGGCAACAGCTTCCCAGAGATCAGATCCAGCAAGTGCCAATCCAGTCTTTGCCACAGGGGAGTTTTAAAACACCAATTTTGAACTGGTTCAGGAGCACAGAGCACTGGAGCAGAGCAGGTTGGGAAGGTACTTTGCTTTAAAAACCCCACCACACCTCTCCTGATTGTGTCTTTCTGCCTCTGCTCTCCCTCAAGGACACAGGGGACTTTTAAGAGACGATGCCCAGGCCACCTCCCGTAACCACTAAGTGACAGATCTCAGCTTATGTGAGAGAAAAGGCCCAAAATGAGCTGCCCTGTGGCCACCCTAAGTAGAGATGGAGACAAATCTGTGGTTTCTCTTGGCAAGCAGCAGGCACGGAGTGTTTGCCTGGGGTTCCTGCACTCAACATCCCAGAGAAACTCGGTCCCAGACACATTTTGCATCCATTTCATTCCAAAACCATAAAACTCAGCCCTGGCTAGAGCAAAATGGCGTTAGAGCTGGTTTCTGGGCTGCATCACATCTTCCCCATCCACAGCCTCAGCCTCGGAGGCTCCAGAGCTGGTCCAGAAATGCAAATTCTTGTGAAATCCGTCCAAAAGCAACAAGGCAGCATGTGCTCTGCAGCTGAAACCCACCATGTGCCCAGGCGGGAGTTTTCTTCCCAGCACTCCACTCCACAGGCCAGGAAGGTTTTTCTTCTCTGCGTCGCCTCTGGCTTGCAATTTTTGAGGGATGATTCACCTACCACACACTGAAGTTACCCAACAAACAGGAGCTGCAGCTCCTCAACGTGGAGTATCCTGACATCTTTCCATGACCTACACACCCAAGGAGGCCAAGGATCTTGTTACTCCAAGCTCTCCTGGTGTTGTGTGAGTCCAAGGGATGTTGGGTTGGACCCTGTTTGCCCATGTCCCATCTCCCTGTGTGAGAGCCCAGGACTGTCCTGGCGTTGAGCTGCTGCTGGGCAGAACCAGTGCCCTCCCTCAGCTCCTGCCCAAATGAACTGGCAAAGGTTCCTTAGCACTGGGGGGGAAAATACAAATCCTGGGGACGAGCATCTCCCCCCTCGACTGTGCTGTCAAACGCCTCGCCAGCCCCTGGCTGCGTTTTCATCCAGCAATTTTACGAAAAACAGAAAAGTTCCATTTAATTGGTGAAAATTCCCTCCTCCCACCCGCGGAGCACCAATCTGTAATTAGCCTTTCATGTAAAACGATGTTTATTCCTGACAGAGTTTATCTTGGCACAAACACGCGCTCTGAAATGTGCACACATTTGAAGACTCAAACCCTGCATTTAATTCTCTATCTGCTTGTTAATGCTCATTGTTCCCAAGCCCCTTTTCAAAACACACCCACAGGGAGAAGAAAGTATTTTTTATACATATACATAAAAACCTCCTTCCAGCATCAGGACACCAGCGGCGAGCACGGCACCGGCCCAGGGTCCGGCTGACCCCGGATCCCGGCGCTGTCCCAAACACACGGTGCCAAGACCAGACCTTCTGATTTTAGCCATCTTCCCTTTTCTTTAACACAGGTTTTTCTCCCCAGCTGTGATGCCCCTCAATGTTCCCCCTGCAATACAAGTGAAGGATGGGAGCCCTGAAGTGGGAGGATGGGAAAAGCATTGTGGAGAGCCCATCAACAGCACCCAGCTCTGTTTTGGAGAGCCTGCCCTCACCAGTGGAAGCCAGAACCCAAGTCTCATGATTCCTGGGCTCAATGCAGAGTGATTTGGGAGTTACACTTTCCCAAATCCCCTAACACAGCAGCTCCCAGCTGGGACTGGGTGACCAAAGCAGATCAGATCCTTCCCCTCTGTCCAGCTCTGGGTGCAGATGGCAGTGAGAACCCACCAGGGGGTCCTGAGTGGCTGCCACTGGCTGCTCCAGGTTCTCCCATTTCCTACAGGGCAATAAACACAATCTCCACCTTATAAAATGAAAGGGACAGCAAAGATTTGGACAGAGACAATATCAGGGTTGTGATTAGGGTTTGGGTTAGGGTCTGGATAAGGTTAGGGTCTGGATTGGGGTTAGGGTTTGGATCAGGGTTAGGGTTTAGTTTAGTGTCAAGGTCAAGGGCCATTGCTCTCCCCAGGCTGATGCATCCTGGTAGGTTGGGGTTTCCTCCAGGCCCCTCACCCTGAGTTTTTGGGGAAGGAGTTCCCACTGCTGAAGCTAGGCAGGTTTCAGGTGATGGCAATGATTAACTCTGGTGGGACACTGTGGGTCAGCTGTGGCTCCAGACACTGGCTGCTGCATGTCCAAAGCTCTCTTTTCTCTGTGGATAAGCCACGACCTGACCAAACTTCACTGGGCTTTGACTATGATTAACCTCCTGCAGCCACCAGTGCAAGGTCACAAAGCCTGGGAACAGCTCAGCACTCACACTCCACCACGGCTATCCCCTGTCCCCAGCAGTGAGGTGTAACCTCCTTCTGCTTCTCCAGCCCCAAAATGTGTCATCTCCTCTGAACCTCACTGTGGCCACCTTATGTAACTGGCAGGTTTGTACTGGTAACCAGTTCCTGTAGCCACACACAACTGGGAGGACTGTGCAGCTGAGGGACTGGGGTCATGGAGCCTCAGGAATTTACTCCAGTGCTTCATCTGCTCTTCATCTGGGTGGGCAGGAGGGATGGAAGGGGAAAGGGTGGGAGGAAAGGGGGAAGGCATCTGCCAGGACATGAGCACCAGGACTGGGCCAGCAGTGCTGGGATATGTCTCAGCCAGGGCCAGCCACCATTTCCCAGGCTGTGATCCAGGTGAGCGCTGCCACTTTTGGGGGCACACCTGAAAGTCCTAAAGGGCTGGAGTGTGACTCTGGGAGCAGTCCCTGCCCTGCCAGCTGCCCCATGTGAGTGGCTGCCATGGCTTTTCCCAGCCAGAGCAGCCCAACCAGCCCTGTGATCCACAAGGACATGGAGCCATGGCTCCCACTGGAGCAGCCCAGCCAGCCCTGTGAACCACTGGGATGTGGAGCTGTGGCTCCCAGCCAACACAGCTCGGAGCAGATGGTGAAGCAGCGCTGGCTCACAAGCCGGGATGAGGGGCAAAGCCAAGAGAGCTCTTCATGCCAAGGTCAGGGGTTCATGTCCCAGCCAGGCACAGAATCCATGTACATCCCTCCGGGAGCCAGTGTCCAGCACTGACCCACCACTGCATCTCCATCTACATGACACCATACCTGACACACAGAATCCCAAAAATCCCCAGCATTGCTTCAGGGTGAGAACACCTGAGGCATCCCAACCCCTTGATGCCTTGGGGAGATGGGATGGATCCTGGCCACCAGTGGGAGGCAGGTTGGGCTCCACTCCCAAAACAAATCTGATGGCCCAAGGCTGCTCCATCCTTATGAAATCACGGGGCACTTTCTGCCTCCTCTGTCCCGCTCCCACCAACCCCTCCTGGGCTGTGTTTGGGAACCCTCTTCCCTCTGCGGTGAGACAGGGGTGAGAAAGGAAACTTTTTTCCAAGCTGGAAGAGACAGAAAAGTTTCCCTCTTTGCCAAATTTCTCCCAAGCCATCTTCTGTTTCCCATTAACAGCGAGGAGAAGAAGAAACCCTACGACCCAGCTCCATGCTCCTCCCACCACAACTCCCTTGGGCACTTGTCAACATCGCAGTAAAAAAAAGGAGAATTAAACCCATGCAACCTGGCTGGCCGTGACCCAGGGACCCGCAGAGCGAGGACCGGCGGCGGGTGGCAAACAAACCCCCTGCTCTGCTCTTACATCCCCCCATGGAAACTTTTCAACTCCAGTCGCTGGCAGGAGCCAGGCTGATCCCAGCTGAATTCCTTCCACTTACCAGCAAATAAATAGCAGTTAAATGAAAGGAAAGAGAAAAACACCCTTTTTTCAAAGGGGAAAACAAAGAAGTCAGGCAAAATAAATGGAGGCGAAATGTTGGGCTGGTCACAGGCTTGTGAAGATCTTTTTCCTTCCCAGTTGGGTACTTGACAGCCTTCCCTTTCAGCTAATTAAGGGATACTCAGAAATAAAAATACTTCCAGCCCTTTGCCAGCCCTGAGCATTAAGGGGAGAGTCCCAGCAGGCTGGACACCAAACCCGGGAGACCACAGCTCCTCACCCGCCCAGGCACTGGTTTTAGACAAATAATTGCCACTGCAAGACATCTGTGGCCTTCTCCCAGTCCTGGCAGATTTCTGCACAGCCTTTCCTCCAAACCCTCTGGTGGTGGACATGTCCAGTCTTGGAATCATACAGTTATGGAGTTGTTTTATGTCAAAAAAGCCCTCTGAAACCACTGAGTCCTACTGCTAACCCAGCACTGCCCAGCCCACCACTAAACCATGTCCCCAGTGCCTCATCAAGAGCTCTTTTCAATCCCTACAGGGTGTTTAACATATATATTAATATATATATCTGTACCTTCCCCTAGACAAGGGCCAGTCTTGAACTCCAAGTACTTCTCCCAACTAACACCTTCTCTGCTGCCAGATTTCCAAGAATCACTTTGCACCCTGCCCCTCACTGGACAGAGAACACAGTTAATTACCTCGGCTTTTGCAACTTTTGAGGCGGCTGAAGGCAGTGATGCACCTTCTGTCCCCTACCAGGAACAACCCCCGGTTTCAGCGCTGCATATTCTCCCTCCTCTCCTCCACATCTCCCACTCAGCCCAATCCTTTCCCACTGTGTGGTGGATGGGGATGGGGATGACGTGAAATTGTGTCAGGGCAGGCTCAGGCTGGAGCTCAGGGAAAGGTTCTTCCCCCAGATGGTGCTGGGCACTGCCCAAGGAATGGAATGCCCAAGGCTGCCAGAGCTCCAGGAGCGTTTGGACCACTCCAGGTGGTCCAGGAGTGGGACTGGGTGATCCTTGAGGGTCCCTTCTAATTGGGATATTCCATGATTCTATTGTCCTGTGAGGTGGGGATGGGGATGGGGGTGGGGATGGTGTGGGCAGAGCCAAACCTCCCAGACACCCATCAGCCAAGGCTGGGGTATCCCCAGGGTGAGCGAGGTTGGAAGAAAACATCCCTGTGTTTTTCCCTGCTGGCTCTGCCCTGCACATCATCTCCAGAGCCACCCCCACCCACAGCCACCCCCCAGAGCCCCCCAAGTGCCAGAGCAAAAAAATACAGTGCCAACTTCAGCCTCATCCCCACTGGAGCAAAAACATGGAGAGGGCTGGGATTCCTCCCCTGTGGCACCTGGGCAGAGCCACCCTCCCCAATATTACCAAAATATTTCAGTTATGTTACTTATTTGCTTCCACCCAACACAGCCCAAATTTCCCCGAAGACAAAGTCTGCCCAATACCCAACAATGCACAGGGCTGGAAATATGAAAGGGAAAATCGTGGGGGCTGCTCCAGGTGTTTTGGGAGGGGAGGCCCCTCCCCAGGCTGTGCCAGGTGGCTTTTAAGTTGTTTTGCCCCCAGGGTTCGCTGACAAAGGAGGTAACACCTCCCTCCCTGCCTCTTCCACCTCAGCTCTCCCCCCACACCGGCCTCTTGCCCAGACTGTCCCAGGGCTCAGCCCCAGCCCCGACCCTCCCGTGGCTCGAGGGACACGAGGTGATGGCTGACCACACTGGAGAGCCTCCTCCACTGAGAGAACATCTTTAACAATCGAAATAAATGAAGAAAAGCTGTTTTTAAGCAGGCTGAGCAGAGCCCTGGGGCAGGCACAGAGTCATCCTGGGCTGACACAGTGTCTGTGGGACAAAACAGCTCCATGGTGGAACATCTGGGCTCTTCTCCTGATGGCCATCAGGAGATTATTTCTTGCCTCGATGCTGGAGAGTTTCTGCAGCACAGAGCAGCACCTCTGGATAGTGCTCCTGGAGCCCACGGACCAGGAAGAAGATCACAACACATCGTTGAACCAGACACCCAGAGGGCAAGAGAAGGGTAAAATATCCATGTGATTTTAATCTCTTGGAGCTTCCTTACATTAAAGACAACATTTGAAAACAACTGGATATCTCAGAAAAATAGAGCAGGCTGTCATTAAGCAAATCCAACTGCTAAAGGAAAGTGAAAACCAGCAGCATTTTATCTAATCACTATTTTATTTTTTTTTTTAAGCCCAGCAAGAAGCAGGTTACACCCCTTTGCCAACGGGCTGTCACTTTTGGCTGACCTGCTCTCATTTGAAAGTTTTTCAGACACCAGGTGGCTTCAGGGAAGGGCCAGCCCTGCCCTTGGGTGCTGCAGGCAGGAGGGGCAGAGGCGAGGGGTTCACAGCAGGATGAGCCCCTGCTTCCCATCCCCTTCCCAGGAACCCCCCGGAGCCCTGCAGCTCCTGCTGCTGCCCCTGGGACGGGGATTGTGATCCATGGACATAAATATGCCTGTGTGGATCTATGCACACACTCACATCTACATATAAATTAAAAACCAGTCCCCCGAGGCTCGAGCCCACACGACAGCCACAGGCAGAGCTGCCTTGGAGCCACACAATGTTTAACGAGAGCGAGGGGAACTGGGGACAGCCCCGACCACTCCGAGTGCCCCGGTGGCAAAGGGCTCTGGAGGCAGGTGAAACATTAATGTGCTTTCCTGAGGAAAAGCTTCGCTTTTTGCTGCATCAAGGGCTTTGAAATGGGAATAAACAACAGGGCAGGTTAATGAAGGCTTCTGTCAATTACTGGGTGAGGTTTGGTCCTGCCAGTCAGGGTTAAAAGCATTAAATCCCATCTCTGTGGCCAGGGAGCCTCCTCTTCCTCCCCATGGAAATATAGCTTTTTGGGGTGGGGGTGGGAATCAAAACTACTCTGTCCCTACAAAATAACCCTGTCCCTACAAAACTCATCCTGTCCTACAGGTGCCAAGGGTGGGATTGCTGGAGGGAGCACACCCCACAGCCCCCAGTCCTGTTTTCAGCTGCCCGAGCTCCCACTTCACCCATCCGTGCTCGGGGGCACAGGGAACAGCAGGCACTGGGAGGATTCAGCAGCGTGGAGCTGAGCCTGCCTGGATTTTGGGGTATGGAGGGATGTGAGGGGCCAGGGGCAGCCCTGGAATGCAAAGCCCCAAGCATGGGGTGGGTCCAGCCCCTGTGCTCTCCCCAGCACGGATCCATGGGGATGTGCTGGAGGACACCAGCCTGCCCTGCTCTGTGACAGCACCAGGGACATTCCTCAGCCTCTGCAGTGACCCTGGCACGGGCAATCCCTGCCCAAGGCAGCTGGCACACACATGTGGGGTGGCTTTATGGACAGGCAGAGCAGGACAGGGGTGCTGGGTGCCGACAGTGAAGGGAAGAGCAGTGACACCATGGCAGATCCTCACAACAGGGCTGAGCAGAGGCAGCAACACATCACTGCAGCCCCTGTGCCCCAAAATCCCAAATCCCAACTGCTCCAGCTGAAGTTGTGGCAAAATGTCAAGAATTTTCCAGTGCCCAAGGACTGAAACAGCAAACACAGCCGAGCTGTGCTCTCCACAGCACCACGGGCAGCCTGGAGCTGAAATTGCCCCCTAAAAACACACTGCTGCAGCCCTGATGCACCTGGAGAGCAGAAGGCTCGGGGTGCAGGACCCTGGCTGCATCCACACTGGTTTTGGAGTGTCCCTGAAGCTCCAGTGTGCCGGGAGATGCCCAGAGGAGGGAGGGAACGGGGTGATGGAGGAGCCGAGCGCCGGCAGTGCCGCTGTGAGCGCCGGCAGCCGCGGGCCTGTCGGGATCACAGGAGTTTGCAGAGCCAGGGAGAGGCTCGTTTGTGTCTCCTCTGCTAATGAGCCTGATACCAGCTGCTTCTCGTTGAACCAGTCTGACCATCGGGTACAGCCAAAACTGATTCATTCATAAGAAAATGGGAAAGGAGATCGACTCGTCACCCTGACTAATGGGGAACCCGGCCAACAACCTGCTGCTTCCACAGCAGCCCCACATCCTGCCTGCTTGCTTCTTCACCATCCTCCCCAGCTCCAGCGCTCAGGGGGAGCTCTGGCCCGGCCAGGAGGGTGATAAAGCAGGAGTTATCTGCTGCAGAAAGCCTCGGCGCGTGGCCAGGGGCCGGAGTCAGCCAGCAGCGCCTGGCATTTTGCAATAGCTGATTCCTGACTGGGAAGCAGAGGAAACATAAAAGCCCTCAGAGACATCGCTCTCCACGCTGCTCTGCCTTGCATCATCTCCCCAACAGCTTTTAGGGTTGTTTTTTATCTCTGTCCCTCTTCATCCGGCAATAAAAATCTAAACAACCGCCTTTGTGGAGTAGGAAAACTCAGCCTGCTGTAAAAATTGTTTTTTGTGGGGTTTTGTTTTGCGTCATTTTTGTTTATGAGGTCAGTGGAACACAAACTGTGGCAGGGGGAGGCTGCAGATGGTGGGGCTGGGAACCCTGGGGTTGGGAGGAAGAAAAGGAGCTCTGCAAAGCAGGCTGGGGCTAATCTTATCTCCAGATGGAGATTAGGATGGGCCAGCAGGAGTTAACAGCCAGGCACAGGGGTCAGAGCAGGACCTGAAGTGCCTCCTCTCGGGGCTCGTGGGTTCACGCTTTGGTTGATGAACTGAAGCAGGGCAGAGTTTAACAGCTTTAAAAAAATCTGCCACGATTTCTTAGCTTTGGGCAACACATCGGATTTTACATGAACCTCCCTTAAAGAAGGTCCTCTCCTGAAATGCAGATCCCAAGAGAGTTTCAGCTCCCCCAGTTAAAAGCCTGTGACACCATCCCTTGCCCCCAGGTCACCTGAGTTTTTATCGCCTGACCCTGCGGACGTCAGGACAAGCAAGACAAAACTTCAGTTCTTGCTGAGAAACCCACTTGGGGTCTTGAAAAATCCCCATTTTCAAGGCAGAAAAACACCAGCCAGGCCAGTTTGGGTGGGGAAATGCCCCAAACGCTGACACTGGGAGTGCTCAGCCTCCCTGACGGCTCCACAGGGAGAGTGGAAAATGGGACCACGTGAGTCAGAGACAAGCAGAGCTCTGGGTATCGCAGCCCATGTCTCTCACCTCTCCCACACCACCCCAGCAGGCTGCGGAACAGTTGCCAAATATAAAATTTTCATTTTCCCATCTGGGTTCCAGGGCGGTGGTGGAGCATTTCGCGCATGACACTGAGAGTGGAAAAGCCTGGTGCAAAGGGCTTTAGGATTCATCCCCAGCTGTCCCTCCCAGGGGCATCCAGACCCCCAGAATTAGCCCCATGTCCTCGTGCAGCCGTGAGTGTGCACCCCACACCTGCTGAGCAGGACAGGAAAAACCTGCAAGGGATGGAAATCTCATTCCCAAGGTGCAAAGGAAAAGCTGTCCACAAAGCTGTTGACAACATCCCTGTCAGTCCTCACCCCTTCCCCTCCCAGGCTGGGATCTCACTGACTCTGGAGAAGCTTCCCTGGCATCAGGAGAGTCAGCACAGCTTTTATTTAATGCTGAATTTCCCCCTGGGTAGGGGAATGGTGGGGAACAGGCAGGAACAGCCTCACAAAGACCTCAAACCTTCAGCAGTGCTGAGGCTCCAACGAGTTTATATTGAAAAAACAAACATAAAACCCAACACCACCAATATTCCCTCCTTGGCAACGGCCTATCCTGATATCACTCCTATTATTATACTCTGCAATTAAGTGATAAAGCTGTAATTGCCTTATCTGATACTGCTGGGCACAGCAGCAAAGCAGGAGCTGGCCTTGAAGTCATCACCCTGGGCCTTTTAAAGCCACCCCGTCTGAAGGGATGCTCCTGGACAGATGGACAGACAGGACCCTACAGCAACTTCCTCCCGCTGAACCTGGGGCAGCAGCACCAGCCCTGTGCCTGTGCCCTGCCCACTGCCATGCCCAGCCCCAGGCAGGACAGGGTGAGCCCTGGCCAGGCTGGCAGCAGAGAAGGGGCAGCTCTGAGCCCGCTCTGGCTGTGGGGAGGCAGAAGCAGATGGTGGAGGGACCAAACCCACATCCCCAGCAACTCCCCCAACCCTTCCCACATCCCTGCTCCAGCAGCCTGGGGAGCAGCACGAGGCCAGGCAGCTGGGAGAGCCTGCCAGGGGCCAGGGCACTGCGAGAGCAGCCCTTCAGTGTGGGCTCCAGCTGCACCAGTGGGACTGGGGCACTGCATTTAGAGGAAGTGACCCCAGTTTTCTAGCCCGATGTCTTGGCATGAGGAGTAAAGCCACACCCAGCTGCTCTCAGGCCATAAAAAGCCCAACTTGATATTTGCATTCATATGTTCATCACCTCTAAAGGAGCTTGGATGGGCTGTGCATATTCCCAACATCACCAGCCCTGATTTCAGCTGTTTTAAAGTTTGGTGTCCACTGAAACCTGATCCTTGCCATTCTTCCAAGCTTTTTACTATTTGCCCTCAACACCACTCCTGACCCTGGGAGCTGCCACCAGAACCTCGGGAAAGAAAACTCCAAAATCCTCCCTGTGTGAGCATTTCCCAAAAGTGCCCCCATCCCCTGGCCAGTGAAGGGCAGAGCCTCGGTGCCCCTGCAGCCCAGCCCAGGGGCCACAGCGAGGGGCATCAGCCCGTGCCCCCTGGCAGGGTGGGCAGGCTCCCGCCGGGCAGAACCACAAGAAAGGCGGGCGCGATTTGCATCGTTAGCATTCTTTCCCTTTTAATAACCCAAGGTGTTACCAGCAACACTGTTACTGATTTTTATCTCCGCAGCGCCTTTTAAGAGCTCCAATTTGTTTTTCTTGGAGATCTCATTTTGTTTTATTAAAGCTGACACCGAAGAGGGAAAAGGAGCCATTCTGGGCCCAGAACGAAAAGATCCCGTTTAAAAACCCCGTATTATTTTCTTGGAAACGCTTCTCCGTTGACTTTAATTAAGCTCTCCCCGGGCTCGCGAGCTTGGCGTGCTTGGCTCTCAGGCAGGTTTAATCCCAGACAAGCTCCCCACACCCCCAGCTGTCCCCACTCCCACAAATCTTAAGAAACAAACTGGGTTTTGCTAAAACACACGGATTAATAGCTGGCCCACCATCAAGAACATCCTGACGTTGCCTTTTCGTCACCGGTCACGGCGTCAGCACACGGCTGCACCCGCTCTGCTAGCCTTGCCAGCAGATCCAAAAAGCAGCTTTACTCCCTTATTTTTTTGTTCTCCTTTATTTTATTATACTTTTATTGCCATTGCAAGGCTGGGGGGATGCATCTCTTGTGCCTGACCATGTCCCAGAGTTATCAGGGCAGGCAGGGTGGCCACAGCCTGGCTCTGGTGACCACTGTGCCACTGCTGAGCCTTGTGCCAGGTGCTGCCGTAAAATCAATAATTACCCCCCTCCGGAAAAACAAAAATTCCCCCCCCCCCCCCCACACACACACACCTTGGAAGAAGGAAGCTCTTTAGGATGATTGCAAACACTCCAAAAGTTGGGAAATCCCAGGAGGGAGCTTGTCTGGGCATCATCTGGTGCATACCCATTATGTAATTACCGTCAATCTTTAATCACAGATGATACTTTTCCATCGGACTTGAGCAGGGAGGCACAATCCTCACTGAAGGAGCTGCCATTAGATGTGATTCCCACCTCACTGGGCTCCAGGCTTATTCCCACCTCACTGAGCTCCCCCTTCCTTGCACAGGTTTTGCACAAAAAGCCCCTCTGGCTCCCTGGCAAACACCCACTTCCCCCCAAGAGGGAAGGATTTTACCTCCCTTTTACACACGGGATCTGCGGCCAAGATCTCGAAACAAAAGCTTTGTTTTGGTGCCTGGTGTGAGATGACCAAGGATGGCCTTTGGGGATGCCACTGGGCAGGGTGGCCATGTGCCCTGGCGTCCCCAGCTCAGCTGGTCCCCAGGACGGGCTGGTGGGTGGCTGCTCAGAGCAGGTTCCTTGGCTGCAGGCACTGTGGTAGGGTTGTTTCTCCTCCTTGAGAAGGGCCCCGGTGTTTGCCCGGGGCGAAGCCCAACAAGTCAGCCCATGCAGCGAGCACTGAGCCCTGCAGAGCGCGCAGGGCTGCCTGCCCCGGAGAGGAGGCTGCTCTGCAGGGAGTCCTGGGAGGCACTGCAAAGATCCAGGTCCAGCCCCACTGCCATGGGCAGGGACACCTTCGCTGGACCAGCTCGCTCAAAGCCCCGTCCAACCCAGCCTCGGCAAAGCAAGCAAAACCCATCAGGAGCTGCCAAATCCATACCTTGAGCCAAAAAAAATCCCAAAGATGTGGAGCAGCAGGGTTCCGTGAGCTCGTCTCCTCCAGCGGGAGGTTTTGCAGACCAGATTCTCCCAAAACCATGCTGCTGGCAGCGCTGACCCCAAAACACCCTCCCCACCTGGCTCTGGGCTCTGCACAGGGACGCAGCGCCGGGAGCTCCCGTTGCAGCCGTGGGTGCAGCGATCCTCTGACTGCGGGGTGCGGGATGGAGGTGCGGAATAGCCCCGAGGGGGAGCTCCCCTGCGGCGTGCCAAGGGGAGCTGGGGCTGCCCTCCTGCCGCTGTGTCCTCTCGGTGATCCCCCATGGGGCCGGCAGGTTGCTCAGAGCACGCTGGGCTGCTCCTCGCACAGAGGCCAGCGTGGCACGGCACGGCATGGCACGGCATGGCACAGCTGCCAAGGATGCCCGAGGTGAGTTCCAGCAAAACAGCCCAGGGCTGTGACCCGGCAGCTCTTCCCGAGGGTTTTCCCCCGTGTTTCACTCCGCTCCAGCTCTCGAAGGACGTGCTGGGGACACGGGGCAAACTCGTCCATCAGGTAATTTTTTTTAGGGTCCTACACCTAAGGGCGGGGAAAAACGCTGCAGACGTGCGGGTGGAATGCAGGGCTGTGCCACCCTGCCCGCGGGGTGCACCGAGGGAGGCCGGGGCAGCGCAGGAGCGGCCGGAGGCGGCCGCGGGCGGGCAGCGCAGCGGGCAGGGCGTGCGGGCAGCGCCGGCCCCGCGGCTGGCAGGACCTGTTGTGCGAGGTGCCGGGGAGAGGCTGGAATGGCTCGAGCCTGCGAGCGTGTTGCAGCAATTCCCAGCACACGTCATGTGGGTTTTGCAACCGCCCCAACTGTCTCGGGGTGGATGCGCCGGGAGGGAACCGAGCAGAGAACCGAGCGCTCCGGGGCCCGCGGCGGGCACGGCAACGCCCGGCGGGACAGCCGGGCACGGCCCCCGGCCATGCCCTGCCTGGCACACGCCTCCCCACCCGCCCTTTATCCGCAGGGCTGGACGCCAAAGGGCAGCATCTCTTTCCCTGGCAATAGGGAATAATCAATCCTTCGAGGAAGAGGAAGGGAAAACCCAACAAATCCCTGCTGCGGTGGGTGCAGCAGCATGTTTGCACACGTGCTGGACTGGTGTCCAGTCCTCTTGCTGTCCATTGCCATGGTGATGCCACGGGATGCACAGGCTCGAGGTTCTGGAGATCTGGGGAAAAGTGATTCCTCAAGGAAAACACCGGCTGCAAGATGTGGGTGCGTGGCCTCTGTCTCAGCTGGGAAGTTCTGGCATCCTCCTCCGTGCTCTGACCCGCTCATAAGAAACCCCTGAAGGGTGATCATGCCAAAAAAAGTGGGTGGGAGAGACCGAGGTGTTTGGTGACGTGCCAGAAAATTCCGTATGGCAGCCGTACAGCAGCCAGCAGTGGGCAGAACACCAGTGTGGTTGGACTCAGTGATCTTAGAGGCCTTTTCCAAACTATTCCCTGATTGTGGAGCCAGGATAGAGCCTCATTTGATTCCAGAAAGGAAGCACAGCTTTGGAAGTGCCCATGGCATCCACTGCTGATGTCCCCAAGAGCCGCGTCTGGCCATGCTGGCCCCCTGCTGCTGGCCTGTGCCACGCTGGCTGAGGTCCCCAGGAGTGACTGGGACAAAACAGCAAGAGGCTCCTCTGGGCTCTTATCCAGGTGGTGCCAAATCCTGCCAGGCACAGCAGCAGTGCCACCATCCCACCGGGGTCACCTCCCTGTCAGCACGGCAGGAACGGGGCTGGATTGCTGCCACACAGTGCACACCATGGGGCACAAAAATCAGCCCTGGGAGGTGAAACCCAGGTAATTCCTCCTTCCCCAAACTGCCCTACAGGGAATTCAGCTCCACATCCACCGATCCTGCTGGTCCCCATCACTCCACCAGATCTTTTGGAAGACTGGTGCTGGTGGGATGGGGTGATTGACAGTGCTGCCTCGTAAGTGGGATAATCCCTGGGAACAGACGTGTCTGGAGACTCTGGATAAGCAGGGAGAGAGCCAGAGGGACTGTCACCCAGGGCAGGTGACAATGCCCACGTGAGCCATGCACAGCCAGCCCCCGGGCACTGCCAGCGGTGCCTCCCAGCTCCGCCTTTGGCTCAGCCTGAGGGGTTAGGTCTGGTTTAAGGTGTTGGATGAGAACCATCCCAGCTGATGGGCAGCTTCCAGCTGCTGAGGGTTTTAAGGAAATTATAGGGTGACTTGTCAAACGTGTGGGTTTCTCCCCAAAACAGGAAATGAAATGGTTCCTTTGCCTTGCTCTGCATCACACCCCACTGTCACTTGGTGCCACCACATCCATCCCAGCTTTGTGATCTGCAGCACCAGCCCCTTCACCCTCCCAACCCTCCTCCTCCTCATCCTCCTCCTGCTCCCAGCCCTGTCTCAGTGATGGATTTGCAACTCAGCACCTTCAAAATTTAACCTACGATCCAAACCCCACGAAGTGGAGGTGGTTTTGTTCATTTAGTTGCAGCTAAAAGCACCAAAAAACTCCAAGCCAACTGCACAACTCTATGTCCCACTTCTTCAGAGGCCACAGCGAGGTCACAGGAGCTGCCACCACTCAAGGACAATGACCATCAGGAAATACAGCCTAACATCTTCTTGGCTGGCTGGTGAAGGATACTTAAAAGTAAATTAAAAACCACTAAAATGGCAAATGTGCTGGCTGAGAGGGCTCCTGCAGTCTTGAAAAACAAGAACCTCCCTTAGAAACAGCACTCCGGCCTCCTAATAACCTTAATCGCTCCCGACAGCCCCAAGAACCAGGTTTAACAACATGACTGGGCTTTGTTTGCTTTTCAGGCTGCTTTATCTCACACAGCACCTTGCAATCAGCTCAGGCAAAACCCCAGTTCCTCTAAAACTCCCCCGTCTCCCTGCAGTCACAAACTCCAGCTCCCAAAACAGAGGCTGGGGCAGAGCCTGGTGCTGGCACGCTGGCATCCCATCATGGGAAACCCCCAGTAAATCTGGGAAAGCTCTGTGCTGCCCTTTGTACTCCCCAGCTTGAAGGGCAAGGTAATAAAAACATCTTTTTTTATCTCTTTTTGCTAGATTTACATCCCCATCTGGGCTACATAAATATTGCCCATGTCAGTGCATCCCTGCGTGGGGTTAGAGGAGAGTTGGGAGCCTGATGGACGTGGGAAAGGCCCCAGGAATGCTGAGGTTCACAGCACCCTTGGCCAATAAAGCTGTGAAACAGGCCCAGCACAGCACCCTGGTAATTAATAAAAGCTCCAAATCCTGCAGATTTGGGCAAGAAGGTGACAACCACAGTGTCACCTTCAGGAGATGGGAGCCTCCAAAAGGCCAGCAATGGACAATGACCCCCTCATCCCAATTTAGTTGGGATCATTTCCAAGGATTACCTCTTGCAATCAAAGCAACGTGGCCAACACGTTGAGGGAGGAGATTCTCCCCCTTCTCAAGGGAGCTGGACAGGGACAGGACACAGGGAATGGCTCCCCACTGCCAGAGGGCAGGGTTAGACAGAATACTGGGAAGGAATTGTTCCCTGTGAGGGTGGGCAGGCCCTGGCACAGGGTGCCCAGAGAAGCTGTGGCTGCCCCTGGATCCCTGGCAGTGTCCAAGGCCAGGTTGGATGGGGCTTGGAGCAGCCTGGGACAGTGGAATGTGTCCCTGTCCATGGCAGGGGTGATTTTTAAGGTCCCTTCCAACCCAAAGCATTCTGTGATTTACCCTCACACTGCGATTTCTCTTCCCAGCTCCTAAAGCTCCAGCCACGCTCACTCACCCACAGAATCTCCTTTAGCCCAGAGAGGAGTGCAGAGCTTCTCCTCCCTCTCTTTCATATGACTGTTAGCATGAAATGCTTTATTTTCTCCAAAAACCCCTTGTTCTTTTTTACCAAGCCTTCATTACAGTGCTGGAGTAAAAACAGTATTTTCCACCTGTGCTCACCTGTCCTAAGGATGTGAAATCAGCACAAAGAAATTCCCCAGCAAAACGGGTGGGAATTCAGGAATAAGGGTGACATCAGCCCTGCCCTGACCTCAGGATCTGGCCACTCAGGGGCTGTGGTCCATTCCAGCTTCCCTAAGCACAGGGAGCTCCAGCAGCCTCTGCTCCCCGTCTGGAGCTGGGCTAAAGGGGGGAAGCTGTTCCCCCAGTTCTTGCACACAGATCAGGGAATGCTGATGGACACAGAGATGGCCTGAGGAGCTGCAGCCAAACCACACCAGCTCCTCAGGCCATCACTCCAAATGCTTTCAGTTCCATTTCCAGGCCCCAAACCATTAAATATTAAGCAAAGAGAGTTAATCTATACCTGGGATATTGACACAAAGCAGAGGAGGGGAGAAGAAAAAGATAAATAGACCTTTTTAAAAAAAAAACCAAAATGTGTGTGCCTCTGCAGGCTGTCCCACCAGGGCTTTCCAGACCTCAGGTACGGCACCAAGGACGTGTTTGGAGGAACAAAATGCACCAAGAAATGTCACTCTCCTGGCTCTGCCCAGGTAGCTGGAGCACCCTCTGGGACCCTCAGGTGGCTCCTTGGCTGAGGGCACAGCCCTGGTCAGGGACAAGGCCACCTGGTGATCCCCTCTCCCAAGGCTGGGGCAAGTCCAAGCAGAAGCAGAGCAGACACTGAGGTAAGGAAGGGCTTTTGGAGCTGAGGAGGATGAAGGTGCTGGACTGGCTCATCTGGCCCTTGGCTCAGTGTCAGCCCTCACTGTGGGACAGCCACGGATCTGTGGATCCCTCAGCACCGGAATGAGCCTTGTACAACCGGAGGCAAACGTCACCACTCGTCTCCCGGCAAACACCCTCAAGCATCACTCAACACCTCTCCAGCAAAGCTGGATTTTTTTTTTCTTTCCTGGCCGAGTGCTCACATGTATATTATTTTTTTTATTCCGGTCTCAGCATTCCTCCACTCCCCCCGCAAGAAAACAAACCCGAGAGCACAGAGTGTGCCTTGCAAAGGCCCCGGCGCGGCGTCCCGCGGGGAAGGGGCACGCGGTGGTCGCAGCAGCCCGCCCGCCCCAGCCCGCCGTGCTTGTTGACATAGGCAGCACAGTATATTTCTTTAAAGAGGGGAGCCTATGCATTCGATGCATTGCTGCCACGGGGTTTGTTTTCAAAGCCTGACCCCAGACCTGAACTCCACGGATCCTGCGTTCCTCAAGATCAAACGCAAGAAAACGTGACCAATGCAAACAAGAAATAAACCTTGATAATTATAGCCGGGGCGGCTATTGTTTAGTGCCGACTAGCACCCGCTTTAGCATAAACAGAACCCTATTTTTAAAGGGATGCCTGACCAGCTGACAGCATTTCTCCCCATTTTGCCTCCAAACCCCCTGTTTGATAGAAACCCACCTCCCTGAGACCCGGAGAAGGTTTAAGAGCACAGACAAAAGGCTGAGCCATGCCCACAGCCATACTGGAAGCTGCTGCTGGAGCAGGGAGCGGATCCTGGTCCTCCCAACCTGCTCCCTGTTGGCGGGGGATGAGGGGCTCCCTGGGGTCCGGCTGTTGCCTGCAGCTGGTGGGCTCAGAGTGACGTCGGAGGACAAACAGACAGCACCGGTCTTTTCAGGAAGGCCACATCACTTAGCGCTTGGAAAGGAGCTACGATATTTTCCTGATTATGTTTGCACGCAAACGAGCGCCGCGGGGAAATTATGCAATGCTGAGCGGGGAGGGGTGGGAGCGAGAGAGGAAGGGCTGGAGGGGGGCTCCGGGCTGCACCCCACTGCCCTCAGCCCCAGCCAGTGCAGCTGCAGCCCCGGAGGTGCCGCAGATGGATCCACCACCGCCGCCGGAGCCTCCGCACCACAACCTCGGAGCCGCCACTCAGTTATTAACGGCCTCTTCATTAAGCACCCAGACCAAAATGCAGATATTCGTCACCCAGGCAATTTAATTACCCAGCCTGGGTTCACCTCGCACACCCACACGCCTTTCTTTTTCGAGGCCTCTGTGCGGTCACAGCCTTAAATAAATAGATGGCAGGAGCAAGAGGCAGATGCTGACTCCTACAACCTCTGTCTTGGGCACAGAGCCTTTAAACCACCAGAACTTGCAGTATTTAATTTCTTTTGTTACCGTTTCTACGTTTAGAGCCCTGCCTTAGGCTTTCTAGATACAATCACAGGCAGCAGGAAACAGAGAGCTACACTATGAGCTTCCTGGGCATCACATGCGCTCACACACAACACACACACACTCCCAGCCCATCAATCACCCTAATTACAACTGGCCATACGTCTGCAGCTCGCTGTGGCACTCCGTTAGTGCCCGTAATTACACGGTCCCATCATTTCCCTGGTAAGAGTATCACGGAGTTAATTTGGGATTCTACATGTGGTGGATCCTGTAATGAATTTCATCCTGGCGCGCTCCCCGCCGCACTCGCCGGCCATGCGCCAGCTGAGGGAGGGAGCGCGGGCAGCGCTGCTCCCCAAAACAAGGCTCCAAGGTCCTTACACAGCCCTGGCACTCATCTCTCCTCAGCACACTCCTGGCTCCTGGCTGCTGCCCACATCCCACCCTGAGTCCCACCTCAGCACCACAGGCAGGTCCCCTCACCACCCCTCGTCTCCACCTGGCAGATGAGAGCAAGGTGGGCCACGGGTGTCCACCACGAGGATGGATGTGATCTTCCAGGGGGGACAGCAGGACCTGGGATAAGGCTGAGCCTCCCAACACCAGTGTCCAGCTGGGACCACCGCGCCAGCAGGCTGGTGTCCCTCTGCCAAGTCTGCTTCAACAGCAGGGTCTTGGCAGCAAGGAACACCCCTTTCCTCCATATTAACCCTACCCAGTCTGCACCCTGGCCGGGCCTGTTGGTCCTACCAAAACACACAGCTGGCTGCAGTCCATGGATCCTGCTTTTCAGGGATGTGAAGTGCTGGAGACCCCGCGCTGCCCTCGGAGTGACCGCGCAGGTGGCGCTGCCAGCCCTGCCCTGTGCCGGCCGTCCCACTGAATGGACGCGGCTCGCAGGGAGCGTGGCAGCAGGGCAGATGCTCTCCTGGAGCCACCCCCGGCCAACAAGGCAGACAGATAAAAAGCTTGAAAACCCATAAAACAGAACAATAATAAAGAAAACTAGAGGGGGTGGCTCACACCCAGAAGCTGATTCACCAGCGCTGCTCTGCTTTACCCCAAGCACACCGGCAGGACAAGCTAAGGGCGTGTTTTCAGCCGAATTACTTTTAATTGAGTACATCGGAGCTTAGAAACACATGATGCTGTCAGAGATAAATATAGCCACGGCTACGAGGATAGAGGGGGCAGGGAGCAATCGAGGTTCCACACAGCCGAGAAGGAGCTTCCAGCTCCGGGAGGCAGCGCCGGCCGCGCCGCCGCACCTCTCCCCGCTCCGCTCGGGCATCTCCGCTCCGCTCGGGCACCCCCCGCACGCACTGCCCGGCCCGGGGAAGGGGCCGCGGAGCCCATACCTGTTTTAAACTCTAGCGCTGGATCCTTCTCCCCCTCGCCCAGGTCGCTCTGCAGCATCATGTAGAGGATCCCGAAGGAGTTGTGGATGCCGAAGATGGAGCCGTTGCACCAGGCGGCGGCGAAGACCACCACCCAGCCGAAGCCGCCCTCGGGGGGTTCGAAGGGCGCGGCGACCCCGCTCTGTCCCCGCTCAGCCGCGGCCGGGGCCCGGCGGGGCGCGGGGGGCGGCAGGGAGCGATGGGGGAGCCGCCGCCGCCCCCCGGCCCCGCACAGTCCCCCGGCCGCGGGGCATCTCGGTGGCCCGGCGGGGGATGCTGCCGCTCCCTCCGCCCCGCCGCGAAGCCCCCGGAGCCGCCCGAGCAGGTGGCAAACAGCCGGCGAGGTGGCAAACAGCCTTTCCTTCCACGCCGGGCGTCCCGGTGGGATTCTTGGCGTGCCCTACCCCGAAAAGTTCGGAGAGCCTTTGTGTGACACCGACCCGGCTTCTTGCCGGGGGAAGCCGCCGACCCCACCCCGGCAGCGGGGGCTGTCCCCAGGGCCGCGGGTCACCCCACGCTGCCTTCTCCGGACGGGATAGCGGCGGCCACCCAAACCCAATGATTTCGGGAGCTGTTCCTTCGCCTCCGCCTTGTTTTGCAGCAAGCTCTGCCTTTCTCCTTCTTTCAATAAATAATTACAAACCCACCAATATATTAAAGCCTGTCTTTTCACACGCTGAAGGTATTTACACTTTCATATATGCCAAGTCTGAGTGATTATTCTTTCTTTCCCCTAATGGCTGTGTCAGTGTCAGATTCCTATCAGAGTAAAATAATACATCCCTACCTCCCGCTGCTCTTTCTTTACCTCCAGGGATATTAATTACAGGGCAGGGTGCGGAGCCGGCAGGGAGGCGGCGGCAGGGCCGCACTATCTCCTGCCTCTCCCGAAGCCGGAGAGCAGCACCCGGCCACGGGCTGCGGCTTGGGAACACTTTTGTCTACGTGCCGCGGCTCGCCGGGCTTGGAGAACCCCTCTGGCACACGGCTACAGCCAGAAAAACCTCTCCTCGGCCTTCCCGCCTGCTCCCGCCGGCAAATCACTGCCAGCTCCATCGCCATCCGCTTCCTCCCAGGCAGAGGATGAGGAGCAGCGGCTCTGCCGGCTCTGAGCCGCCTCTGTGAGCGATGGCGAGAGCCGAGCTGCAGGGATGCGCCGATGGGGAGCGCGGTCTCCTCCCCTCGCCTTCCCTCCTGGGCTCCGCGCCGATGATGAGCCCAAATCCCCCCGGCCGGTGGGCTGCCCGGCGGGAACGCCGCGCTCCGGTCAGCCTCGCTGCTGGAGGAACTGCATTTTTATTTCCTTTCCTCTCTGGTGGAGTCTCCTCCCCGGATCCCCATCTCCACAGCGCGGCCGGGGGAGGCTTGGGAGGTTTGGAAGCATCTTCCACTGCCCTCTGCCGACACAACGAGCAGCTAAATTTTAATTTCCACATCAGCAGAAAGCCTGCTCAGGTTCCCGGCCTGCTGGTTTTATTTTGTTAAGCCTCTGCAAGCTGACAGAGAAGGGGCCTGGGGTACCCCGGGTGGTGCACAGGAAAGCTGCCCCCCCAAAATGTTAATTCTCCACAGCAGCAAAACAAGGTTGGATTAAAAACAGCAGTGAGTGAGAGAGGTGGGAGAGCCCTTTGCCATAGAAACCACCATGTTATGGAGACTTCTTCCCTCTGGAGCTGCAGAAGGCTCTCACAGACTGGGAGACAGGAGGTTAATACTCCTTAGACCTCGAGCCAGACACAAAACACAGGGAGCAACATCTCGCCTGGATGTTGGCTGCATGGTGCCTGGACAGAGCATTTTTTGGCCCAGGCATCACTGGGCTGGACTGGACCAGTGAGACTGAGGAGTAAAAAATCACAGAAGGGGCTGAAAAAGTGGGGTTAAAATTCTGGGCTGGGTGAGATGATGGAGGTTTCATCGAGGAGGGAGATGCAGCCTGGGAAGCTCTGGGAAATCCAAGCAGGAACAGCTCTGCCTGCTGTAAGAACAAGAAGCATCCCACCCAGAGGCTCTGCAGCTTCATAACCACAAGATGAAAGAAACACTGAGGAAAACCAGACAAAGCTGCTCTTCCCTGGTTGAACTCCATGCTAAAGCACACTTCTGTGTCTGCCATACGGTTTCCCTCAAAGCCCTGAGCCTGCCAGCTTGGTGAGGGATGCAGTGGATGGCAGCAGCACCTCCAGGCTCTCCAGATCCACATCTGGCATCCCTGGAGAGCTGGCAGGGAGCACCTCATGTCACAGCTGACGAGCCCCCGGCCAGCCGGGCAAAGCGTGGCTGTCAGCAGCGTGTGCTTGGCTCCAAACCACGGTGCCAGAGCCCCTGCCAGAGGGATTGGCCCCTGCTCAACGTGTGTGCCTGGTGGTGCAGAAGGGGAGGAGGAATGGAAATACCTGTGCAAACAGCTTGGGAAGTGCTGTGGGGGGGACGTGGCCTTGGAGAACACAAATCCCCAGTGGCTTTGCATCCTGGCTTGGTTTTAGTGACAAGGGGATGATGCCTTAAGTTTCAGCTTTCATATCTTCCAGATTCTGTACTGCATTGGTGTCTAACTCTGAACTTCATATGAAGTGTCAGCAAGCTCTCCTCACAGCTCAGTCTTACAAAACAATCCTTTCCCAGCCCCAGAACCAAGGACACCTTTGCAGCTTCAGGCCCAAAAAGTGCAAACAGCAGGGAATTGAGGAGAGCAAACTGGGAAGATGGGACTGCATCACCTGGAGCTGGAATTGGACAATTAACCCCAATATGGAAATGGACCAAAACTTATAAAAGTGTGAAAACTCATGACTTGGGTTCCATCTTGGGTGTAGCCTCGGCCAGGCTCTTGCATTGCCCAGGGTGAATCCTGTGAAGGCCTTTTAATAAATCCCCACTTTATTCCTTTAACTCTGTCCAGCCTCTGTTCTAGGCAGCCTCTCAAACCATCACACCGTAGGGTGTCCTGAGGACAAAACTTCACTGACAGCATCTGCTGCAGGGTCAAAAGCTCTGGGAAAACATCTCTAGTGGAGAGCAGCTCTCAGCAGAGACATTCACATGCTGGGCACAGCCCCTTGCTGTCATTAGCAATGCTCCTTTCTTTAGATTGGAGCTGTAGTTAAGACAGCTGCTGCATCTGGCCTGGCAGAGACACTGTCCCAGAGATAAAAGGAGCTCAGGGGCAGCCTTAGGGACATGGCAGAACTCCCTCCCTGGCAGGGATACTGGAATGCAGAGTTTGGAGCCCAAGGCTAGTCCCAGGGAGAAGGCAGAGAGAGGACCAGCACACTGCAATGTCCTTCCTCTGCCTGACCTTCCCAATGTTTGGAATCAAAAATATCACAGGTGGCATTTTCCATCTTTTTGGCAAGATTGATTCTACCTAGCTTGGCTGAAAAATGAGGCAACTTGGAAGTGCTGGTGTGAGCAGTGGGTTTTCAAGGAGCCACGTGCCACCAAACCCCACATTTGGCTCCATTTTGGCAGTGGAAATCACAGCAAGTGTGTCCACTCAAGTGGCTCCAGGTTGGGTGGGGAACCTGGTGCTTCTCAGACTCTGCTGCCCTACCTGATTTTCATGCAGCTGAGCAAAACTACTGTTTCTGGCCCAAACAGAGGAACAGGGTGGATCTATGTTGTATTAAAGGGCTTTTGGAGCCACACAGCTGCCTGCTCACCTTCAACCATCCAGCTGCAGAGGTGCGGAGGGCATTTTCTGAGCGTGCCTCACCGGTTTTCTATATTTCCTTTGAAATAGGAGCTCCAAGGGCACGTTCCTGTGGGGAAGTGGAAGTTCCTGCCCAGCCCCACCAACCCCAACCACGAGGCAGCCGCCAGCGGCCGCCCCAGCTGTGCCACGTAACCCCACAGGACCTCGGCGCGAGGTGCCAGAGATGCTCTGCTGATGGCAAGAGCTCGAGCCGGCACACAAAGGAGGCAAGGATCCAGCTGTAAATTAATATTTTATAGAACACCAAGAAAAATCAGAGAGGCTAATTACAGTGATAATCATCTCGGCCCGGAGGCATTTCCATGGAAGTCAGGAATTACCCAGGATTACCTCAGCCCTCGCAGCAGCCCGCGCGGGAGGCGAGCGCGTGCGGCCGTGCCACGGCACCAAACCTCCTCCTGGGCCAGCTGGGGGTCCACGACCCCAAACAAAGAGCTTTGGCAGCCTCCTGGCATCGCACTCCAGCTGCACGGCCTTTGGCTTGCTGGGCTGGTTGGGGTGGATGGAGATGGAGGGGTGCTGGGGTTTGGGGCTGGGTGCTCCCCTGGGCCCCGCTGGGCCTGTTTGTCTGCAGTGTCACTGACGTGGGAGCCACTGCTGGCACCAAGCTGCTCACACCTCCGAGGGGTTCAGGGAATCACTGGCAAAAACTTTGTGGATGTGCCCCCAGGATAAGTTTTTCCTATCGCTCATTAATTTACTGTTATTAACTGATATTTGCATGGTTTATCCAGTGATGGAATGGATTCCCTTGGGAAAGGGTGAATTCCCCATCAGCTCCTCACTTTGGAGGGTGGGGGCACTGCCCAGCATGGCAAAAATGTGGCTCATGGCAAGCCTGGAACACCTCTGGGAGCTGCAAGGCCAGGAGTTCTGCAGCCTCCTGTCCCACACAAAGGGACAAAGCCAGCCCAGACACCTCCAGGGGAGTAGAGAAGCCTTGGTGCAGAGGGTTTGTGCCCCTGAGCTCGAGCAGAGGACACTGCTGGTCTGAACACCCAGAAAAAAACACAGGTAAAACCCCACGTGTGCTGTGCACAGAGCTGGGAAGAGCCCGGGCTGAGGCTGGCCCTGGGCTGGGGGTGCTGAAGATGCTCAGATCTGTGGGTGCTGCTGTCTGCACCCTCCCCTTCCCCTGCCCTCACCCTCCCAGGCTGTGTGGGGCACCCTGGGCACGCTGCCTGTGCCCCCCACGCTCGGGTGTGTGCGTGCCTGAGAGCACCCAGGAATACAGCAGCTGGTCTGGGGGCTCCAGGGGCTGAGGCCGGGGCAGTCGTGCCATCCTTTGGGTTTGCTCCTGGCACTTGGAGGGTCTGTGACCTGCTGAGCTGCTCCTGGCAGCACTGAGAACTCCAGAGCTGCTCCGAGCGAGGGCTGGGGGTCACTGAGGGCTGCAGGCAGGAGGGGACAGCTCTGTCCTGAGCACGGCAGAGGGGCTGCTCACCCCTCCGGTGCCATGGCAGAGGGGCTGCTCACCCCTCCGGTGCCATGGCAGAGGGGCTGCTCCCCCCTCCGGTGCCATGGCAGAGGGGCTGCTCACCCCTCCCGTCCAAACGTGAGTCCCCAGATGCCTGCCTGGATGTCGCAGGCTGTGCTGTCCTGGCAGCAGCCTCAGCCTCCTCACCCTGATCGGCTGCACTTCTGGCTCTGTTTGGGTCATGGAAAACTTTTACTTCATTTCTTGAGACGAGAACACCTCTGGTAACACCAGCACAGGGACAGGACAGCTTGGCCAAGGCAGTCCAGGATGAATCTGAAGTGTCCAGGCTGTGTCCGCTGTTCGAGGAGGGTCTCTGGGGACACCGGCAGGAGGGATGGGGATGAGGATGCAGCAGCCGGGGCTGGCGTGGGCTGCAGAGCTGCCCGAGCTCCTGCGGGCACGGCAGGGCTGCCCTTACCCCGCTGCCTGCACAAGAGACGGGCTCCGGGCTGGGACGCAGCCTTGTGCCAGACCCTAGGGGCAGCCTAGTGAGTGATCCGCAGATGGCAGCTGTCTCTTTGGGGGTGCCCTCGCCCCGCATCCATGAGGTTTTCTCTTCCTGACGAGCGCCGGGGAGCAGCAGCCTGATGTGCCGGGTTTGAGGAGCTCTCCCCTCTGCTCCTCGCCGCTGGATGCGGCGCCTTCCTGACAAGCACGGCTTAATCCCGCCCTGCAGCGCTCCGTAAAGAAATCAAAGCGTGAGTCATCTCCCTCCAAACCTCAAACCGTGTCACAGATTATCCCTCGTGCTGCTGAAGTTCTTTCTTCCCCCGCACGCCTCAGTGCAAGCGCGTTTCCCGCATGGCAGCTCCCGCACAGCTCGAACCACCTGTCTGTCTGTCCTGGCTCGCTCTGCCCTCTAGTAGCGGCTGCACTTACAGCAGTCAGAGTAGAACCACGGCATCGTGGAATTGTTTAGGGTGGGAAAGCCTTCATGGAGTCCAACTATCGCCACAGCACTGCCAAACCCAACATTTACCCGTGTGCCCAAGCGCCACATCTACAGATCCTTTAAATCCCCTCAGAGATGGTGACTCCATCACTGCCCTGGGCAGCTGTGCCAGGGCTGGGCAGCCTTTTCCATGAAGAAATTGTCCTTAACATCCAACCTGAACCTCCCCTGGCCCAGCCTCAGGCCGTTCCCTCTCCTCCTATCCCTGTTCCCTGGGAGCAGAGCCTGACCCCCCTGTCTGTCCCGTCCTGTCAGGAGATGTGCAGAGCCACAAGGGCCCCCCTGAACCTCCTTTGCTCCAGGCTGAGCCCCTTTCTAGCTCCCTCAGCCTCTCCTGGTACTCCATTCCCTTCTCTGGACATGCTCCAGCTGCTCAACGTCTCTCTTGAGGTGCCCAGAACTGCCCCCAGGATCTGAGGTTCGATTTCTGTGGGTGCCTTGCTCAGCTGCAGCCCCAGCCTCCAGCCCAGAGTTCCCCTTGGCTGCCCTGGCTGGGCATGGGCACAGTCAAGGATTAGAGGAAGGGCTGTGGGGTCACTGGAGCCTGCCCTGGCTCTGCTGGCATCCTTGGCACGGACATGCAGCTGCCATGGGCAGAGCTGTGTGGTTTTCCTGCAGTCTCAGCCCCTGAAGGAGTAATTCACCTCTCTCCTTTGCCAGCCAGAAAAATCCCTGCCAATCACAGGCTGGAGTGTGGGCATAGCCTGGGGTGGGTTTGGTGTGGCTGGAGTGGCCTGAGAAGGGAAGAGCCCTGCGGTGGGGTCAGTGGAAGGTGTCCCTGCCATGGCAGAGGTGTTGGAATTGGATGGTGTTTAAGGTCACTTCCAACCCAAACCATTCTGGGATTCCAGGACTCCCAGGCTGGGATTTTGTTAGAACCCCAAACAGGGTTGGGTCCTGCAGATGAAGTTCCTTGCACCTCAACAAGGTCCAGTGCTGGCACTGGGGCACAGAATCATGGCATGGTTTAGACTGGAGGGCATCTTTAAAGGTCTTCTAGTCCAACCCCCTGCCACGGACAGGGACACCTCCCACTGTCCCAGGCTGCTCCAAGCCCCAGCCTGGCCTTGGACACTTCCAGGAATCCAGGGACAGCCACAGCTGCTCTGGGCACCCTGTGCCAGGGACTCATTGTAAAAAACTTCTTCCTCATACCTGGTTTAAATCAACCCTCTTCTATTTTGAAACCATCACTTACTGTCCTATAACACAGGTCCTGCTAAAAACCTTGTCACCATCTTTCTTGGAGGCCCTTTCGGCACTGAAAGGGACTCTTGGGTCTCCCTGGATCCTTCCCTTCTCCAGGTGAACACCCCCAGCTCTCCCAGCGTGCCCCCAGAGCAGAGGGCTCCAGCCCTCGGGGTGTCACTGTGACATGACCAAGGAGAGGACCCCAAATCCCGGGCACCAGCAGCTGGTGACAGTGATGAGATGCGGAGGACGACGCTTTCCTTGGGGCTTCATCAATTCCCCAGACCAACACCCTGGCCTGGATCTGATCCTTGGGGAGACACCCAGGGCCTCCACAGGGCACAGGGGAACCGTGGAGAAGACGGCGGCAACGCCACACCTGGAGCAGCCGCTGCCCAAACCGCTCCCTCTCCCGGAGCATCGCTTCCCCCGGGCCGCGCCAGCGGAAGCATTTCAGCGGGATGCTCCAAACCCACGGCGGGAGGCCGGGGAGCCGCGGGGAACCAGGGATTTACGGAGAGCCCGAGGCGAAGGTGTCACGGC
>NW_024528488.1:1637143-1838088 GCF_017590135.1 Pyrgilauda ruficollis | reverse complement strand
GGCCGCGGCCCCGCACGGCCCCGCACGGCCCCGCACGGCCCCGCACGGCCCCGCCGAGACACAGCCCGGCCCCCCCAGCCCGGCGGAGGTGAGCGCAGGGGATGCGGGAATGACGCGGCGCAGGGAGAGCGGGGGGTCCCTGTGCCCCCAGGTGTGAGCGCGCAGCGGGGACAGCCCTTCGCGGGGCACTGCGGGCTTTGCGGCATTTTGATGGGGGTCTCCCACATCTTTTCATCCTTCTGGGGGGGCGTCGTTGCGCGGAGGGGATCTCCCACCGCTCTGCATGCTGGCGTGGGGGGTGGGTGATCCTCTGCTGCTTTACATCTTTCCGGTGAGGGGGGGAAGGTTCTTGCGGGGGAGGCGGTTCTCCATCCCTTTACATCCCTTCGGTGGGATCCTCCATCCCTTTACATCCCTTCGGTGGGATCCTCCGTCCTTTCACATCCTTTCGGGGGGATCCTCCATCCCTTCACATCCTTTCAGGGGGTTCTTCCGTCCCTTCTCATCCTTGCAGGGGGGAGGGCCGCTCTGCATCCCCGTTTTGCTGCATCCCCCCCAGCTTTGCATCCGTGCCCGGGGGCGGGGGGCTGTCCTCCATCCCTTCGCATCCTTGCTTTGGGAAGGGGCTGTCCAAGCCGCCTCTCATCCTTGCGTGGGGGGTCCCTCCACTTTGCAGCTATTCATGGCCGGGGTGGGGGGATCCTCCACGCTTTGCACCTTTGCCAGGAGGGGAGGGGAGGGGGTCAGGCTGCTCCGCACGTTTTCTTGGCGGGGGGAGGGATCCCGGCAGCGCTTGGCACATTTGCACCGCGGTGCTCCGGGCGTCTGCACCCTTGCGCTGGGGAGGGGGGGTGTGTGCTGTCACTTCGCATTCCTGCATGGAGAGGGAGGGAGACCCGGCTGCTCTGCACCTCGCACGGGGGCGGGGTGGGGGCGGGGGGCTTCACCTGACATCCCTGCCATCCTGGGGAGGGAGGATCCTTCATCTTTACATCACTGTGGGGGATAAACTGGGCCCACGGTTGCCTGTGCTTCCACAACCAGCGCAGGGCAGGGCTCATCACCCCTGGCTGGGGAACTGGGGGGGTCCGGGGGGCTCTGCAGGCCGATGTGAGGCTGGGGATACAGAGGGGATGGCGCTGAGCAGGGCACAACCCGGTGTCACCTGTCATGCATGCCCCCCCCCCCCACACACCGCTTCCCATCCTGGTGTCCTCCCAGGGATTTGGAGCCCCGCTGGGTTCAGAGCCCCCTGGTGACCCCCCCGGCCCGGGGCACCCCTGTGGGCAGAGCTGCAGGTGGGCTCAGAGCCCCTCAAAGCTGCTGAGCCTGGGCCTCCACGCTCAGTGATTCAGCTACTTGCAGGGAGCTTTAATTTTATCGCTTCAAACTGGAGTTCTTGCTGCCTCGTGGTGGTGTCAGCGCGATGGATTACCTGCGGATTGAGATGCTTTTTCACGGAGTTTGTGGCTGCTCTGTGTGGCCGGCACAGCGGAGCCGGCGGCTGGACGCTGCCGGAGGAGGAGAGGGTGGCTCAGCGCCGGGATGTGCGGGCAGCTCGGGAATGGCAGGATTAATAATTCATCTTCCAAACTTCAGCGTGCCAAGGCACACCCCTCACGCTGCAGCGCACTGCCTGGGTTTTAAAGAGATTGCGGGTATCATTTTCTTTTTTAAAAATGGTGTTTTGGTGGTATTTGGGTGTGTCGGTAGCTCCCAGGGTGACAGGTGGCAGGGCTCGGTGAGGAGGGCAGGGCGATGGCAGCATCAGCCCAGCACAGCCTGCTCTGGCAGGCAGAGGGTTAATGTGCACCGGGCTGTGCTGTCGCAAACGCAGAGCAGGAGAAGGGCTCTTCCCCGAACGCTGTGATGCACTCAGTCCCCAAATGTCCGCTCCTTTTCCCGGGAGCTGAAGCCCACGGAGAAAACTGGAGATGAAGCATATTTTGCTTTGAGCTGTCATCTCCCTTGGCCCAGTTCTGAACCAAAGATGCTCATCCTCCATTTTATGGCGGATGACAAATCAGCCGCCGATGCCAAGATCTTGACAAGTTACGAACAACAGCCCTCGAGCCAGAAGTGTTAAGAAATAAAAAAAGAAAAGCAAGATCGCTTTTTCTTTTTCTTTTTCTTTTTTTTTTCTCCTTTTTTTTTCTTTTTTTTTTTTTTTTTTTTTTATTTTTGCAGAGCTGCTCATCCAAAAAGACACCCTCTGAGCTGCACCCCGCGGGAAGAGCCGCGGCATTTCGCCCATCGCTGAGCAGCGAGGCTGCAGCCAGCTCCAGGCTGGCATCTGCCCCCTCTCCCCCACACCCACCCGGAGTTCTGTGGGGTGCACGTCCAGCTCTGGTGGGAAAAGCCAGATGGACGCGCTGGGGAGCGGCAGGCAGAGCCCAGCCCCGCAGGGAGCAGCCTGGGGCTGGCTGGGAGCGCTCTGCTCCGCGCCTGGAGATGCCAGCCCTGCCTGCGGCTGTTCCCAAAGGCAGCAGCGGCGGCTCTGCAGAAAGCCCCTCGCTGCTGGCCGAGGGCTTCCCCGGTTTATCAAAGCGCCTTCTATGCTGGGGAGAAAAAGGCTGGTTTGTTCAGCAGCGTCCTGCCCGCACAGCCCGGCAGCGAGCGAGGGAGATCCTTCTGGTAATGAGCTGGGCACAAAGGGGAAAAAAAGCTGTCATTGAAGATTTTCCTTTGGTGATAGAGTCATTAAAAACAACACATGATTCCTGGGCCAGCAGGGATCTTTTGCAGCCAAAGCAGGGCTGAGATGTGCGCTGTGTTCCCACAGCCCCGGCCCCCGACGCCTTCTCTGAAGATCAAGGCAGTGCCGCTGCTCCTGGGCATTCCTCGCACAGGAACCGGGCACGGAGCGGCCGAGGGATGATGGACGAGGGTCGTGCACAGTTTCACCCACAACTTTCCCCCTCCTTTTTGCCTTCAGCATCAGGGTATTGGGATGGATGTCTCTTTTTTTGCATGGATTTTGCGTAGATACGGGTGCTCTGATGTGTTTCCACAGCAGAGACAGAGCCAAGGGTGAATGGGAAGGACCTGGAGAAGTGGCCTTCAGCTTCATGACCAGTGCCAGGGGACACTGAGGGCTCCCCATTTCTGAGAAATCAAACAACAGAACCCAAACTCCATGTTAACTGAACCCCAAGGAAAGCTACTGCCTGAAAATCCACTTGCCAGAGATGGGGTTGTTCAGCCTGGAGAAGAGAAGGCTCTGGAGAGACTTCAGAGCCCCTTCCAGTAGCTAAAGGGAGCTTATCGAAAGGAGGGAAAGGCTTTTTTTTCTGGAGGAAATAGTGATAGGTCAATGGGGAATGGTTTTGAACCAAAAGAGGAGAGATTTAGATTAAAATTCAGGAAGAAATTCTTGGCTCTGAGGGTGGGCAGGCTTTGGCACAGAACTGAACCCCAAGGAAAGCTACTGCCTGAAAATCCACTTGCCAGAGATGGGGTTGTTCAGCCTGGAGAAGAGAAGGCTCTGGAGAGACTTCAGAGCCCCTTCCAGTAGCTAAAGGGAGCTTATCGAAAGGAGGGAAAGGCTTTTTTTTCTGGAGGAAATAGTGATAGGTCAATGGGGAATGGTTTTGAACCAAAAGAGGAGAGATTTAGATTAAAATTCAGGAAGAAATTCTTGGCTCTGAGGGTGGGCAGGCCTTGGCACACGGTGCCCTGAACAGCTGTGGCTGCCCCTGGATCCCTGGCAGTGCCCAAGGCCAGGCTGGACAGGGTTTGGAGCAACCTGGGACAGTGGAAGGTGTCCCTGCCATGGCAGGGGGTGGGATGAGATCATCTGAAAGGTCCCTTCCAACCCAAAGCCTCCTGTGATTTACAGCATTAGCTCTCACCTACCCTAAAAGAAACATCATTTAGCTAAAACCCCTCCAGGAGCCTGTTTGTTTTAAACCTGACTCACAGCAGGACGAGGCTTCTGTACTGACCCCTGGGCAAGGAGGCAGCTGCTTTTATGGCATCCTCCTAAGCAGGGCCGGTGCTGCAGAGCCCAGCCCTCGGCAGCGGTGGGGCTTAGAGACAGCTCAGTCAAGTGCTGCTCCTAGAGCTGAAACATTTTACAGCAGAAGGAGGGGGGGAAAAATCCCCCAAACCAAACCACCACCGGTGGCATTTACTAATCAAGCTCCCGAGGAATATTTTTAGCTATGATTTAGCGTTGTGTTGCACTTTGCTGTGAAGTGTTTGCTCGCTGGAGCTCCCGGCTCTGCCGTGGTGGAGCTGGCACAGGAGGAGCTGCAGAGGGGCCGGGGGACAGGTGGGACAGCGCTTCCCGGTGGGACACAGGTCACGGCTCTGCCCGGCCAGGGAGCGATGGAGCTGTGCCCCGCGGCCAGCCCGACCTCTCTCCTCTCCTCTCCTCTCCTCTCCTCTCCTCTCCTCTCCTCTCCTCTCCTCTCCTCTCCTCTCTCCCCCCGTTGGCAGCAGGGCCTGGCTCTTCCCCAGCTCCACCCAAATCTGTTCCTGGCCGGCAGAAAAATCCCTCTGTGCCACCCGGGGCTGAGACCTCTCCACTCATTTCACAGGGAGCCTCGGCCCTGGTTTCCAGCCTCCCCGGGCTGATATCCTGGGGGTGGGGGACAAAACACCATGACTGAAATGCCCGGGGGCTTTCAGTCTCCCGGGCGTTTCCCACCTGATGCTTTGCTGCCCCTCCAGTGGGGCTGGGATGTTTCCGTGCCCCAGACCGTTTGTAAAGGCAGGCTCCTTTGGGATGCAGGGGTCTCAAGGAAAGGGCAGGCACTGGCAGTGCTTCTCCCATGCCCACCAGCCCCCAGTGCCACCCTGAGGATTTACTCTCACCGAGGCTTTCTGCTTTGTTTTGAGCGAGGGGAACGCTCGGGATCCAGCTGGTTTTAATACATTTAATGAACCTTTGGACAGCAGCTCTGGAGCAATGGTCACCTTCCCAGGGAGCAGTGACATTTGTCATGCTGCTGGTGCTCTCAGGCATTTGGGCTGCCAACAAATGAAGAAGTGGTCGCAGATGCATTCTGTAAATTGGAGCAGCGAGTCCTTGTGGTGCGGCTCTCGCTCCATTTTGTGGGAGGTAAATCAGCAGATCCGGCCCAGCTCCCCCAGGCAGGATTTTCCCTGCACCACAAAGAGCCACCTGCACAGTTCTTCCTGGCTGAATTTCTCCTGGGAGAACAAAACTCCAGCCCCTGTAGGCTCTGCTCTCCCCATGGCCCTCATTGGGAGGAAGGAAGGAGTTTAGGGCCACCTGAACCAGAGGTTGCCCCCAACCATGAGGTGGCTGCTGGTGGCCTCTCTGTCCTCTGCAGGTTTGTCCTGTTGCTCTTTGAACCATCCCACGCTGGTTTCCACCACGCTGTGGCAGAGCTCCACAGATCAACACCTCGAGAAGCTGCTGCTTTCACACCTTCCACCTATTTCTGGCTGCTCAGAAGCATCACACACCCCCAGATCCTTCCCAGCCCTCTTCTCTACCAGATCCATCCTGCCAAACTCCACAAGATGAGCTCCTTCAGGCACCTGCAAGCCCCACTGAGTGTCAACTCTGCCTCTCGTCCTTTCCCTGACTTCACATTCAGGGATTTTTTTGCTCCTTTCACTATTTCAGGACTGCTTTGTGCCTCCCTCCTGCCCCCAGCCCTTCCTCACCCATCCATTCCAAGGGTTCTGCACCAAAACAGGGTCCTGAGCAGCCACCACGAGGTGTGGCACTTCTTGTTTGTTTAATATTCACTTATAAACTTTTTTGTTCAAGGTTAATAGATTTTTCAACATATCTCTTGTTTTTTTCACTACTCTGGCTCCTGGCATCCAACCAAAGATTTACTGCCTTGCAAAAGCTTCCAGTTCCTGGCAGTGTCTGCTCCTCAGGGCTCAGAAGGACCCCGGAAAGCCCAGATGGGGAAAGAGCTCTGATTGCAAGGGCTGAGCAAACAGACTGCCCCAAAGCTTGGCCTAGAACTGAGCTTAGGGCAGGGCTGACCCCAGCTCACAGTCTTGAGGGGTTTGCTTCACCACACACACTCACATCCTCCCCAAACCCAAGCTCAGGGCTTTTCCTGGCTGTCTGAAGAGTGAAGGAGGTTTCCCTCCTTCCTGCTGCTCCATGCACCCCTGATCCCATCAGAAGCATTGGAGGTGCCTCGTTTGCAGCTGGTGATTGCAGCTTGGGCATCCTTCCCTGCCATGGCTCCACTCCCACCCCAGGTGTCTCCTGCAGGGATCACCCATGGAAAACAAACCCCAGAACTGTTCTCTGCTCCACCACAGCTCAGTGAAGGAAGGTGGGAGCCAGGACACCTCTCCCTTCTCTCTCATGCCACACCAGGCAGGGCGCCAGGGCTGCAGGTGCCAGGCACTGACCAACCCAGAAATCTGCCCCAGGGATTAAGCAGCACCTGAGAGATCTGTGGCCATCAGCCAGTCCCTCCTTGCAGGGCCACCAGGGCACACCTGGTCCTTCAGGCCACTTTGGATCTGCCTGCAGGGCTGTAAATGCCAGCCCAGTGGGACAGAGTGGCTTTGGGGGCAGGGAGGGAATGAGGGTGCAGTTATGCACGTGGAAAGCTGTTGCAAAGAATGTAAGGAGCAATGGCTGGACATAGAACTCCTTTTTTTTTTAACTGTCTTACAAAATGAGAGCTGCTCTTCTACCCTGATGGATCAAACTGCCAGATGCTGGTGCTGCTGAGGTGAAGGATAACATCTGGAAGGAGCCAGCTCATTTCTGTCCCATGTCCTCCCCTGCCTGGCCAGCTCAGCAGGCTGTGATTCCCTTCCAAGCTGCACCACTGGGTTTGGGAAGCAGGTGGGGAGCTGGTGGGTGTCTCCCCTCACCTGTGGCATTTCCCAGTACAAGATTTAGAGCTATTGGCTCTTTCCAGTCACAGGGAAAAGCTGCGTGATGGGAGAATCCCCACAGTGCACCTGAAACCTGAACCAGCCCCTGGCTGGTTCCATTTCTCCTGCCTTCACCCTCCAAGAAATTCCTGCTGAGTTTGTGGCTCCCATTTTCCTTCTGCCTCCTGACCCCACTTCCCACTGAGGGCTCCTGGCTTCCTTCCACCCGGGAGAGAGTGAAACCCCATAGGCTTTAATCCATGACCCTAAAGCCTGCACCCAGACCATCCCTGCCCTTGGGAACCTCTTCCTGAAGGTCTGAGGAAAAGATTTTGCCACCCAAAATCACCCCCTTGAAGTCCTGGAAATCACCTGTGACACCAGGAGGAGCAGGAGCAGTGCTGGGCACAGCTCAGCATCCCCTGCTGAGGCTCTGGCCAGGCTCAGTGCTCAGGATTTGTGTGCAGCCTCTTCGTGGGTGAGCAAGATGTGCCAGAGAGGACAGGAATGAAGCTGGAGTCACGTGCAGCCCATCCCCACTGAGAGAACTGGACTTGGGACAGGCCTAGGGATGACAGGTTTTAGGTGAGCAGTTGGGATTGCGAGGCAGAAGTCAGAGGTTTGGTGCTCTGGTGCAGCAGGCTGAGAGAACTCTTGTCAGGGGAGGGCTGTCCCTGGGTTCTGATCCCTGTGCTCCATTAACTGGGGGGTTGGGAAGCAGATTTTTCTGATTTGGTCAAAATTTCCTTTACAGGCTCTCCTTGCATACAAATGTGCCAAACTCCTCCTTGGTTCCTTCTGCTGCAAGCTCTGAGTCTTGTTTGGCCTCTTTGGGGTGAGATTAAAGGGATTTTCCTCCTCCAGGGATGCCCTCCCATGGCACAGTCCCAAATGCTGCCATCACACCCCCCACCCACTTTCTGCCTCTCTTCCAATCTGTCCCTCCTGGGAAGTTTCCAATCACAAAATCCCTTTTTTCCCTTAATTCTGCTCCAGGGTCCCCGTGGGGGCTGCGGGCTCAGGTGGCCCCAGTTCCCCCTGGGAATTTGTGTCCTGTGCAGGGACAAAGAGCCCTGGGAGCCAGGGCTGTGTCCAGTGGCCGTGTCCCGTGGCTATGGCCCAAAGGGATGCTGAGAATGGCTCTTTGTTCCCTGTTCCTAATTGCTGGGCCCGGGCAGCTCGTTAAGGGCTCTGCCCTGTGCCCTCCGGTGCCTGCAGCCCTGGGACGTGCCAGGGCTCAGCCTCTGAGGGCAGGTTTGGGGGGACACATAAAACCAGCTCGGGGTGAAGCTGCCTTAGCTCCTTACTCAGCCTGGGGGGCTCGGGGTGCCCAGAAAGGGGAGGGGGTTGTACATGGCCGGAGCAGAGATCCCTGCAAATGCTGGCACACGGGAGCAAACAGCCGGCAGAAATCTTGATTTTTGGGAGGCGGGGACATCACCCCATCCGTGAACAGTGGCTCTGGGGAGCACTGGGGGCTCAGAGCTCGCTCTGAGCCCGAAGCCCCTCGCAGCCCTGCGGAGGGCTCAGCGCCGGGTCCCTCCCGGGCACCCCGGGCAGAGCCCAGCCCTAGGAAAGGCTCCGGGCTCCTTCTCGGAGGGAGCTGGAATTTGCATTTGAAAGCAGCGGAGGAGCTGCTGCCGCTGCTGGGAGCGCTGGCCGGGTGCTGTCAATGGGAAACTGTTCTGTCCAGCGCTGCCGGGGCCAAAAAATGTGAACTCTGCGGATCGCTGGCTCCGCTGGGGCAGCAGCGCTGGCCCCGCTCACGGCGGCTGGCGGAAGCTGCTTCTCCCTGGCTGCCAACATTTTGGGAAAGATGGGGCGAGTGGGGATATGAAACAGAGGGATTCTGCTCTCTGGGAATGCTGCTGGTGCCCTCTGGTCCTTATCAGCCCAGCCACCAGCTTGCCTTTTGCGCTGGGAGCTGGGCTGAGCCCCGAGGCACTCGTGGCACCCAAGACCCCCTTGTGTGAGCCTGTGGGGTGGCTGCCTGTCCGTGTCCCTGTCCCTGGGTCTGTGTCCCCATCCCAGAGTCTGTGTTCCAATCCCAGGGTCTGTGTCCCTGTCCCAGGGTCTCTGTCCAAATCCCAGGGTCTCTGTTCCAGTCCCAGGGTCCGTGTCTGTGTCCCAGTCTCAGTTCCAGTCCCAGTCCCAGGGTCTGTGTCACCATCCCAGGGTCTGTGTCCCAGTCCCAGGAGACACCACCATGGATAATAAATGCTCCTTTTTTGCCTCTTTTCCCAGCCTGTTTCCCACCATTCACCCTTTACACCAGCGGGGTACCCTGTCCCCAGCACCCCACAGCCCAGGGTGCTCCTCCTTCATCCTTCTCTGCAGCTCCCATGGGTGCCCTCAGTGGGGACGAAGCCTTTGGTCTCCCTACATCTCCTTAAACCCTGTATAAAACAAACCATCCTCAGCTCAGGGGGGGACAGTGGAGAAGGGGACACCCAGAAATGCTGTGGGGGCACTCAGAGATGCTGTGGGGGCACACACAGGAGCTGTGGGGACACCCAGAAATGCTGTGGGAGCATCCAGAGATGCTATGAGAGTGCACATAGGAGCTATGGGGGCACCCCGGGATGCTGTGGGGCCATGCAGGGAGCTGGGATGAGCTGGCCACAGCAGCTTGTCTCAGTGTAGTGTGGGCACAAATAAAACCCTGTAGAGGCTGCAGTGAGCTGGAAATAATGGCATTACAAGCGCTTCCTCGCTTCTCTTTGGGCTGGACGAGGCTGTTCGGGGCCAGCTGAAGGGCTGCAGCACAGGGGAGCTTGCTCCTGCTTTGAACAGCTCTGGGAAGCGAGTGGGAAAGGACACAAAGCGTGGCACAAAGGTAGGGACAAAGTCCTCACCTCCACCCTGGCATCTGTGTGCTCGCAGCACCCCAAGGGTTGCACCCCCGGAGTGCATCCGTGCCCTGCTTGGAAAAGCCCTGCTGTACCTGCCGTGTCCCAGCGGGGCAGGAGGAACCTCCTGGAGAAGGCTGAGGCAGTGTGGGGGGACAGACAATGGTGAGAGCTGTGTATTTTGATTTTTCCTTCCTCTCCTTTCCCAGCAGAGGCGTGAGGGCTCGCCATGCCGCTGGTGAAGAGGAACATCGAGCCCCGGCACCTGTGCCGGGGGGCCCTTCCCGATGGGGTGACGAGTGAGCTGGAGTGTGTCACCAACAGCACGCTGGCTGCCATCATCAAACAGCTGGGCAGCCTCAGTAAGTCAGGGCACAGCCACCTGGTGTGGGACGGCACCAGGGTGGCACTGGGATGGCGCTGGGATGGCGCTGGGATGGCACTGGGATGGTGCTGGGATGGCACTGGATGGTGCTGGGATGGTGCTGGGATGGCACTGGATGGTACTGGGATGGCGCTGGGATGGTGCTGGGATAGCACTGGATGGCACTGGGATGGCACTGGATGGCACTGGGATGGTGCTGGGATAGCACTGGATGGCACTGGGATGGTGCTGGGATGGCACTGGATGGTGCTGGGATGGTGCTGGGATGGCATTGGATGGCATTGGATGGCACTGGATGGTACTGGGATGGCAATGGGATGGCACTGGGATGCCACAGTCACCCCACCAGTTTCAAACACAGAGGAACAGGGGTTGTGTGAGAGCCGTGTGCAGCCACTCCTAATTCAGTGGGAATTATCCAGCTTGTTGAAAATAGGAGGATGCTCCTACTTTTTAATTTTCTATTTTTTATTTTATTATATATAATAATTACTCATACAATTGTATAGAATTAATTATTTCTAGAATAAATTGTTATTGTTATTATGATTAATTTTAAAAATTCTTTTATATTATTATATACTTGTTATAATTGTATTATGTATATATATATATAGGTTTGGGGGTTTTTTTTAATTATATATATTTTTGTTTGTTTGTTTGTTTTGTTTTTTGGTTGGGTTTTTTTTTTTGGTTTTTGGTTTTTTGGGTTTTTTTGGCCAAGTTCAAAATGGGAACCTGGTGACATTTTGAGACCCATTTTCCTCCCACAGCTGGTCTGTGCAGTGGGGGATGGAAAGCCTTCAGGAGCCCCTTGCTTCTCCACTTGGCCAGAAATAGGAAGGCCAGGTGAAGATCTAAAATACCCAAAGCTACTCTTTTTTAAAGTTAGAGCTTTTTGAGGAAGAGAGGTCTCTATCAAAGGTCTAAACCTGCAGCTGTCTCCCTGCCCTGGGACTGATCTCAGCAGGAAAGGGGCAGATGAGAGCACTGCACACACCAGCGTGAAGGTTTAACAGGGGCAACCTATTTCATGCTGAATATCCACTTAAAATAGAGAGAGAAGCTATTCAGGGCCCCCCCTCTTTCACACACCTCCAGAAGTAGATTCTGCTCTAAAATACTTCCAGAAAAATAAACCCAGGGTGTAGGGAGCTGCTGGAAGTGCCAGGGCTCACACAAGCAGCACCCACGTCTGCTCAGGCTTCCTAGTCCAGGGAAAGGAGAATCAAATATGACAAGGCTGGTGAGTGCTCTGAGGAGGTTCTGAAAGTGCCCTGATCTGGGGAATTGTTTGAGAGGTGGGGTTGGAGGAAACCCTGAGGATCTGGGGAGATGGATGGGATGGGATGGGATGGGAGGATGGGTGCTTAGCCTACAGATATGAGCAGTGCTCTGCTAGATACCTCACTCAGCTCCATGACAGGAATAACCCTAATAAAAAGCTAAATAATCCTAAATAAATAACCATAAATCAATAAGCTGTTGTAGGGATGCACTGACAGATGCAGGATAAAGTGAAACAAATTGTAGGTCCTCCCTGCTGTGGCACTGTCCCCACTGCCCTGCTCTTGGCTTTCTACCTGGGCAGAATTTCCCCAGGTCATGTTGTGTTATTTTTGGTCATTTTTTTTGGTTGATCTGTCCTGATGGATCCAAGGGCTCTTTGGGGCACTGTGAATGTTCTGTGCCCCAGTGGGTGCTGCTTTCTCTGGAAAGGGGGGCTCATTTGGACTCCCCTGCCTCCTTGCATCACTTTGGGAGAGAATGAGGCTCAGCTCCCAGAAATCCAGGCTGGGGAGAGCACCCATGGAGCCAGTGGGGAGGTGCGTGCTCCGGGATGGGCTGAGCTGGGCAAGCCACCTCTGGTGACGGGCGCGTTGTCCCCTGCCAGGCAGGCACGCAGAGGACATCTTTGGAGAGCTGTTCAACGAAGCCAACAGCTTCTACATGAGGATGAACTCACTGCAGGAGAGGGTGGACCTGCTGGTCATCAAGGTGACGCAGCTGGACTCCACCGTGGAGGAAGGTGAGGGGCCGGGGCTGGTCTGGGGCGATGTCCAGACGTGCTCTCGGGGCCGGACCCTGCCCCGCCGTGCTCGGCAGGCTGAGGCCACCCCTGCATCCCTTGTCCTTCCTGTGCCCCCCAGTTTCACTGCAGGACATCAACATGAGGAAAGCCTTCAAGAGCTCCACGGTGCAGAACCAGCAGGTCGTGTCCCGCAACTCCATCCCCAACCCGGTGATGGAGATGTACCAGCGCTGCGACAAACCCCCGCCCCTCAACATCCTCACGCCCTACAGGTACGGGGCACAGCTCGCCCTGGGGCTCCGAGGGGTCCCTTCCATGAAGGGATCAGGAGTGCCCCCATTTGTGTGCTGTGCTGCCACCCCCATTGCGTGGGATACTTGGGATGTGTCCACAGCCTGCAGGTGGTGGCTGCTGTGTTGGATGTGTCTGTGATGGGGCAGCAGCTCATGGTCATGGTCATCCCAAAGCCCTCGGGAATGGGAATGGGAACGGGGGTCTTCTCCTGTGGCTGGTAACCCTCTCCCCCGCCTTCCCACCCCCCAGGGATGACAAGAAGGATGGCCTCAAATTCTACACCGACCCCTCCTACTTCTTCAACTTATGGAAGGAGAAGATGCTGCAGGCGACAGAAGACAAGAGGAAGGAGAAGCGCAGGCAGAAGGTGGGTGGGGGCAGGAGGGGGACAAGGGGACAAGGGGGCAGGAGCTGGGGGTGCTCGGGACCTGGGGACAGCCACCTCCTGGTGCACCCTTCATGCTCCCATTCCCTGCACTGGGTGCATCTCACAGGGCTGGGTGACGCTCCCCAGGGACTGCTCCTGGTCCAGGGAGCCGGGCTGGAGGTGGAGCCATGGCTTTGTGTCCCTGCAGGAGCAGCGGCTGGTGGAGGACTCCACCCGGGAGGTGAAGAAAGTGAGGAAAGCCCGCAACCGGCGCCTGGAGTGGAACATGATGGCGTATGATAAAGAGTTCCGGCCGGATAACAGGTTCTCACCATCCCCCTATCACATGGCGTCATCGGAAGGATCACTGTCCCCAGATAATAGGCAGGTTCTACCTCCTACACCTTCAGCTCACGGCTCTCCTTTGCTTTGCTCTTCCTCTCCGTCGTTGCGGGGGACGTGTTGCCCACAGCAGGGTTGGGGTGCTCAGCTGTTAGCCTGTGGGTAGCTGGTGTCCCCAGGGTGTCATCCTGGAGCTCAGGAGGAGCCTTGGCACTGGGATAAAACTGGAGCACTTTGCGTTTCACAGCTACGGGAAGAGAGTGGTTCAGCTCTGTTGTGTCCTCCTCCCCTCTGCTCTCACTCTGCTGTCTTGTACATCGATATTTTCATGGCCTTTTCTTGTCTTGTCGTCTGAACCCCAAAATACTCCCAAACCCACACGCCCGAGCTCCCTCAGGAGTACAACAGCCGGCTTTCCCTGTGCTGCAGGTCCTACGCGTCGGACGCCGCCGACCACTCGTACCCGGCCAGCCCCAACCACCCCGCGCAGCTGCTGGCCCCGGCGGCCCACCTGGCCCCTGCGGAGCACAAGGAGGGGCTGGCGGCCACCAACCCCCCGGAGCACGTGTTCCGGCCGGCCGCGGGCAGCCGGCAGAACAGCCTGACCCGCCTGCAGCAGCCCCACGCCCCGCCGCCCCCCGAGGCCGTCCTCAACGGGCCCAGACCACACCTAGTCAAGGATTACGGGTAAAGCTTCAGCCTGCTCGCTGGTGGAGGGGTGTCCAAAGGAAGGGGGGCTTGGTGGGGGTCTGGCCCCCCGTTTCTGGGCTGATGGAGCAGGAGAGACCTCCCCTGCAGCTTTCATGGTCCAAAACTGCTGGTGAGAGGCCAAATCAGTCAGCAGTGCTTTTGGGGTAATGTCATCCCAGATAAGGGGGCAGGGTGGATGGAGGGTTTGCCCCTGGGGTGTTGCCTGCCTTCCACCACTGCATTAGCCATAGCCCATCCCACCAGCAGAGCTCCACCACCCTTCTGGCTCTGGGACAGAGCTTTCATTGGGGTTCAGAGCAAACCAATCCAGAGCGGAGCCAGCTGGGTGCTGGGATGGGTGATGGATGCTGGATGGGTGATGGATGCTGGATGGGTGATGGGAAATCCTTCAGTCAGCAGTGCTCTGGCAGCCAGGGGGACCGGGTGTGCCCTAGAGGGCATCAGGCCGAGCATCACCAGCCAGGCAAGGCAGGAGACTGTTCTGCTCTGATCTGCACTGGGGCAGCCTCACCTTGAATACTGGGGGCAATTTTGGGCACCACAATATAAAAAAGACATTGAGATACTAAAGAGTGTCCAAAGGAGGCCATGAAGATGGTGAAGGGCTTTGAGGAGAAGCCTGTGAGGAGTGGTTAAGGGCATTTGGCAGAGGAGACTGAGGGGAGACGTCATTGCAGTCCACAAATTCCTGAGGGGAAGCGGAGGGGCAGTTGCTGATCTCTTGTTTGTGATGACCAGTGATGGGACCCGAGGGAATGGCCTGAAGCTGTGTCAGAGGAGTTTTAGGTTGGATATCAGGAAAAGTTTCTTCCCTCAGAGGGTCGTGGGGCACTGAGCAGGCTCCCCAGGGAATGGTCCCAGCCCCAAACCTGCCGGAGCTCCAGGAGCGTTTGGGCAGAGCTCCCAGGGATGCCCAGGGTGGGACTGTTGGGATGTTCCAGGAGTGGGACTGGATGACCCCTGCGGGTCTGTTCTATCTCGGCCATCCCTGGGCTCTGTGATTCTCGTGGCGCTGATCCCCGTGCCCCCGTTGCAGCCCGCAGCCGGTGCCCATGGCCGAGTACTTCGTGCCGCCGGCCCCGCCGCCGCCGCCGCCCGTCATCCCGTCGGCACAGACCGCCTTCGACAGCCCCATCTCGGCTCCCCCCGCGCTGGCCCCCGGCTCGGCCGCAGCCCCGTCCTACGCCCCTTCACCGCCCCCCGCGCCCCCCGGGCCCTACTCCGCCTCGCCGCCGCAGAGCGGCCCCATGGGACCCCCGGTGGCCCCGCCGCCCCCGCCGCCCGGGCCCCCGGCCGTGTCCGCCTCGCCCGCGCACTCCGCCTCGCCGCCCGCGCCCGCCGCCGAGCCGCGCAAGCCGCAGATCCCGCTGATGCCCATGAGCGACGCCCGGAGCGACCTGCTGGCAGCCATCCGCAGGGGTGAGTGCGGGCACCGGCCCGAGGGGAGCAGAGCCCCCGTGGCAAAGCAGAGTTGGGTGGCACCGGCGACACCGAGGGCAAGATGAGCGCTCGGTGGCCAGGTGATGGGTGAGGATGGCGGGACCTTGCCGGGGGAGTAAAGGCAGGGTGGATGCGACCTCCGCGGCTGGAGGTGGATTGCTGGCAGCTCCCAGCATGTGGCTTCCTCCCAGGCCGTAGTGGATGATGTGCTCCAAGGTCTCTCGCATTTCCCCTTCCTGCAAATCTCCAAGTCAAATGGTAAATTTAACCTTTCAGAAGGTTCAGTATCTTCAGGCTGAGTGGAAGCAGAGGAGGAGCTTTATTCTATGATACAGCTTTGTAATCATAGATAATCATAAAATCCTAGAATGGTTTGGGATGGAAGGGATCTTAAAGCTCAACCCATTCCACCCCCTGCCCTGGGCAGGGACACCTCCCACTGTCCCAGGCTGCTCCAAGCCCTGTCCAGCCTGGCCTTGGACACTTCCAGGGATACAGGAACAGGCACAGCTCCTCTGGCAACCTGTGCCAGGGCCTCACCACCCTCACAGAGAAGAATTTCTTCCTGACATCCAATCTGGGCCCACTCTCTCCCAGTTTACAGCCATTCCCTCCTGTCCTACCAACCCTATCCTATCATCCCATATAACTTTGTAACCACCAGGGCAGTCGCCCTCTTGTCTCAGCCAATACTTTACAACTGGGGGGGATGCTGCACATTGGGTGCACTCCCCCCTGAAGCCTTCCCCCCCTTTCTTGTAGGAATCCAACTCCGGAAGGTCCAGGAGCAGTGGGAACAAGAGGCCAAGAAAGAGCCCGTGGGCAATGACGTGGCGACCATCCTGTCGCGCCGGATCGCGGTGGAGTACAGCGAGTCTGACGACGACTCCGAGCTGGACGATAACGAGTGGTCGGACTGAGGGCTCCGGGCTGGGCGGGCTCGGGGCTCCAGCTCTGCTCCAGGTGTGTATGGGCACCTCCAGGTGTGTGTGAGCACCTCCAGGTGTGTGTGGGCACCTCCCCAAGGTCGCTGCCGGCAGGCAGGGGCCCCGCTCGGTCAGGAGCTTTGCTTTTACACTATGTCCAAAACCCTTCGGGCAGCAGCAGCACTGGTAGGATACACCTCGGAGGCAGTGAGACCAGAAATTAGCAGCACCTTCACAGTTAATGACTTCCGAAATTCTCTGAAGGCAGGTTAATAGGATTACTCCAGATTTGCACCTGGAGCAAGAGCGGAGACTGGCCCTGAGTGTGCTTTGTGAGAGAAGGAGCCCCAGAGGCAGCAGTGCTTTTCCAGCTAAATATTAATTGTGATAACGAGAAGCTCCTGGAGAAGAAGCCTTGTTTGCACAGCTGGTGCCACCACGGGAGCTCAGGGGTGGGCTTGGGGACACTGCTGCTGGTGGTTCTGGGGTCAGGCAGCTCCAAAGGCGGCCTGTGGGCAGGAACCTCCTTCCCTACAGAGCAACACACCACATTTAGTAGCAGTCCCTGTGTTGTTGCTCCCTGGAAAATCATGGAATGCTTTGGGTTGGAAGGCACCTTTAAAGCCCATCAAGTCCAACCAGGACTGGGACACCCTCCACCAGACCAGGCTGCATGAGCAGCCCGAGGTGTTAGTGACCTATGTTAGTGGATAGCCTGTGTCCATCCTCAGAGCTGGTTTTCTAGGAGCAATGGGGGAAGGCAAGGCTGGAGTGGCTGGCAGGGAGACCCAGCCTTGTCTGGGCTTGTCCTGCCTTTTCCAGTGAAGGAGTAGAGATGTCCAGGGAGCTCCCCCAAGCCCAGCTCTCCTTGGCCTTAGCGTGCCACCATTTCAGTGTGATTTGGGAAAAAGTGAATCAGACAATCTGCTGCTTTCAGGTAAACTCTGAACTTGCACTTTGCAACCCCACAAACTGTGCCTGTACAGTTGAGATCAGCTCAGAGCCAGGCACTGATTCCCCCTAACTGATCCTGCTCCATCCCCTGTCCCAGGTATGGACACTGATGGAGGAGCTGGGCAACCAGCCCCTGTTTTCCCATCAAAACAGAGCGTGACCCATGGAGGAATTTTCAAAGAGCTGCAAAGGGAGGAGGAACAGAGCAAGGCAGAGCAAAGGGGTGGAAAATACTGGAAATATCACAGGCAGGTGTGAAAACCTGCAGAGAGCTGGGAGAGGTTCCCCACCTGTGGAAAACAGGCCAGGACCAGCTGTGGATTGGCCAGTGTGATGTCCCCAGACCCCCTCTTGTGTTCCCCTGGATCACGAGTCCCTGAACAGGCAAAGCCTGAGCTCTGTGCCCAGTTCCCTGCCTCTCCCAGTAGCCCTGCAGGTGATGGCTACTTTAGAAGGATTTTGGCTATGTAGAAGCAGCCAGACCTGTAAAAGAGGTGGGAGGATATGGAGATCCAAATGCTGATGGTTAAATTCACAAAATCCTAGAATGGTTTGGGATAAAAGGGATCTTAAAGACATCATCTCATTCCAATCCCTTGCCAAGGGCACCTTCCACTAGAGCAGGTTGCTGATTTCCTGGGAAATGCTGGTGTTGAGCAATGTCCCAAACATCTGCTCACTTGCCCCCAGTGACAAACCCCTCATGGGCAGGTGTGATGAACCCTCTGCCCAGCTGCTGGGAAATGCCCCAGGAGCTCTCCCTTCTCCTGACTGGCACAAAATGGTCTCTTGTCCCTTGGATGTGACACCTTCCACACCCGGGCTGGGAGCTGTGCTCTGTGTGGGCTTGAGTGGGGGTGCAGAAGGGATTTGGGATGTGGGAGAGGGCAAGGCAAGAAGCAACAGGATCCAGGGAATAACTCATCTGCAAAACCCAAGGAGCAGGAGTGACCAGAGGGGCAGGGAGACACCATGAATTCCTGGTGCACAGTGAGAGCTCTTGATTCTGGTGTTGACCCTCTGAGATGCAGGGAAATGGCTGCAAGAGCTTTTTGCAGAGCCCTTGCAATGCCCAGGACTTGCTTTCCTTGGGAAGGCAGCTGGGGTTTGGCTGGAGCAGGTTCAGAAGGAGGCAGAGTAAAAATTCAGGGCAACAGTTAAGGTGGAGTTTCTGGTGGAGCGTTACTAACATAGATAAAATCACAAAACCATGTGTAAGCGAAGAGAAATTTGGTTTATTTAGGTAATTTAGGAAGAGTAATAACCCTTTGTGAGAGAGAGAAAATAGCAGGGGCTGGCGGAGCTGCTCTTCTCTGTTCCAGAGGTGGAGGGGCTGCAGAGTCACTGTGGGACCCAGCAGAGCTGAGGAGCCCCACTGGCCTGGGAAGGGGCTCAGGGACACAGGGGACTGGCTCATCCCTGGCTCGGGGACTGTCCCAGTTCTGCAGAGCTGAGCCAGTCCTGGTGGGAGCTGAGGGCAGCCCAGTGCCCCTACAGGACCAAGTCCCTTCTTTTCATGCACCAGTTGCTCTGTGTGTGTCACATGGGGCCGTGCAATTGGGGCAGGACTCCGTGGCTGTGGGGCAGGTCAGGGCTGTCCCACGGCCCTGCCACCTCACAGCACCTCTGCTGGGACTGGCACTGCCAGGATTGGTGCCGTGGCAGGGCAAAGTGCTTGGCAATCACAGGAAGGCTGGGAGGGACCCTAAAGGTCATTTGGGTCACTCAGGCCACATCTGCAGGGCGGATGCACAGCTGGCAGCCCCAGGGGGCAGGAAAGGCTCACCCCCATTTCCTCACATCTTTGTGTTCTTACACCACCCGTGTCCCCACTGGTGTAAGAGCACCCATCCCAGCAGCCCCAGCACGTCCTCACCCGTCCTGCTCTGCTGAGGGAAATCCCTGAGAGCACAAACCCAGCTCACATTCCCAGCTGCAAAGCCAGCAGCACCACGACCTGCCAGCGCTGCCAGCTGGTGGGAAACATCACCACCCTCCTCTTCAGGGACCACAACTGCCATGGAAACCCTTCAGCTCTCTTGGTAGCAGGGGTGGGATCCCCCATCCTCACCCCAGAGAGCTGTCTGGTGGGGCTGCTGGAGAAGTGCCCTCGGGGTGGGTTTGGACACCCATTCCTGGTCTGGCCATGGCACACCCAGCTCTTCCCAGCCCTCCCAGCAGCCCCACAGAGCAGGGAAGCACCAGGAATCATTCAGGTGGGAAAGGACCTCCAGGACCTCCACACTGGAGCATTAACACCACAGTCCCATGAGAGCCATTCCATCCTCAGTGCCTTCCCTTGAGGGACTCAGCCACGCTCCACCACCTCTCTTTGAGTCAAATCACCTGGTTTTTGCTCAGGTGACCTTTGCAATCCAACAGAAGTGACACCAATTCCTTGGCTGCTCTGGGTGGTGCTGCTGGGAGTGTGCCACACTAATTAACACTGTCTGTCTGCCCCACATGCTGCACACTCAGTGGTTTGTACATGTGTGCCTATTTCTGTACTTTCCCCCCAAAGTAGGCCATGCTGAGTTACACAACCTGAAATGCTCAAATCCTCATGTGGGCTGATATAAAAGTGAATATTTAAGTATTTTATCTAGCTTGGCAGACATTAAAAAATACAATCCAGGTCACAGATGATTGAATTTCTCCTCTCTCAAGAGTGCCAGAATTGGGCTGAGGAGATTCTCCTGTACATTAAGGTATCGTGTTCCCTGCTAAAATGTAGCAGTGGCATTTCATTGCCAAAGGATAATCACAGAGTGCCAAACATTTAATGAGTCCAACTGATCTCCTGAGAGCTCCTCTTTCCATTTTATCTGCTTCCCCCTACTTGCCAATTTATGGGCATAGATTAAAAATAATAAATATGGCTGTCAACAGCAGGGGGAAATATTCTGTGTCCATACACATGGGGTGGGCTGCAGTCAGTGGAACAGTCAATGAGTAAATTTTGGTTCTGCTTGGAGATGTCAATGGAAGGCTGTCATCCTTGAGGTCCATCAGGAACCTCTTGGACATCCCAGGTGCATCTGAAAAGGGACTTTGCAGGGAGCCCTGTGCCCGTGGTGCAGCTGTGAAGCTACCCCAGGTGTGCAGGCAGGTCCTGCTCGGGTGGCTGGGGATGGTGGAGTCCTGCAGAGTTCACTCTGTGGTTGGGGTGACCACTGGAGCTGGCTGGTGGCTCTTAAAGGATCAGTGTCCTGCAGGAAGAACGGATTGGGCAGTTTCTGGTTTCTAATTTCCTACCCAGGGAAGAGACCTAGAGAGGAGCAATCACCCATCCCACGAGGGCTCCTGCCTTTGCAGCTGTTTCATCTTGGGAAGGTTTTACTCCAGTGACAAACTTAAGGCTGAGCTTGGCTTCTTCAGAGAGCTCTTTCCACAGAAGAGCCCTCAAATTTCCTCCCAGCCACTTTTCCACCTCTCTCTCCCTTCCCAGCCTGGACAGAAGCTTTGCAGACTCCCCTGAGCCTGAACTAACACCTCAGCTTTAATGACAAAAGGGAGTTTTGCTTGGAGGGAGGCAGGTGGTAGCACTGGAGGTGGCATTTTGGAGGGGGCATTCCAGAGGTCCCCAGCTGGCAGGAACTCTGTGCCACTTCCTTGTGGATGGAGCAGGGATGGCCCTGGGAAGCACCCCCGTGGGGGGGATGCTGGCAAGGGGAGCACAGGCTGTTCCTTTCACCAATATTCTTGTTTTTCCTGTAGCAGTAGTTATTTAGGGGTAAGGTTTTCTCAGCTGGAAGGTCACTTTACAGATTAAAAAAAAAAAAAAAATAAGGGCAAGGAGTCTGTCCTGAGGAGTTTACAGTCTACAGCAAAGACCATGTAACCTGCACTGCACTTTAGAAGCCTCAAATGCTCACTGACCCATGAATTTCCCCTCGACTGGGCAGCAGCCCCTTGAGGGCAGTTGTCCCTTCCTTAGGTGACCCCTGCCCAGCACCAGCCACATTCCTGCTGGTGACAGAGCCCCCGGGGCTCTCCTGCCCCAGTCCCCACGCAGAAGTGCCTGAGCAAAGCCCAGGAGAGCCGAGCCCCGCTGGGTTTGTCCCTGAACTGGTCCCTGTGCACTCGGGGGCCTTTCCCTGCCCCACACAGCTGTGCTCCCTGGGATGACCCTAGGTGGGCTGGGAATGGTGTCTGGAGCACCTCTGAGTGACCCTCAGGGCTGTCACCAACCCCGGGACAGCCTCTGGAAAACCTCCTCTTCCAGACACTCATAACCCAAACCCAGACTTTGAAGTGGTTCCATCTCTTTGAGAATCAAAGGGGTTGTTTTTCTGTGTCAATTTGATTTTTCTTGGACAAACCCCAGGGATTTTAGGCTCACTCTGTCAAGCTCCACCTTCTCCAGGTGAAAAATGTGCCTGTATTTTGGTGGTGGAGGGAATAAAGAAACCAAACCAAACCCCAGAGTTAAGGACCCCAGGGAGGAGGTGTTTGCCCCAAAGCCTTCAGAGCTGTGCCCACAGGCAGGGTGGGACAAGAGGATGTCCCCAGGGGAGGACACCAGCCTGGTGGTGTCCCCCAGGGTGCTGTCACCACCCTGGTGGTGTCACCAGGCTGAGGCAGAGCCTGCAGCAAGGGCTAGGCTCCTGCAGAGGGAAACCCCAGGCAGGAGCTGCATGGAGAACATCCCCTGAGGGCAGAGCTGGTGTGACAGGACCCAAAGTGGTGTCAGAGTTACAGGCTGACAGGACCCTGAGGCCACCACAGCAGCACTGATGCTTCACCCTCCCCTGGGCATCTCCCGCGGGTGTCTCCAACCTCTCCCTCCTCCCAGGAGCAGGACTGAAGCTCTTGCTGGTTGTTGTGAGCCCCAGATGTGTGAAAGGAGCCTTTCCCTGCACATTGCTACTGCTCAGTGGTAATTCCAGCTCCTGGCTCTGAATGAGGTTAAGAGTGCAAGAGGAAATAATACGGCAGCAAGGAACCAGCCCAGCATTTTTGGTTGGTCATGCTCACATCAGCCTGCACAGGGGAAACCTCAGGCAGGTCAAACCCTGTGCAAAGCCACCAAGGGCAGTGAAGAGGGGATAAATCTGTTCTGCAGGTCAGTGTGGGACTGAGCTGTGGCACGAAGGAGCTGAGTCAGGTCTCAGGAAAACTTTCTGGAGGTGAGGATGGAGAAACTCAGGTCACAGAGGCTCTGCCGTGGCTTTGAGGAGCCAAGAGAAGCTCTGGCCTTGTGTGCAGCCAGGGAGCACTGGAGGTGCCCACAGGGCCTTTCTGGCACGTTTGTCATTCTCCCTCATCCCCCCCCTGGGGCTCTGTCCCCCGAGGGTGGGTTACAGCCCCAGAGCATCCCCAGCAGCCAGGGCAGCTGCTTCTGCTCCCCCTTGGTTTTGGTGTTGAGCCTCAAATAGAATAAAGATAAAATGTGCTGCAGAACCAACAGCTGAGAGGGCAGGGTGTGAGCTCCCAGCTGCTTCTGCTGTGTTTCAGTAGTTAGAAGGCAGCAGCTCCTCTGGACCATCCATGATCCACAGACTGTAGTGAGTAAACCATCAAGGTGCACAATTTAACATTTACCCTTTGATTGGGGGTAGCTCAGTGGAGAAATCTAAAAGTAAAACGTAAAAAAAAAAAAAAAAATCTAAAAATAAACAAACAAAAAACACATCACCCACACAACAAAAAAGCAAACAAACAATTCCTCTGGACCATCCATGATCCACAGACTGTAGTGAGTAAACCATCAAGGTGCACAATTTAACATTTACCCTTTGATTGGGGGTAGCTCAGTTGAGAAATCTAAAAGTAAAACGTAAAAAAAAAAAAAAAAAAATCTAAAAATAAACAAAAAACACATCACCCACAAAACAAAAAAGCAAACAAACAACGCACATGTGATTTCCAGAAGGATAAACTGTTCCCTTTCCTTCCCTCAGACCTAGACTGTTCCCTTTCCTTCCCTAGAGGGAAGGTCAGACACAGCAAAACTTCCCAGTCAGTAGCAACAGAACAAAGCAGGTGCCACCAGGAGCACTTCCAAAAATCCCAGGAAACTGGTGTTTAAGGAAAAGCAATAATCACATCACCCCAAGGCAGCAAGGAGAGTTTCCTGCCACTACAGGAGGTGCTTTCATCCCTGGAGGCCTCTCCCCAGCTCAAGAGTTTCAAATCCCATTGATTTTCACCTCTCACTGGTGCTGGTGCAATCCTGGTGCCTCGGCTGGGATTGCTCACTCCATGGAAAATCACTTCTTGCCATGGAAAAACCACAAAAGTCTTGTGTTTAAAAGGGAGAGGACGTGGAGCCAGGGGCACTCCTGTGCTGCTGCTGCTGATTTCCTCCTGGCAGCAGGAGTAGCTCAGGCAGAGCCCTGCCAGGGCTCCAAAATTCACAGTCATGAGCATCAACACCCCCCTCACTGCTCCCCCTCCAAATTCAATTTTACACTGAGATATTCCAGCTCTGTCTGTAGCTCTGGCTGGTTTTCCACAAATGGGGCTGCTCTTTCTGGTGTTTTTGTCTCAGGCCAGAGCAGATTAGGTAAAGAAAGCAAATCACAGACTCCCAGAACTGTTTGGATTTCCAGTCTGGATTTCCATGGGCAGGGACACCCTTCAGGAGACCAAGTCCCACCCCACCTGCTCAAATCCTCACAAATTTAAAAAACCTTTGTCTTCAAAATGCATTTTCAGGGCCTTTTGGAGCTGATGGCTCCTCACCTTAACAGACTTCCTTAATTTTGGGGCTGCCTGACTTCTTGGGGGGACCTGAAGCAGGGTGTGAGTTTGGGGTGATGCTGGGCTGCGCTGGCACCTTCCTCCCCTCTGCTCCCAGCTGTGCCCTGCCACACAGAGGGCTGGGGTCCAGAATTCCTGCTGGGAGCCCCGCGGGGCAGGGCAGCTCCTGGTGACACAAGTGCCTTTCCTGGGGGTCCCTCTGGCCCTGCCAGGGAGCCTCCTGGGCTGGGTGGGCTTGCTGTGCTGGGAAGGGGCAGAGCTCAGCTGGGTGGGGACCTGGAGCTGCCCAGACCCTAGGGGATCCTCTGGGATCCCTCCTTCCCCAGGAGTCTCTCGGGGAGCAGTTTTCACTCCACTCTTGGCCAGCCCCAGGAACTGCTGCAGCAACCTGGAGGCAGGGGGAGTGCCCAGGGGATGTGGGAGGTGTGGGGAGGGGACAGACCCTGTCACCACTGTGCTGTGGGTTGCTGCTGTCATGGGGCAAGCTTTGTAAAAAACCTTCCTCCTCCTCCTCCTGCTCCTCCTCCTCCTGCTGGTGTCCAGCCTGGGGCAGCTGGGACAATGCCAGCTGTTGCAGCAGGACAGGAGCCATCTCCTTCCAGCTCCCATCCTCTCTGGAGCCAGCAGGAGCCCTGACACCTCTGGGTGAGGCCAGCTGCTGTAGGAGAGTTATTTTGGAGGGAATTGAAGGCGGGTGAGCATCATCTCGTGTGTCCTGCAGATCAAGGCACCTCAGACCCCAAGGTCCTCTGCACCACCCAAGCTCTGAGCTCAGGAGACCTCCTAGAGCACTGGGGCACCCATCCTCCCAAAACTGAGCATCCAGGAGCAGCCAGCTCCAGGTGGGAATTTCAAAAGCAGTTTTCTCTCCTTTTGGCACCAACTGGTCGCACACAGAGCCCAGAGCCAGAGCTTGGGCTGCTGTTTGTGGAGGCTGGCCCCAGCTGTGCAGGGGTGGCACAGAGGGGACAGGGACACCTCGGCATCCCAACGCTCCTGCAAAAGGCTCCTTTTTTAATCACAGCAGAAGAATTACCCTATCTCCTTAGATGTGCCACCTGGTAGAAGGAGCTGGTGCAGGATAGGCACCTTCCCAAGGGAGGGTGAGCCATTCCAGGCCATGAGAGACTCCCATTGCTCCAAGGCTGAGTTGAGGAAGGAGATGTTCGCTGTCTGTGGGGTCTTTAACCGTGTGCCCTTAGTCAGTAGGTGAGTAGATGTTGCTGCCCGTATCTATCTCCCCTACCCAGTTGCTACGTGTGAACAAGTGTATTTCTCCCCAGTGTTGTGGGTTCTGCCTGTGGTGACACGAGGATGGAAAGGCAGGGATGACCTCGAGCTTCCTTCTGTACAGGGTAGAGAGGAAACCTGGATCGGTCCGAGGCACCGCTTGTAACTACATTTGTTCAAGAAATGTCATCTTAACCCCAAACTGTTGACACTTTATGCATGTGCTAATTAAATTTAAAAGAAAAAAAAAAGGAAAAGAATTAATAAAGATTTTAAGAGGTTACAGTAGATTTGGCTTTGGCTTTTTGTCGGCTTGTGCTTTGCTGTGAGTTAATCAGCCCTGTGATGCTCCCTCCTCTGTTCGAGGCCAGGACATGGAAGGAGCAGCAGAAAGCTGTGATCTCTCTAAAACCCCCTCGTTTGGAGAATCAAGCCCTCAAAGATCAATTAATTCCTCAGGGTATTTAATCCATGACTGCCTGGGTAGTCAGAGGGCAGGGGAAGCCCTGTCTGTGCTTGGACAGCTCCTGCTGCTCCTTCCCAACCCCTCTGTGTCTCCAGCAGCTCTTGTGCTCATCCAGCTCCTCCTGATCCCAGGGGAAACACAGACCCCGGGTGAGGGAAGGCAGAGATGTGTTCTGGACTCTGAAATAAAAACACAGACACACAGAGCATGGCACATACCTGGGGCAGCAGCCCAGATCTTCAAAGGTTTTAATTTTACCCCACAGCCCCTCCCCAAATTTTTGGATATCCTCTTGACAAATCACTTTAACAGTTTTATTTACAGTAATAAAAATAAATTACTCTTACAGATGAATGTATAATATTATACACAATAGAGATACAGTGCAATAACAGCATTGATTTGTTTTCACTCGTCATAAAGTGCATCAAAGGGGCTTGATCTGACCATAACTGAATGACAACTGTACATTTCCTTTGAGATCAACTTTCCCAGTCAAGTCTAAAGGCTCATGACAGCGCTGACAGCAAACAAGGCGCTGTCCTGACTGCTGTGGGATGGCCTCATTCCTGGGAGATCAGGTAGCAGGGAATGGGGTGGTTGATTCCCCCGGTCCGTGCTGCTGGCAGGGCTGGCGGGGGGCTCGGAGCCCCAGGGGTGAGCACGGGGCAGGCTCTGCCTCTGCCGGGGGTTCCTGCTGGGCTTGGCCGCCAGAAACTCATCCCTGCCTCGGGCTGGAGGGTTCCCTGCCCGAGAGGACGCTCCTTATCCCGGGGCTGGTGTGCTCTGACCTGCTCCCAAGGGATGTCAGCCTCCAGCCCTGTCCTTGTCCCTGTGCTGCAGCGCCCAGGGCCGCAGCCAGCCCCTGCCCAGCTGGAATAAAAGCTTTTCCTAGGACGAGCCAGCTGTTTTCCACCTCCCAGAGCCTGCAGGAAGGCCATAAACCTGTGCTTGTGGTTTCAGTGGCCAGGGACACGAGGTGCTGTCAGTGCCCCTCAGCAGGGAAGGGATCACCTCGGAGCCCACTCAGCTGCTCCTGGCACCGGGCAGAATTCCTGGAGGAACTGTCACCCCGGAGCTGGAGACAGCTCACTCACACCCCTCCAAGGCAGGGACTAAAGGGCTTCACACCACCCGCAGAGTGGGGTGTTCTCTGCTGGAAAGCCCCTTTTCCCTCTGTGCTGCTCTGTGCCGCAGTTTTCCAGCGGGAATGGCAGAGCTCTGTTCCCGGGGCTGCAGGGATGTTTGGGGTGCTGGGGGGGATTTTGCAGTGGGCAGCTGCACTGACAACAGAAGAGCTGCAAAGGGTCCAAGTGGAGCTGCCTCACCTCGCCACGAGGGAAGGCTGAGAGGAATTACAAGGAAATACCATGTGCATCCAACAATTATTCCTGACAATTAGAAGTGAACTGTTAATTCTTCGTTAGCAATGATGTGGGTCTTGATGCTGGTCAGGACACACCAATACAAGTGAGTACCAATGGCCTTTTAAAAGGTCTCCCCACCCCAAATTTGATGCTTTTACAAGAAAGAGATACTTCATCACCTAATGAGAACAGTAATGGTTTCTTGGGGGTTCATTCCAGGTTCAATTAAAACTCTTTGATGTGAGCAGACTGGGGCTGCCACATCAGGACTGAGACCCTTGGAATCTTTACTGCTGGTTACTGACATGAAGCTGGTTAAAGAGAGACATTTTCACTGCTCAGAGTCCCAAACTGACCAAAAGGGAAAATGAAAAAAGAAAACGAAGCCCAAAATAAAACTAAGCAGCTTTGTTGGTAGAGTCTGTACATTTTAATAGGGTTTTTTGTACTTTATTATTTTTTTTTTAATTTCTCATGCTGGGGCAGGGACAAGGGCTTGTTGTAAATGCACAAGCTCCCCCCAACCCTGGCACATCTCCACGAGCCTCAGGGCAGCTGTGGTTACATCCCACCCCACGGTGGCCCTGGCCTTGTCACAGTGTATTTGAGGAATGTTTGCTCCTTCTTTCCTCCTCGCCCTTTCCTCGTCCCCTCCGCTCAACCAGCCAAGCACCAGCACCAAAAGCTTTTCACCTCTACATTCTGTTGGCCACCAGCTCGTGGTGGAAAAGCCAAAGGCACCCAGAAACCTGCAAATAAATCAGCAAATAAGCACGGATTCATTTCCCTGGCTATGTTGATCCCTGCCATAGGCTCAGGGCTGGTGTGATGCCACCTGTAATGACTCAGGACCAGTTTTCTGCCCATTTCTGCTGCTGTGGATCCAAACCAGCTGCTGGGGAGTCCAGAAGTGACAAGAGTCCAATCCCAGCCTGGCTCTGGCCTCTCGTCCTTTATCAAAAGCTATTTGCAAAGCTCAGAGTTTGAAGATGCAGTGGCAAGATCCTGGCCAGGGTGAGGACAGGGAGTCCTTCCCAACCAAACACCCAGCAGCCCTCTCCAGGCAGCTCCAGCTCCCACCTGGGGGACTCTGTGGACATCAGAGGACATCTGCAAATTTCCAACCAGCCAAAGACCCCGTGCTTTGCAGGACTGCCACTGTCCCCTTGTCTCAGCTGAAAAGCACAATCATTAAATCAGAGGCTTTCAGAGCCCTCAGTTTTACAGAGATACAGAACCCCAGGTGGAGGAGGCCTCCCAGTACACCCAGCACCAGGAAACACGGAGCACTGGATGTACTCCGGTTGCTCTGTGTCCTTCTGGTGGTGCCCAGGAGGTGGAGAGGGGCTGCTGGGTTCTTTTCACCAAGTTTTGGATCCTCAGTAAATCCACAGAGCATCCACCAGCTGGAAACCCCATTTGGCTTTTGGTGGTTCCCTTACCATTGGTGCCTCATCCACATGGGATTCCATTACATTCATGGGAGCTGCTCCCTCTTTGTGGCAGCAGAACCCCATCCTAAAGCCCTGAATTCCATCCCAAACATATCCCAAAGCCAGCCCCAAGCACCAGGACATTCCCACCCTGCACACAGCAAGGCTGCCTCAGTGAGTGATTTCAGGTTTTAAATCAACTTTCCTGGAGCTCAGCATGGGGAGGCTCCGAAATCCATCACCCCCCCAATGCCCAACATTGCCACTCCAAAGTTTCCCAGTAAAAGGTTTTCTCTGTGGGAAACAAAACCAAAACAAAGCCAAAGCACTGCAGCAAACAAAGGTACAGTAAAATGGCCAGAGATTTCCAAAGGCAACGCGTGGCAGGTGAACCTAAACCTCTTTATCCTCTTCTTCACTTCCCCTCATTTCCTCTGATAAAACAGGAGAGGAAAAACAGCAAAAACAACACCTGGAAATTGCACTATTTTTATTTAGGGGAATGACTGCAAAAATGCCAATTTATCAAAATGGGGGTTTTTTTTAGAGGAGATTTCTTAAGACTTTTCCTGAAACCTAACAAGTGTTTTTAGCAGCTTTAACATCCCAAAGAGAGAGGTGCTAGACCATCACACAAAATGAAACGAGGTTCTTGTTTCACAGTAATTCTGAGCATGGAACAGCTCGTGCCACATCCTGGTGCTGACTGTGAGCTGGGTCGGGTCACTCAGGGACCAGAACTCAGAGTTTGCCTTTGCCAAAGGGGCTCAAATGTGCCTGGGTGACCCCCTGTGTCCCAGGGAGGACACCCCCACCTGCTCTTAACCTCACTCTGGCAGGGGCTGTGTCCTCAGCTTTAGCTCCTCACATCCCAAATCTTTCTCCTCTTGCTGTGGAGAAAATTTTCATTGATCCTCATTTGACTTTGGTGAAGTTTACCAGCGCATCCCTCAAACTGAGACACATTTTATGTAAGCAACTAAACTCCAAAAAGAACATTGTTAAAATCAAGCTCTTCAGCAACAGGGAATTTACTGGAAAGCCAAGAAAATGCAACTTATTTTGTGTCAAGGTTTCTCTGGAGCTGATTAGTTGAACTACCTTTCATCTAAAGATACAAAATGGACTGCCCAGAGAAACAAATCCTGACTTCTAGCTAGGGTAGTTGTATAAAAACATTTCAAATGTTCACAATGTTTCAAAAAGGGTTAAAGTTATCATGTTTTCACACTGAGGAGCTGCAGGGACCTGGCTGCACTTAAGAAACCAGAAGAAACAGAATGAGTAAAGTGTTTGTATAAATATTAGTCTTACATATATATTTACTTTAAAACTTACATTGATTCCACATTGTGCCAACTGCCCATTCTCCAAGGTATTCATCAGAGAAAGGAAAGGAAAAAAACCCCAAACCCACAAAACATAAAAACTCCAAGACTGGCCACCTCTCACAGGCAGACAATAAGTCCAAGCCCCAGGCACTCTTGGGAACCTCAGAGCTTTCTCTTGTGCACTTAGCTCCGAGGAGCGAGAGATTCATTGCCAGATCCAGGGACAAAACCCACCTGGATCTGTCTGTACCCAGCCAGAAAGTGACTTTGTACCCTCTGCAGCCACACAAAGCAAGAACATTTCTTCCACTATCACAGACTCACAGAATGTTACAGGTTGGGAGGGACCTCAAAGCCCACTCAGTGCCACCCCTGCCATGGCAAGGACACCTTCCCCTGTCCCAGGCTGCTCCAGCCTGGCCTTGGGCACTGCCAGGATCCAGGGGCAGCCCCAGCTGCTCTGGGCACCCTGTGCCAGGGCCTGCCCACCCTCACAGGGAACAATTCCTGCCCAATATCCCACCCATCCCTGCCCCCTGGCAGTGGGAGCTGTTCCCTGTGTCCTGACACTGCTCACCTTTGCCCAAATCCCTCTCCAACATCACAACAATTTCTCTACAGCAAAGCAGAACATTTGGGTACCAGACCCAGCTGCTGGAGGGTCTCCCAAGCCCCCCATGCCAGGAGCCCGGGCAGCACACCCCCTGTGCCCTGAGCCACCCTGGATGTCCCACCCAGCCCTGCCCCCTCTCCGGGGGTTGTTGGGTTCTCCCTTCCTTGATCAGTGAATGCACGATTCCACCTCCCGGCCAAAAGAAAGCCCAGGATAAAGGACACTTCATCACGGCCTCACTAACACCACAAAGCACATCACACAGCACGGGAATGTCGGGGCTGGCGCTTCTCTGACGAAGCGAGGTAAAGTGGCAGCATCAGCAATGACACGTGTGGTGACAGAGGCTTCTCTCTCGGGGACTCCAGCAAGCCCGGACCCCTCTTTGGATGAAAACCCCACCCCCTGTAAACAACTCGCGTGGAAGAGGGGAAAGCAGTGCCCCACTGCCCGGCTGGACAAGGAGAGCCCTTCCTTGGCCTCCCAGACTTTGGGGTGCAGGGCACCCCCGCTGCCCTCACCTCACCAGCGCTGCCCCAGTCACATTTTCGGGGGGAGGTGGGGGGGGGAAAGAGGGAAAGATCCCCTGGGTGCCCCCACCCCTGCGACAGCCCGAAGAAGCCACACCTAAAGTGTCTGTCAGCCGCAGGTTCTCAAAGTGCTCCTCCAGCCCCCGGGCCCTCCGCCCCGCGCGGCCCCCGGCCCGAGCTCTCCTCCCCCATTATTGCATAGCATCGCAGGCCCTGATTTCGGGGGATGGGCACAGCCACCCCACGCGTGGGGACCAGCCCCGCCGGGGGGGACGCGACACCTCCCTGCCCGCCCCCCGCTCCTGTGGCCTTCCCATGGGATGTGCCCCGAGGCGTGGGACCCCCCGGATGGGGCCCGCTGCTCCCCTGGCTCCTTACCCCGAGAGCAGACAAACGCCATCGTGCGAGGATCCTTTTGCTTTGCTTTGTCCTTTTTTTTCTTTCTTTCTTTTTTCTTTCTTTTTTTTTTTTTTTTTTTTTTTTTTTTTTTTTTTTTTTTTTTTTTTTTTTTTGGTGTTTTGTGTTTTTAAATAAAAAATAAAATGTGTAAGAAAATAACATTTCTAAAGGAAACCATTATCATTCTACTCTCTCTCTTTCCTTTTCTCTTTTGTTTTTTTTTTTTTTTTTTTTTTTTTTTTTTTTTTTTTTTTTTCTCTCCCTCTCTCTCTCTTTTTGGCCATCTTTCCATGGAACGAGATGTGCTGACCGGGGAGGGGACTCCTCCCGGTAGGAGACAATAACGACAGAGGGGAAAAACAGAAGGAGCAGGAGAGCCAGGGAGCACCTCTGGCTCTTGCTCAGTCCTCACACGTCGCTGGATGTCCTTGGTCTGGAGGAGAACGTGGAAGGGATGCACCCGCAGCAGGCCAGCCAGAGCGACTTCTGGATGTCTGGGTTTCTGAAGGCGTAAATGATGGGGTTGATGAGCGAGTTGCAGGTGGCGGGCAGCGCCAGCGAGTAGGTGTACACCGCGGGGTAGCTGGAATCGGCCACCAGCGAGTAGATGGCAAAGGGGATCCAGCACAGGGCGAAGGTGCCGAGGATGAGCGACAGCGTGGAGAGCCCTTTGCGGGTGGAGGTGGCCTGCGCCGTGGCGATGAACTGGTGCTGCACGGCGATCTGCTGGGCGTGCCGGAAGGCGATCTTGCAGATCTGCAGGTAGAGCTGCATCATGAGGGCGAAGAGGAGCAGGAAGGTGACGGCCAGCACGGCCGCGTTGTCCTTGGTGACGGGCCGCAGGATGCTGCAGGAGCTCTGGTCCCGCAGGCAGTTCCAGCCCAGGAGGGGCAGCAGCCCCACGCCCAGGCACAGCAGCCACATCAGCAGCACCATGGCGCAGGTGAAGCCCAGCGTGCGCTCGCTGTGGTAGGTGAGCGCGTTGTACAGCGACAGGTAGCGGTCCACGGTGATGGCCAGGAGGCTGCAGACGGAGGCGGAGAAGGCGGCCAGCAGCAGCCCCGCCGCCGCCAGCTCCGCCGCCTCGCTGGGCGGCCGCAGCAGGTAGCGCACGGCGAAGTTGGCCACCAGCCCCAGCCCGGCCAGCAGGTCGGCCAGCGCCAGGCTGCCGATCAGCAGGAACATGGGCGCCCGCAGGCTCGGCGTGTAGAACAGCACGGCCAGCACCAGCGCGTTCTCGCCCGCCACCGCCGTGCCCGTGGCGCACAGCGCGATGTCCCAGGGGCTCACGGACCCCGCGGCCGCGGCCCCGCCGCCCGGCGCCGCCGTGCCCGGCCCGGCCGCCGCCGCCGAGGGCCAGGCGGGGGGCTCCGAGGCGTTGCCGAGCCCCGGGAGCCGCTGCTGCTGCGGCTGCGGCGGCCACGGCTCCCCCATGGCGGCGGGGCCGTGCAGCATCGCTGGGGAGAGAGGGAGAAGGGGGCGGTGAGGGACGGAGCCCGAGCCCCCGGAGAGCCGCCGAGCTCCGCGCCCAGCCCGGGCAGCTCCGCGCCGAGCCCGCACCTCGACCCTCGCCCGGAGCCGCGCCGAGCCGGGGGAGACCCTCGCCGAGCCCGCCCCGCGTTCCGGAGCCCCCCGCCCCGGGACACCGCGCCCCGCACCGGGCCGCCCCCGCCCGCCGCATCCCCGCCCGCTCCCGGCCAGCCCGACTGCAGCTTCCCTGGGATCGAGCCTCCCATCCCCGGCTCGCCGCCCCCCGCCCCGCACGCACCCCTGGCCGCTATCTCCCGCCGGGCTGAGGCCGAGCACAGCTCATCACCCCGCCGCCCGCAGCCGCCTCCGTGCGCTCGGCTCCGTGCAGGGTCCGCAGCCACTGCGCACCCGGTGAGGAACCGGCCGCCCCCTCCTCCTCCCCTCCCCGGGGCACGGCCACCTTTGCTACCTATTTATAGCGCAACCCCTCAGCCCCCCCTCCCGCAGCCCTTTCTTTTTTGCGTGCAGTGAGTAAAAATAAACACTATTAATAGGCCAGCGCCTGTATGCGGAGCCGCTGATGGCAGGAGAAGGCAGCGGCAAGGAACAGCCTACGTTAAGTTTCTCCTTCCTCCCCGCCTTTCCCTCCTTTGGAAAAGGCTGGTGCGAGATGCTCCCGGCCGGCGGCAGCATCCTGCCGTGCCCGGAGGAGTGAATCCCCCCGCCCGGGGCGGGCAGCCAGCCGAGGTGTGAAGGTCGGGGCTGTGCCCGCAGCCCGCTGCCGTCCCCCGCCGCCACCATCGCCCCTTCCCGCATGCAGCCGCGACGCCGGGGGTTGTTGTTTTACCTGGTTTTAATGCTCGAGGATCAGCTTGCTCCCCCCACCCCGTTTTTATTTTTTTCCTTGCCGGTCCTTCCAGCCCTTGGTGCGAAGCCTCATTCCTCGGCGAGCATCGCTAATAGCGTTGGCAGAGAGCTGGCATCGACTTGCACTTAATATTCCTGCCCCATTGGATCTGCTGATAAATCTCAACTCTGACGTCAAAGTCTTCACTTATATTCATGATCCAAGTCTGTGAATCAGAGCCGCTGTGATCAGAATAACAACAAGGCTGGCTCCCCGCTCCACATCCCCTTCCACACCCGCAGGCACGCGGGGGGTGCCGCGCCCGCCCCGCCGATCGTTCATTCATCAGCCTCAGCCTCCCGCCGCCCCGACGCACCTCCCCAAGGTCGGGCCCGCTGCACCTGCGTCCTGCGGATGCAGCTTGGGCACCGGCCAGGCCCGGGCTGCTGGCAGGGTTTATTTTTACCGCTTGTGCCGAGGGACGCGGGGATGCGAAGGGAGGGCGGCGATCCGGCGTGGCGCGGCTCCGGTGCCGCGCTCCTCAAGGACAATGTCCAGGACAGCGGCGCCGCGACGCGGCGGCTGAGGCTGCTCGGGGATCCTGTGCGGCCAGCCTGGGCCAGGGGCATCCCTCCACAGGGAAACACCGCACCCCGCAGCCTTCGCCCCACACGGGCTTCCCTCCAGCCAGCGAAAAGCTAGGATGAGGAGGAGCTCGCCGGAATGGGGACCTGCCCAAGGACGCTGAGTGTGGGATCTGTCCCCCTCACCGCAGCACCCACCCACCCCAGAGCTTCCTCCCCGACTGTTTGGGAAAGGAACAGCCTGGAAAGGAACAAATCCCAAAGACACGATTATTTTTCCAGCTATAAATGGCTCCGTGATTCATCTTGGGAGCAGGATCATCAAAGAAGGGATGCTCAGCTCCTGGATCCACAGGATTTCAGCTACACCTTCTCCCCTTTTTCCTACTCGTTTCATAACACTCCAGCTTCCCTCTTTCATCCCCCTCTCTCTTCCAGGCTGGAGCAGCCAGCTCAGCGCTGGGAAGGATTTCCAGCTCCCGATGTGCAGAGATATTTAGGTGAATAGCAGTGATTCTGGCTGAACTCAACCGCCCCAATTTGGAGCATCTGTGTTGCTAATCGGGCCAAGCCCCATCCCAGGGACGTGAATCGTCATTTACCTGGGGCCGCGTGACCGAGCGCCGGGCGGCAGCACAAGGGGCGGAGGAAAGCCGAGCGAGAGCTGAATGAATTCGCTCCCGCTCCCGGGAATTACGCACGGCCCGGGGAAGGGGAGGCGGCGGAGCAGGGACGCGCTGCAGGCAGCGCTGGCGGCACTGGGGATGCGCCGGCGGGGCGTGGCGGTCTGTGCGGTCAGAGCCCACCCAGGACGGGCCACGAGCGCTGCGGGGCTGAGCAGGGATGTCCCCGCTGTCCCCAGCCCGCGGGCACCAGGGCTGAGCGAGGATGGGCACACGCAGCACACGGCAGTGACCCGGCCCGGCCCTTGTCCCCTGGAGCTGCCCCTGGCAGGGACACGCGCGCTCCAGAGGGTCCCGGCTGATCCCAAACCCCTTGGGCTCGCTGCAGCTGCCTTGGCCCTCCTGCTCCGTGCAGCGTCCCACCCTTCCTGCCCTCTCCCTGCCGAGCCCCTCAAACACCCGGCACTCCCACGGCAGCCCCTTCCTTCCCACCTCCAGCTCCTCCCCTCGACATCCCACCACAAGTTTGCCACAATCCTGTGATGTTTTTTCTGTGTCCTACAGGAACACCAGTCCCTGGCAGGTGTTACCCCTCTTGGCTCCAGAAGTGCCCCTTTCCAGACACACATCCCTGTGGATTTCAGCCACTGCTGGGAGCTGCTTGTCCCCCTGCCCAGGGAAGAGCAGCCCTGTGTCTCCAATGAGATTTTTTGGGGTTTCACCTGTGCAAGGGGGTGCAGTGCATTGGCAAAGCACCCGCTGGGGTACCCCAAGAATGCTGAGATTTTCTGGTGACAAAAATGACATTATCTGGCCCCTTTTAAACCAGGGCTTGCTGTCCCCAGAGCAGCCCTGTTGCACATGAGAGGACAGGCCACTGCACACCCTGTTTTCAAGGCTTGAGAGTCTACTTTTTGAAGTTGTATTCAATGTTCTGAGCTCCCTGAGTAGCTCAGAACATTGAATAGGAATATTCCTATATTAGACATAGGAGTTTATCTGTACTTAAATTACAGACTCAATAGAGAGGAGCAAAGATCAAAGCTAAGCAAAGACACAAGCCTGATCTGTAATTACAGAGCAAGAGGCCACCAGCCTCACCTGAGAATGCTGTTCAGCATGGAAAAAGTCTCCCACCTTCATTCCTCATCATCCTCCTTGGATTTTGGCCCTTGGGAAAAAGCTCAGTGCTGGACAAGGCAGGTTTTCCTGTGGCACTGCCCTGTGGGGGTGCTGGGTGCTCCCAGCCCACTGCAGGGCTTGACCTGGAGCTCATCCTCCCTTAGAATTTGTGCTTTTTTGCTTAAAACAAGTGGGTGGCAAGTCAAAACCGGGGTGGCAATCGCTAATGACGTGGTGTCCCAGGCCCAGCCCACTGGGGACCAAAGCTGGAACAAGGGCTGCTGTTCAAGGGCACGCTGGTGGTACACAGGGATAACCACAACTCCAATTCTCCATCATTTTTACCTCCACAAGTATTAAAATCAGCTTTACATCTTTTCTTCGGAGAAATGTCATCACCTCCCAGCATCCCATCAGCTTTACCCACCCCAGCTCCCACTCCTCTGGGAGCATCCTGTGGCTGAGCTGACAAATCCAGGAGCTCCCTGCCTTGTGCCAGGCTCAGAGCCACGCTGCTGGAACATTCCCCCACATTTCATTTCTCCCGGCGTCTTTTCCGCAGCGAGCGGATCCAGCCTCGTTCCAGCACCTCCGCTGTTCCCTGTTACTCCAACGGCTTGAGGAGCTCTAAGCAGGAAAAGCTCAGCTATAATTAGCAGTGCTGACTAATCAGGGTGGCAAACAAGCTCTCAGAGCCCGTCAGCCTCCCCAAAACGGGGCTGTCGGGGGCTGCGCTGCTGGGAGCCCTACATTCAAAGGCTTTGCATAATTCGTGGTGGAAACGAGGCCATTTTCTCACTGCTGCCACTGGAAAGATGGGAATTCTCCTAGAGCTGCTCAAGCTGCAGCATCCCAGCCTGGTGGGAAGAACCAGGGCTCCGTGGTGGGTTGGGGTGGTTGAGGTGCCGGTGCCAAAGGCAGGCACTGGAGGAGCTGGAGGGTGACAGGCAGGAGTGTGGCTGGTAAAATGACCCACCTCTGTGGAAAAGCAGCTGATTTGCCTGAAGATCCTCTCTCCAGGTAGCTGGAGTGGGCCCCTTCCACGTCCTGACTTGCAAGGGTGACCTCTGCCACCCTCCTGCAGCAGCACTGCTGCAACCCTGACTTCACCTCTTGCAGAGGCACTTTGGCTCTCCCAGCAGCAGGGAAAACCTTCCTGCCCCCTTCCCTCTGGGCTGTTCAGCCTGGGGACAGTGGGGACACCGTGTCCCACTGCTCTGTTGCTGTTACACATGCAGGGAACACTCCCCACTTGGGGGGACAGTGCCTGGCTGTGCCGGCAGGGAAGGAGTGATCCCAAGGCTCACTCCCACGTCTCCTCCTGATTGCCACCAAACAAACACTCAGGCCAAGCCAGGGGGAGGATTTTTGCTCCTTCCATCAGTGATATCATCCCCACACAAATGGTTTTGCTCCAAGTCCTTTCCTGAGCCAGAGGGACATGTTTTGGAGCACCTTTGCTGGCACATGCCGTGTCACCATATGTCACTGAGCAGGGCTTCTGGGAAAAGGGGTTTTTTTTTTTTCCCAAAATTAAGGGTTTTGCACTGTGTTTTACTCCTTCTCCCAAGGTGTATGTGCTGCTCTGGCTGGGTGCCTCATCAGGAGTGACTGTTTCCCTAAACTGCCATTCAGCTATAGGGAACACTGGGAGCATGCAGAATATGAGGCAAAATATGAGTGTGATAATTAATAATTAACAATAACCCAATTTACCTGATGTGGCATGGAGGTAAGGAAGGTTTTCTAGGAGTTTGGATGGGGAAAAATAGGAAAGATCCTTAAGAGAAATAGAAAAGCTGGAGGTTTTTGCATCTGAGTGCTGGGCAGCCGTCCCTCCCTGCTGTGCCCCTGCCACCTGCTGCCACCAATGCGAGTTTTCCAAAACCAGGCTTGGAGTGAGCTGCTCTGGAGCACCAAACCCTGGAGCCAAAGCAGAGAAGCAGCTCTGAGCACCAGGATGGTCCCAGCTCTGTGTGGAAAAGCCCTCGGCTGCCCCGAGCCAAGGACACACCAGCACCAGCAGGAATCCACAGGCACTGAGCATGGAATCCATGCAGGGATGGATTTGCTGCTCCATTCAATCCCTGAACCCCCTGGTGATCCCCCCTGGGGGACTGGCATGGCGGAACATGAGGTTTTCCATGGGGAAACCCCCCTGTGGTGGCCCTGGAAGCACCTCCAGCCTCCCCAGCTCCCTTCCCGCTGGGCAGGAAGGACTTTGGCTTCCAGAAATCCTGGGGAACAAATTCCCAGCTTTGAAGCAGAGCACCAGGCAGCTTGACACCCCCATGCTGGTCCCCTCTGTTTATTGGTTTTAACTCGGGCTTCTGACATTGAAACAGGATCCTGTGTGGAGCCACATCACTGGGCTCCCCTCCTGAGCACGGGCACATTGCTGGGAATTAGCCTGGGGAACCACAATGCCTGGATCCAGAGCCTGCTCTCCAAGACTGGGTGGGTTAGGACATCACCCAGAAAAGGCCACAGCTGCTGGCTAGGAGTGAAATCATTTCCACAAAGCAAGTGCTTGGCTTGGAAAAGATCTGTTTACTTAAAGAGAGCCACGAGTGGGGCTTGCCAGCAACGTGGTCACATCCCAGCCCTCAGCCTGAGCCGTGCCCACCTGGATTTTGGGGGGTGGAAGTGCTTTTCCCTCTCTGGGCATTGCAATTTCTCCTTCAGCACCACTGTCCAGAGTTGTCTCAGCACTTGGGGATTCCCCCAGGATAAAAGAGAAATTTCCAGGAATGTGAACACCCAGCCAGAGTGTAGAGCTGCTAAACATCCTGGGAATCTGCCTTCTCCATCCTCCAGGCTGGGGTTTAAAGCGGGGGGGTTCTCTGGTCCCACAGGAATTCCCTCTGCCCTGGGGGTTTCACCCAGAGCTGAGCTGGGCCTCTCCCCTTGGTGATGCTGGAGGTGGCTTGGCTGAGAAACATCCCCCCCCAGACCCCCACGGATGAATTCATGGCAAAAAGGCACCTGGAGCAGGAAATGGGAAAAGCAGCAATAGGGAAAACCCTCCAAATTCTTTAAAACTACTGAATTTGAAGGGTTTGGGGGAGATGAAAGCAGCAGGACAGATGGGGAGGATGAGACCAGAACTGCACCTTCCCACCCAGTTTTGAGCTGTTCCCCTGGGGTTTTTATGGTTTTTTTTTTTTTTTTCCTCCTGAAAGGTCAGCTCTTCTTGTCAGAGCTCGAAGTCACAAGCAGCATCCCTGACACGAGTGCAATCGTGTTTGATGAGTCACTTGTTTAACAGGAAGAGGCTGCTGGTTGCTATAGGGATGGCAGCAGAGGGGAGAGGATCCCTCCCTTACCCCGATCAAACAGAAAAACGCAACAATTCCGGCCTGAACTCCCCTTTGCTGGAACTTTTTGGCACAGTTTGGTACCCTGGCTGCAGGGATGGCCAGGCAGGTCCCTGAGCACGGGACATCCTGGAGTCTGGGGACATCACAGGGCTGGGAAAAGTCGAGGGAGAGGTCTGGATGAGCGCTGGGCTTGGGTTTGGAGCTCCAGGAGTTTTGGGGTGACAGATGGGGACCCTGCTGAGCTCTTAAAGGCTTTTCCCTCTGTGGAAGGGAATCACAGCACTCCGGGAGCGCCTGATCCCTCTGCCACGGAGCTGCTGGAAAGGTGATGTCCGCGCCGGGCTGGGGAGCCGTGCCTGCTGTCACCTTCGCAATGAGGCCACCGGCTCACCGAGGACACCCGCCAGTGTCACCCGTGACCCGTCTCCTCCCTTCATCCCCGGCTGGCAGCACCCCCAGCCCGCAGCCAGGCTCCTCCCGGGGCTGCTCCGCCCCTCCCTGCCCGCCTCGTTCCCCCTTCCCTGGGATCCATCCCCGCATTCAGACCCGAGGAGGCTCCTGGCTGCTCTTACAGGGACACGGTGGGGGGATTCTGCCAGGTCCATCCCTGCAGAGCCTCGGGAAGCCCCAGATGCTGCCGTTCCCGGGACAGCCCCAGCTCCTCATTAGGGAATCGCTAATTACCTCGCCATTGATCCTCGACGCTTTTTGTGGCTGAGTTGAGCTCCGCTGCTCCTGGCAGGGATGCAGTTTGCCCACTCGCACTTTTTCCTGTGGATCAGGAGAATTTGGTGCCTCCTCATGACAGGGAGTAGAGAGGGAAGAAACCTCCAGCCTTCAGCTGTGCTCTGCAAAAGTGTTTGCATTCGATCCCTCCTGCATGAGGGGGTTTAAGAGATCCTCATTGTGTTCCCAGCAGCTCTGGGTTTCAGAGAGGAGCAGCTTCACCCTTCCACAAATCCACTGGGAAAAATAAAAGGTGGGAAAAATGAGAAAATGGCACTGGGGAGACCCAGACCTCCGTGGGGGCATGATGGTTTTGGGTGCTCTGATGTCACGGTGACACTGCCAGCACTGGGGAAGGCTCTGTCCCCCCACCTCCATCCCCTCCAAGCCACCACAGCCCCGCCAAACCCAGCCTGACAAATTCCTCAGGCATTTTGGGAGCTCCTCACGCTGGAGCACCACGCCCATGGAGGAGGGAGCACTGGAATTCCCTCTGCTCCACGAATCCCCTCGTGCTCCACGGAGTGTCTGTGCCCCAATCTGCCTCGCTGGGTACCTGAATTCCCCAAATCCTGCCCTGCTGGGTTCCTGCATCCCAAATCCCCCCTATTGAGTCCCTTCCCATCACATCCCCCTTGTTGAGTGCCAACCCCCAGATCCTTTCTCAGCGAGTCCCTGGCCCCCAAATCCCATCCTGCTGTCTCCCTGCACCCCAAGGTGCACAAGCCCAACCCTGGGGAAGGGAGAGATTCTCCACGGCCACCCAACAAAATTATCACAGCCCTGTGCTTAATGAAATCCGACTCGAAATCATCCACCTTGGGATCATCTGAGGCCAGGTGGTTCTTTCAAGGAGGAAAACCCCTCGTTTTCCCCGTCAGGTGTTTCTTGAGGCACACCAGAGGTTTTTTAAAGAGCGCAGCACAAGCGCAGCTCCCGGGTCAGCTCCGCACACGGATTCACGCCGGGACACCGCGGGCCGCCGAGAGCACGGCTATTTTTAGCTGCGTGGCTTTTTAAGAGAACAAAACCCCATCCAGGAAAAACATAGCGGGGATATGGGAGAAATAAACCAAGCCCGCGTTGCCGGTCCTTGGGAGCGCTCGCTGGAGCATCCCCGAGTCCTCGGGGGCTCGCAGCCCGACCCCCAGCCCTGGCTCACGGCAAATTTAGTAGGAAAATGTCAGAGATTTACCCCAAGGCACAGGGTGTCGGCATTTCCTGGCTCTTGTTAAACCGGGAACAGGCAGATCAGAGCATCCTCCCGGCGCACAGCTGGGTGCTGTGGCATTAATTAGTGCCTCAGCTCAATTAGTGCGTGGGGAAGGGGAGGGAGGTGAAGGCAGCGGGGTTGGTTTGCGGAGCATCCAGGGCAGGTGGGGCCACGGCCAGAATCCCCCCAGCAGCCTGGCCCGGCCCTCGGGGCTGTTTTGGGCTTGGAGCATCCCCAGGGCTGGGCTCTGTCCGTGTGCCCCAGCAGGGGCACCCCAAGGTGTCCCTGGGAGCCCCTTCCTGCCTGGGCCAGGCAAATCCAGGGGTATTTTCCCCTCTAATGACAGCACTTTCATCCTCTAAACCCTTCCAGGTGACACAACCCGGCAGCCAGAGCAGCAGCGGGGTGGCACAGCCCGGGCCTCACCTCCCCCGTGCCCTGCAGGGCTGGGTGCCGTGCCTGCCTCTGCCAGGAGGGCGTGCCCGGAGAAATGACCCCAAAGCAGGGAGTTTGGGCTACCGCGGGTGCCCTGGCAAGGGGCAAAACCCTGCCTGGGAGCAGGGCTGTGCCTGGGTAGGGCAATTTGCTCAGCAGGGTAAATAAAAGAGAATTAATGCACAGCAAGAGCCGCTGGAAAACCCCCGAGCCAGCCCAGAGCCCCAGCTGCTGCTGCTGGCTCTGCACGGCTCTGGAGACAGCCCAAGTCAGGCTGGAGCGAGGGAAAAGGGGAAAAGAAGCAGCTCAGCTTCTCCCAGCACCTGAGGGAGAGGAGATGCCCTGGAGCAGTGCTGGGGACTGCTCAGGAGCTTCCAATCTGAGCAGAATACTGAAGTATTTCACCTCAGTTTGTCCAGCCGATGGGAAAGGGAGGATTTTTACAGGTGTGGGTTGGACCTACATGGGTTTCACCATCCAGGGATTCTCTGGGATGCAGGGATGGAACTTCCCACCTGCCACAGGGGAACAGCTGCTGACGGTGCCCCTCTGGCTGCCAAGGGGAGAGCAGAGCTCAAATCCACCAAAGATGCACAATGGCAAGGGAGACCTCCCTGAACAGCTCCCAGCAAGCTTGGTGGAAATAGATGGGTTGAAACCCAAAGCAAGATGACTCCCCATCCGTGGAAGTGGCTGGATGGGGCTTGGAACAACCTGGGAGAGGGAAAGGTGTCCCTGGCACAGGGTGGAACGAGATGGTCTTTAAGGTTCTTTCCAAACCACTCCATGACGATTCCCTGATGATAATCAACGCTGCAGGGATGGAGGAGGGGTCTGTGGGTCTGCAGAGCGGCTGCTCCGACGTTTTGGAACAGGAATACTCGGAGCAGAGCCGCTCCCTCCCAGCAGATCCAGCAGCGCTGTTCTGCTCAGTGCTGAGCTGAAATCGGTGACAGGAGCTGTCACTCAGACCCCAGGGACTAACAGGCAAACCTTGAAACACGCCCGGGGAAGGTGCAGGGCAGAGCAAAAATTTCCTTTCCTCCCTGGGAAGGGAAAAAGACAACTCCAGGAGCCACTCTGCAGCCTCGGGGAGCAGAGGACACTCGGCAGAGCTCGAGGAGGGCTGAGGGAGCCGCCTCCCAGTCAGCCACGGCTCCTCCCAGTGCCGGTGCTGGGAGCCACTGCCGGAGATGGCATCCCCCAGATCACCGCTGGGATGTCACCACACACAGTCCCCCAAGCTCCTGGTTTTCCCTTCCCTCTTCCTTCAGTGTTTTGCTCCATCCTACCGCTCCCAGAGGATGCTCCTGCAGCCGCTGCCTCCCAGCACAGCCCTTCTGTCCCTCGGCTTTGTCCCCTCTCTGCTCCGAGCACGGACACAGTTCCTGCTCCCTGCTCCAATTCCTGCCAGGATCGCGCCCTGCTCCTTCCTCGCGTTGTTTCAGAGAGGTTTGAGCTTGGGTGGAGATATTTTTAGGAGGTAACGTGGTACCAGCTCTCCCAGGAATCCTTCTGTCCCCGAGTCACTCTCTCAGAGCACTTGGCTTAGACTGGGAGGAAACAGCATGGAGAAATTGGTTTTCCCAAATCCAGCAACCTCCTCCCGTGGAAACTTGAATAAAACCAAAGCTTGGCTTTTCTGCTGGGTCTGAGGTTCAAGAAATTCCATTTAAACCTGGGTTTAGGCTCGGTTTTGTACCATCCATGAGAAACCAGGAGAAAAAAAAGTAAAATCTCCATTCATTTTTTCACTTTACTACTCCCTAGAGGTGAGTTAATAAAATAATTCCATTTTCCTCTGTCTGCTTGCTTCAGACATCCCATAATGCCCCTTCCTGATGCTCACCAGACCTGTCCCCACATCTCAGGGGACACCTGGCAGGAGGCTCTGGCAGGAGATGAGCACCCTCAGCATCTGGAGGTGTCGGGGCTGTCCCTCCATCCCCAGCGGCAGCAGGTCCCAGCTCAGCTTTGGCTCTTCTGTGCTGAAATGATGGCAGAGAATTCTGAAGGAATAAACTGGATTTTTTCCAGACTTGTGGCCTTTTGCTTGGAGAAACATTGTGACTCAAAGTCTCAAAATGAGCAGCTAAATGCTTAAAAAAAGAAAAATGAAAAGAAGAGGACCTGGGGAGGATGGCAAAGAATAACCCTTTCCCTGATCACCCCCAGTGCTGCCTCCTGCAATGCCCAGAGAATTGGCTGAGGAGGAGCTGAGGGTGGGAGCAAAGGGACCTGGAGCAGCTTCCAAATTGAGCAGAATACTGAAATATTTTACCTCAGCTTGTCCAGCTGATGGGAAAGGGAGGACTTTTACAGGTGTGGGTTGGACCTACACGGGTTTCACCATCCAGGGATTCTCTGGGATGCAGGGATGGAACTTCCCATTTGCCACAGTCCCCATGTACTGCCAGGACACTGCTGTGCAGCTGATGCTTCCAAAAAAATCCAGAGCATTTCAAACCATCCACAAGGACCAACAGACCCAAACTGGGGGGGATGCAAAGGAGCCCAGACAAGGAGGTCTCTGAGTTGTCATCAACATGAGATTCCTGGCTAAACACATTTCCCTGCTGGCTTTGAGTGGGTTTATCCCACAAAGATCTCCAAGAGAGCAACCCTGTGATCCCAAGTGCCTCTGGACACAGCTGGGTCTGCACTGACAGACGGGATTTCCCTTCCTTTGGGGCATCCCATCCCAATCCCAATCCCAATCCCAATCCCAATCCAATCCCATCCCATCCCATCCCATCCCCCACAGCACTTCCCTGCCTTCTGCCTGGCAGTGATTTGCTGGAGTAGTTGTGGCTGCTCCTCAGAGAAGGAAACAAAAACACTTCATTGAGTGCTAATTAGGGCACTTAATCACTACCAAACTCGCTCAGCTCCTGCTGAACTCCACCTGCGATTTCAGGGACTCACAAACTTCAGCTGCATTTGGCCTCAGCCTCCCATGGGCTGGTGGCAGCAGCAGCCCCAGATTCAGTTCACTCTTGATGGCTTGGCCCTGCTAATTCCAGGCCTTAAATCCGAGTAAATGTTAAATCTTTTCTACACCAAAATTCCTCAGAGAACACGTTCTGTTGAAGCAGCTCACCCCAGTTAAAAAACACTTGGAAAACAAAATGAACCCTGGGATGTTCCCAACCCCAAACGCAGCTCCCAAACTCCATCCTTGCCCTTCTGCCCTTCCTTCACACTGCCTGGGACTTGGAAATCACCAGGGAAGACCCAGTTGAGACTATATGAATATTTTTAATTGATTTTACACAAGCTGAAGTGTTGCAAGCGCTGCAGTGTTTTGTATTTGTGTTTGTTATTTGTATTTAGGAGCTTTTAAAACAACTGACAACCACTAAATGCACTCATTATTAGCAACTCAAATATTTAACAGCTGCTGCTGCTGTGTAATTAATTCATGCTTCCCTTCCCAGCTTTCCCTCTCCTGCGGGTGCAGAAACATCCCCCACACTCCAGCAGATCCAAACAAGCACCACGAGGAAGGGGAGGGATTGGAAGGGACCTTAAGGATCATCCCAGTCCATCCTTGCTATGGCAGGGACACCTTCCCCTATCCCAGGCTGCTCCAAATCCCATCCAGCCTGGCCTTGGGCACTGCCAGGGATCCAGGGGCAGCCACAGCTGCTCTGGGCACCCTGTGCCAGGGCCTGCCCACCCTGCCAGGGAGGAATGCCCTCCCAATATCCCACCTAAACTGCCCCAGTGTCACTTTGAGGCCATTCATTCTGCCACAAATGATGTGTAAAGATCAAAGCATTTCCCTTGCAGCTTTGGCTGCAGAGCACAAGGACAGGGTGACACTGGCACCACCCCAGTGCCACTGCTTCCTCTCTAACCCTCCCTACCCTGAGCTCTCCCTCCCAGACACCTCATCCCACCCGGATTCTGCTCTGGCACCGCAGAGATTGCCCAGCCAGGCCGGGGTTTGCAGGAGCAAGAGGGAAGCAGAGCAGCAGCAGCCCCGAGGTTAATTAGTACAGCACTTTACACGTTGGGAATTAATTACGTTTCAGAGATTGTTTCCTTTTGCTAAATGCCGAGCCCACAATGGGAAGGTCTGAATTGTCTCAGGGGCCTTTCTCAGTCCATTTTATTTCTTGTACCCATCAAACAGGATTTGTTTTAAGTATCTCCAAAACTGAGCTGGCACAGGGACTTTAAAAGCTCCTGCTGGTACCCAGAACGTGCTGAGCACCACCAGCAGGTCAGAGAGCACCTCTGTGCTGCAGAGCCAAGGGCAGAACCTCTCCACCAACACTGCAGGATCCGTGGAATCTGAAGCAAAATATCATTTCATAGAGAAATAATAACCATGGGATGGTCTCCACCCTCACTCCAGTAGAGGGCCTGGAGAGGAGCTGCAGGGACCAAGCCAGCTCCCAGATTCCAGCATCAGTCCTGCCCCAGTGGCACTCAGCTTGAACCACTTTGCTTTCAGCCCTTCTGGATTTGGTTGTTTTCTCCCAGTTTCCAGGGAATGCTCTTCCTGCAGGTCCAACTCATGTTCACTGGAGTTAAAATTAGCTCACTTACTTATTTCCTGCTAAGGTGTGACCCAGCAGGACAAGGGCCAGACAGCATTTGGGATTTACAACGTGGTTTTACAGAGCAGCTGCCATCTTCCAATCTCCCCTGCTCCTACTGCATTGTATTCCCATAAATTCCTACTCACAGGATCCCATTTTCCTGTGCAAAGGTGAACTGCAGAGAACCACAACGAAATGAAAACCTGTCCTGCAATGAACCTCAACAGCTCCAAGCACAGGCTCCTGGTTTTGCCTTTAAATGTCTCTGTTCCAGATCAGTCAGATGGTATTTGCAACAAAGTCTCAGGAAGCCCAAAACAAGGGGGAAGAGGGAGGAGAAATCCCAGGGAAAGGCGGCAGCAGAGCTCCAGGGGTGATGGAAGGATGGAGGAACAGAGGCCCTGGGTAACCTCTCCCTGCTGCACCAGCGCAGCAGTTACAATCTCTGACACTGAATTATTCAATTCTCCTGCTCTGACCCGTTCCTGCACAGGTTGTAGGGATGCAAACACAGCAGGATCAGCATCCTCAGCCAGCCAGCAGGCTGGGAGAAGTTAAGGAGTGAAATTCAAGGAAAAGCCTCTGGGTGCTGCGAGTTTGATCATAATGACCTTTATTGGAGACAGGTGGGGTCATTTATTATACAGAAGTAACATCACACCATTCTCTTCCCATTTAATTCCTTTTAGTCTCCTTATAAATCTGTAGCAAAAGTGCACATTGAACAGTTTTTAATCTATAGTATATATCTTTCAATATTATCTCTCAGTCAGGTATTTTATTTGTAAAAAGGTATCACCAGATATACAAAATACATGTCTAGTGTACTACATTACTTTTTGTATTTACTGTTTAGATTATTTTTAACTCAGTGCTCTCTTTTTTTTTTTTTTTTTTATTTTTTGCAAGACTCAGTGATGAGAGTCTTCTGGTGGCATCACCAGGAGAGGACTCACAGCTTGTGTGTGGAGAAGGGGAGAAGACTCTTAGCCAGGAACAATTGTCACACAACAGGAACAAGATGACAAGAACATTTGCTGCTGTTGAATGTGTCTCTTAAAATGACAGTACTCCGTATAATAAAAAAGAATTAAAAAACCCAATGTCCATATTTTATCTTCTGGAAGAGATGTACCAGGAGAATAGAAGCTGTACCCAGCTGGAATACAATGGCAATGGTTCATTTGCATTTTGAAGGCAGGAGTTAATTGCTAAACATCACCTTTGTGGTCATGAGAGGAAGGAACAGACACAGGCAGCACGAGGAGCTGTGAGATGCTGCTTTCCTGAGGACAGTGTTTTGGTAAAATATTGAATATCCTGCACAAGCCACAGAATTGCATAAGTTAAAGATCCTCAAGAACAACAAGCACTGGGGACAGATGAGGGGCTGTGACAGCCACACTGAGGACACAGAGCTCAGGGCCCCAGCAGAACACTCATTCCCACTGGGAGGCTGGAACCAGCTGTGACAGGCTTTGGCACAGCAACAGGACTTCTCCAAAAGAAACTTGCACAAGATTTTCTGAGATTTCTCACCAACTTCCTTAGTCCTTTCTTCCTAGTTATCCTTGAGATTAGAATATATACACATAAGAGATAATTGCTTCATTTCAGTCTTCAGCAGACCAACCATTTCCCCTGGGAAACAAGGCCTAGAGAGGTAAAACAATCAGAAGCATTTTAGGGGGTTATGATTCCCAGATGGAGACAAACATCACCAACAATGGCTGCAACACTGACCAGGTAATGTCTGCTGGGTTGGTTGGTTTTCCTTCTCACCTGTTCATTACCCTGAAGACTCAGAACCCCTGGATTAGTTCCCTAAACACCCCTGGCCAACCTTCCCAACTGGTGCTGTTTCTGTGGATTAGCATATATTCAAAATGCAACCTGCATCAGTTTACTTGGAATTGAGTGAAATGTGGAACAGATCCTGCTTCAGAATGAGGGCACTTTTGGTTTATGCAACAGCTCCAAGAAAGGCTGGAATTCCCAACTTTTCTACAGCAGAGATGGTCTTTGACAGGTCAGGGCTGCTCTGCTCCCCTGGAACCTGCAGCAACGGGGCCTGGAGGCAAAACTGCTGCTCCCAAAGGAAAATGCACAGCAGGAGAGGCTGGATGTGGAGACAGTTCTCTGCCTTCTGCAGGAGAAACAGAACAGCACAAATAAGAGTACAAAAAGAAGCAGTGCTGTTTGTGTTCTCTAAACCCAAGAGAATGCAGAATGGGGAGGTTTACAGTGCTGCAGAGAGAAGGGTTTGTCTGCTTTTTCTTTATAAAAATTACAGACTTGACATTTCCAATATGTCTTAGCTTTGTACTGCTTCTCAAGTCTGAGTCACCAAAAATATCCAGCAACCAGCTGCTGCTCATATCCTAAAATATGCCTTCAGCTGACACTGAATATTGAAATCGTTCTGCTAAAATACAGAAAAACGATGGCAGAAACCAAGGTATAGCCTCAGGCCAACTTTAAATGGTAAAAATCCTACAATGCTACTTTGAAATCTCTTCTTGAGTTCATGAACAAATAAGCAGCCGGGTTTCAAGTAGAGGTAACACAGATTTTGGAAGATAGCACATAAAAAAAAAAAAAAGCCCAGAAAGAAAACTGGAACAAAAGCTCTTCTTGTTAGGGCAGTTCAGCACTAATCCTCCAAAGAGGGCAGGAGGGAGCTCTCCCCTCCCCCTGGGTCTGTCCTGGTCCTACAGCAGCAGCGAGGAACTGCTCTGCTGGCACAAACGTGTTCCACTCGGACAAAGCTTGATCCCTTTTCCTTGTGTCCATCCTCTGTGTCTCTTGTCTCAGTCCCTGGACTGGTAGAAGAGGATATATCCAGACTCAGAGTTTTTGGAAATGTCTGATGTTAACCCATAGAATTCTTCAATGGCCTGGGCGTCAATTTTCTGAAAATTAATGGAAGTTTTAATTAGCTTCAATCACATCACCACCCTAAAAGCCTTTTCCCAGATAAAACATTATTCCCAGCTCTTGGAGGTGATCTGGAAAGCCAAGCAGTGCTGACATGGTGACACTCCACCATCATTCAATCCAACAAAACATTTTTTTTCCCTCTTAATGACTTACTGACTATTGAAAAAACAGGAAATGAGGATGAAATAATAAACTTCTCAGAAGGGATGCAGTCCTAAGCTGGACTACAAAACAAGTGATCCATGAAAATGGATCCTTAAAGGACTACATGATATTCTTATATTTGCTTTTCTCATGCTGGTACCTTGCCTGAGTATTTTATAATTAAAGAAAAAAAATCAGTCACTATTCAGGCAAGAAGGTTTTTGTACAGATGTGTAGATTGAAAATTCAGCTAAAATAACTCCACATTTCAAAGTTATTGTGACCCTTTTAAGGAGAAAAATCCTGCAAGTGCTTCCTGAGTTCTGTGGGTATCATCTAATTATGATCTTTGGTCATAAAAGAGCTTTTCTACCAAGCAAAGCCTTCTGGAGTATTACCACAAGGTTTGTGTCTTAAGAAAATCTGCTTGTATTTCAAGTTGTGACCTCTGTGCAGAAAAGCTGCTTTGCTCTCATACTCCAAGCAGCAACTGGAGGGAATTTTAAAGGGTTTTTTAAGATGTCCTGGTCCAGGTCCTGAGCACAACTGGCTTCCCACCAGTGAGCTGGATCCTGCAGCCCAGGGATTGGAATAAAACATTCCCAGGCACCTGTGCTGCTCAGCACTCCACTGAGATGGAGTTTTTCAATCCCTTTAGGACTCTGGATCCCCAGAAATGAGAGGCTGAGGAGGAGATGAACCTCAAGTTTCCTTTTATTCCCAAGGAATAAAGTTGAGGAAGTAAAGGAATGTTGCAAACACAAGAAGCTCTGGGTGGAACACCTGCCCTGCTGAGGAGGAGCAGAGACCAACCTGTGATTACACCTTAAAAGAAAGGGACCCTCCTCAGCTGCAGAACCCACTTGGAGAAGGTGAAATCTCTGCTCCTTGAGCAGATTTTGGCATCACCACGAGCTCAGCAGCACTGGCTTCTCCCTGTGGCACTGCCAAACAGCACTGAGCTGGGAGCAGCCTTTTCCCAGCACAAGAAAAAACAGACAGGAGTTTTCAGAGGATGCATCAACTGCAGAAATTCTCTCTTGAAGGGTTTTGTTAAACACCTTCTCTTAAAAAATTAGAGGGGGAAAAAATCCCCCAAACAGATATTGTCTTTTCTCCATTGAAGGAGTGAAGGGAAGCTGAAAGCCCCTGCCGAGACTGGTGCATTTTCACACCATTTATTAACATAACATTACTCCAGACTGTTAGAGGCACATTTTAACAGAAATACAGTGAAAGAACACTCCTCAGCTCCTGCAGTATATTTAGCAGACAAGTCAAACATGTTTTATTTTAAGTGCCAGCTCACTTGCCATGCAATCAAGCCTATTTCCACTACTCATCCTGAATGCAACTCAAACATTTGATCCATATTAATTCATGCCTCAGATATTTTTAGTTTCAGCACAGAAAAACTGACTTCCTTCTTTAATTTCACTATGCACAGAAAACAGAGTGGAACTGAAAGGGGATTATATAGATTCTGTTCTTCCCATTCTTATTGACCAGATATAGTTTAACCCAGTTGTAACTGCAGAGCAACAACCAGTGGATGGCTGTTACTCTAAAGCTACAACTCTTAGGATTCTGCAACCTCACCTGGCATTAAAAATGATGTTTCTTGTGAACTGAGATTTGCTCATTTCCAGACATCTATTCTGGTTCTCCAAACCAAATGCAGTTCTGCAATCCCAGTGCCAGCACTCAAATGCCTGAGGTGTTTTTGAGGCAGAGCCATTCTGTGCCTCCCCTCAGAGTGGAGAGCTCCCTGGATGTGTCCAGGTAAACTCTGGCACTGGGTGCATCCCCTGGCTGCTCTGGTGACAAATGTCAAACTCAGATCAGCCACAGATCACTGGCTCAGGTTTTCAATCCACTTTGCTTGGCTCAGGATCCCCCTTGGACTGAGTTGTCCCCTGGATTTGTTGTTTCCCCATATGCTGCAGGATGTTTGGGGATCATCAATCTCCAATTTAATTGAGAGTTGGCCCTCCCATGAAATCGTAACAGACAAATAAATCTGCCTTCCCCACTGCTGACATTTAGTGGGTAATGAGGACAAACTCCTTCCTATTTTCAGTTTGGAGCTGTTCACTCACATCACTTGCCAAAAATGCAAGAAAGCTTTCTGTATTTCAGGGGGAAAAGGCTTTTCCTGGCTTTCAGATGCAATATCTGTGAACAAGAGCTTTGCACTCACCTTTTCAAACCTGTTTTGTTAGGTGGCCACACCTAGAATTTAAACCCTCCAAAGAGCTTTGTTTTTACAGCATTTAAAAAAATATATAAAAGAAGATGACCTTGAAAACCAAAAGCAAGCCAGAATTAAAGACAGAAAAGCAACATAAAGGAAAAAAATGTGTGTTTTTTCCCAGAAGAGAGGAACTACACGACAGCTCCTTGGATTTACTGCCCAATAACAGACAGCACAATTTAAAAGCCATTTTTGGCACATCTATGAAAGTGTCAACAGTGCTTGCAGATAAACAGAAATTTGGTTTTGCCCTAAAAGTGAAGATATAACAGAAGTGACTGATAGAAAACAAATACATAGTAAGAGGATGGAAAAAATATTTTCCATCTTTTAAAATGTGAAGTTCATCTCCTGGATGGAAAAGACAGAGAATACTTGCATTTCAAAATATTGGGGTGAACACTATTTCCAAATTTGGTGACACAATTTTGTACTTGGACTATGACAGAAACAGAGGAAAATGACCCCAATAACATAAAAATGGGGAAAAGGGAACTGCTGACAGCCACACACACTGGGGAGCCACCCCTGATGCTCAAAGCCATGCAAAGATTGAAAAAAATTAAAAATGGGGAATGTCCTACATTTTTATTTCAACACAAGCATGGATTTTGCTATTGAGACACTTAATCAAGCCTTGACCACGGGACCTCCAAGACAAACAAAGCATTTTCATCTTTACAAAAAGCAGCTCTGCTGTGGCATTTGTTCTGCTGTTTGATATTTGCTTAATAATTAAGTGAAATCCATGGATGTATAAATATTGTGGATACCAGCCTTTACAGATATGTTGGCAGAAAAGGAAAAATTTGCTTGAGCTGTTTCAACATCATCACTAAAAATAATTTTTTTTCTACAATTTGTTGGCGAAAAGTGACCCAAAAAAAAGTGAGAAGCTCTTAAGTGCAGCAGTGAAATGCAAGTTAGCAATGGAAAGGAGCCCAAAAATGGGCTGCAATGGGTTTTGGTGTTTTGTTTTCCTTACCCACCTCCACAATGTCATCATCAAAGAGCAGCCAGAAGCCGTGGCTCTTCACGATGGTGATGTAATGCCCACGGTTTGGGCCACTGCAGGAAAAGGGATATCACATTTATCAGCCAGGAGCCACTGCCCTCCCCAAAATCACCTCTGCTGTCCCAGCTCCACTTCCCAGCTTTCCCCTGGGGAGGTTTTTTGATTTTTGCCTAATTGCTTCAATTAAAATGTCACTGTTGGCTACTTGAAAATACAAAATATTAAAAACACACAATGCTGTAAATATTTCATATCATCACTCATAGACTTTAAAAACCAAAATTAAAAATATTTCAATCTCTGTTTTGTTGTATTCACCACTGCTGAGTACTTTGATTAAAATTGAAGTTTTGAATTAAATCAGCTCCGAAATATTTTATTTCACAGCAGGAATTCCTTTATTTCTCAGTGTGGATTAACCCGACCACAGCCAGATCTTCTGGGAGAGCTCTTTCCACTTTTCTGGTGGAAGTTTCCAATTCACAGAGTGGAATTCCTTTGTTTAGGGCAACTACATAGAACTAAATTTAAACTTAAACCTAATTTAAATTTAAACCGTAATAAAACCCTAAGTGCAAAATATTTCAAACAAGTTTTGAGAACTCAAAATATTCAGAAAATCTCATTTATCTCAAGCCTTTGGTAAACTCCCAGTAAGAACTGAGAGCAGGTGAGTTACAGGAATCCTAAAAGCTCCACATAGGATAAAATGTTTGAGGAAAAAAAAAGAAAATAATTTAATAATCTGAATAATTAATCACCATTATCCAAACATGTAAGTGGAGGCACAGGTATGGCAAATAAAAACTACACAAGAAAATGGATTGCATGAGATCCTAAAATGGTAACAATTCTATATAACTGCACCACAACAAAAATCTTCTAGAATTATATGAAGTTTATTTATACTAAATCTATGCATTACTAGCAGTTTTTTCCCTCACAAAGATATTTCAAAGCATTTATGTGCTGTCATAACTGGTTACTTTAAAACTCACACTTCCTGCAGGCAGTTAGAAATATTTTTTCCCTTCCAAGAGGGCTTTCTTTCCTAAAATGCTTAGAAGTTCTTTCCTCTTTGCTTTTAAAACCAGAACTGAAGCTGCTAAAACCAAAATTTAATGAAGAAAATAAGGATATTTTAGAAACCCAGCAGTGCACAGTTTATTCCACATGATGGCACCAGCTTCTAAAGAAACTTCCAAGGGTTTGGGCAGCAGCGAGATGAAAAATATAATTTAATTCTATTTCAGTAGGTGTTTTTCCAAGACTTCTTTTTCTTCCATTTAGACTTCCTGGAAAGCAGGGTTAGAGGTGGGGGTTTTTATTGTTTTGGAGTTTTTTAATGACTGCTCTTTGCTACAGCTCAAAGAAAGAACTAGTCTGATGTGTCACTGTGCTGATGACACAAATGACACAAAATGACACAAAAGGACAAATCTGAGCCTGTAAAGGAAAATTTAAAATAGTAAAATGTTGGAATCCTGGATGCTGAGAATTTTAAACTTCCTGTGCTTAAAGGCACAGACCCACAAGAGAACACAGCATCTGACCTGAGGCTGTGGAGAAGGCTTCCAAAATTGATTAACAGCACTGGGATTGTGGGTGTGGAGTTGGTTAGAAGTGTGTAATGTCACAGGGTGGAAAACTTAAAGTTTGGGGTTTTAGACTACAGAAATAAATATGAAGCAAGATGGAGGTTTTAGGGTGGAGGCAGGTTGTTCTTCTTTACCTTCTTCTTCCTTTTTCATGGGTTTGGGTGGCATTTTGTAATTGGGCACGAAAGTCCACATTGCAGGCTTTGAGGGATTAGTGATTGGGTTAAAAGGGAAAATAATCTGGGTGTCAGTTCTTAATTGGCTAGTTTAGTCTTAAAAGATCTTTTAACAAGAGATTTTTAGCCATTTTTGTGCCTTGCTAATGAAAGGCTGCAGAACTCATGGTTGTGAGGCTGTTTCACTGTTAAGAAATAATAAACACCTGAGTCTGAACATGAACTACCTTCTCAAGTGCTTTCAATCCAGACCCAGAGAAACCGACAGTAAAAGATTTAAAGTAAAACTTAAAATAGCAAAAAACCTAGTAAAAAAACCAGGCATTTTTTAAAAAAAATCAAAATAGCAAAAAACCTAGTAAAAAAGACATTTTTTTTAAAAAACCAAATACTTCCAGCCAACCAGCTCTGACAGTGCTCCTGCGCTGCCAAGCAGCGTTATAAAACAGCACAGGGATGAGAGATTCCCTCAGAACTGCAGGGGAAGGCAGGGGATGTGCAGCAGTACCTGCCACAGTGCACCACCACGGCCACCAGGTCGTACATCCTGTCGGGGTTGGTGGCATCCCCCGAGGTGTTGAAGAGCCGCAGCTCCAGCGGGAACACCACCCTGTAGGACAGCTTGGTGTAGCGGTGCAGCTGGTCCATGTACTTGAACCTCTTCAAGTGCAGAGCCAGGATCATGGGCAGCTTCTTCACCCTCATTCTGAAGCACAAAAATGTGGGAAATAAAGGGTAAGGATTAGCAAATCACCCCAAAGAAAGATTTGTTCAACAACGGCTTCATTATGAGGAAGCGCCGTAAAAGGAATCCAAAATACTGATAGAATAAAAAAATCTTTTTTTTTCTCTCTTAGTGAGAACAGGCAATATTTATTCCAAATTATTAACAGCACAACTGACATCTGAATGCAAGACAACTGCAAGAAAACATCAATTTTTCACCCATCAGTGGGAAGAAAGAGCTGGAATAAATCTGTGTTGCTGCTCTAGCTGCGACCAAGTCTGAGGGGAGAAATAAGATTTTTTGTACCCAGTGCTCCCAGACAAAGCAGATGGAATGTTTTCCAGTGGCTTTAAGCTGATTAATGCTAACTGGGGTAAATGTGGATGTCTGGAAACACCAGATAGAAAACTCTTCAGGGAAAAACACAGAATGAATCTCCTCACGACGAGGCTGCCATGAAGTTACTTGGTCTCTCCACTTCTCCTTCACAAACACAGACCTAGACAACCTCACCTTTTCTTTGCCTGAATTCACCAGGTGTATTCACCCAGAAATTTAAAGAGAACATCTCCCTCAGCCTGAATATTTGGCCCTTACCTCTTCTGTGCCTCCTGTTTGCTGCGGCACTGCTCACAATAGTATTTGTATTCACTGCATAGAGTTTCAGTGTTACTAAATCCCCTGTGGAAATCAGAGAGTGGCATGAGCAGGGATATTCCAGAGCATCCAGGCTGAAAATGCTGAAAAAAACCCCAAACAACACACAGAGGATGAAGCTCCTTTCATTCATGGTGCTCCCAGACCCATTTGATGTGTATTTGTCTCGTTCCTGGGATGCAGCATCAATGTTCAGCTGGAAAAATCTGGAATTTGCACTATTAACTGCCTGTTTTCTGGCCAGGAAAAGTAATAAACAGCAAGAAAGTGACTGAGTTTTGTTTCCATCAGTAGCCATCCCATGTTTTCTTTAGTGGCAGAAATTAAATGTTCACATCTCCAGCCATTAAGTAGCAAAGTCTGGATGATCCTTCAGCTCCCAGCAATTAGAGATCCATTATCAGCTATTAAATAGCCAGATGCTGGATGCAAATTAAATATCCAAGCAGCTGATAAGCCTTGGATCCAACAGACAAACACATGGAGCAAATCTCTACATGGAGCCAAACTGACCCTTAACATCAGGGCCAGGCAACTGAAATTCAATAAGAATATGAAAATAATAAAGAATTTATTGTAAAACCAAACACTGCATGTTTATTTTTGATAAAGCCTGGCTGTGTGATGTTAACAAATTCAAATCCCCATAAAAGAAAGTGAAAATCAATCTTAGCTACCACTACTATTTATTAACTACTAAAACCCACTTAGAAACCTTCCAAAACTCACAATATTTTACCTCATGTCAAAGCCTACAGAGAATAACTAATCCAGGCTCTTTCCTTCTGAGCAGGGCAGGTATTTTTTCCATTCCCAAAGAATTCTGTTTACCTTAGACAATGTGTAATTGATGTATTTTGTTCCACATCAACCGAGAGGTCCAGGAAGTCCTCATCTTTGCTACTAACCTTGAAAAAAAAATAGTAAGAAGAGATATTTGGTAACAATTTAGAGCCGGAAGATTTCTTTTATCCAATTCTGGAGTGGTGCAACGTGATTAAAAATAAATGTACACACACACAAAGAGGCCTTTTCTTGAGGTAAACTAAAAGTGATTAAATAATCTGATGTGGTGTTAAAATCTGAAGAGGAGCATTAAAAAAAAAATCAACAACAAAACAAAGCCAAAAACCCATGGAGAAAAGCACAAAACCCCAAACACTTTCTCATGAAACATCTCTCCCCCCTGAGACTTCAAGGCACTTCTGATTATTTCACTGGCAAAACCAGGTTTTAAACACTCACAGCTCTCACTGGAGAGGTTTTAACCACAATTCCATTTTCTCTGCAGCCTGCTGCAGCTTTCTGCTGCATTTCAGGGTGTAACAGTCAATACTCAGAGGCAAGGCAGAAACAGGCAGATGGCTCCTCAATTAAATGGGTTAGCAGGGAGGAAAACCATCTTTCCATTTGTGGAACAGTCACATTTCACTGCAAAAACCTTGAGACAGAATCCTATTAATGTCATTTTTAGAGCTTCTCCTCACCACATAGCCATAACTTTAGATTTTAATTGCCAAGAGCAGTCTTTTCTGTTGTAATCACTTCTTGGGTTTTTTATTTCTCTCCCCATCTGGGTTTTCTTTTTTTTTTAGCACTATTAAATCAGAGGATATGACGAACTACAAATCCCTGGCCTGAAGGTGCTGTGGTTCTAATTCTAGACTTCATGCCACTTTTTTTGGTGCCAAATAGAGTGGCCAAGGACCACTCTATTCTAATTCTATCCAAGAATTCCAGTTCAAGCAACTCAGTTCATGCCAGAGTTAAATTAAGAGCAACTCATGTAGGAACACAACATAAACTCTCAGTCACTGACACAGGGAATAACATGGAGACAAAAAGGCAGCTTGGATCAGCCAGGTGCAGCTGCCTCGATGGAAACAGGGAGGAGAAACAGGGAAAACACTAGGCTTTTTCTGGGCAACATACCTTAATGAGCACTGGTTTGAACATAGAGTCCTAAAATAGGCTATGCTTCATATTTTAACAGAGACAGTGCAATTTCATCTACCCTAATGAATGAAAAAGGGTGCTCAGTGTTAGGGAAACCAATCCAGAGGCTGGGAGAAAGCTAAAGAGGAGTGGTTTGGTGGTGCACGTACAGCCTCACAGTTAAGACATCTGGTTTCATTGGTTAGTGTTCCTTGGAAGATTTCATGGACCCACGTCAGATCAGGCTTGTCTCCTTCTTCACTCTCAATGCTGCCATTCTGGAGCTTCCCATTCTGCTTCTCCTGCTTCTTCTCCTCTTGCAATAAGTCAGCAATAGTGTTCAGTAGGTAGTTTAGGAATTCGTGTGCATCCTGCTGCATGTAATTATCAAATAATTCTGGAAAGGAAGACAGGGAGGAGAATGAACAACTACAGACACTTCCCAACACCAGGTCACTGTGGTTTTTTCCCTTCCCTCTTCTCCCCTGTTACACAGCTCTGGTGGCACTGGTGAGTTTGGGAAGAATTGCACTTTGTTGTTCTCTCAATGATTATTTTCAGGTTGCAAGAAACAAACAGCTGAAAAATACCTTTAAGGAAACTTAGTTTGGCCATTTCTCAGAACTGAAGAAAACCATTATTGGTTTGGGGGTTTTGTAGTTTTTTTTCCTTCTTTTCTTTGGAAAGTGAGATAAATAAAGAAATTCAAATGTGTTGCCTTGAGCCACTGGTTCATTAAATTCAGCAGCAAGGGGCAAAAATCCCCTACTGGAAGTTTGTTATCTTTTCAAGTTCAAGCACAGAGGAGCAATCAACAGACAGAAATCACCTCACCAAACAGCCCTGGGAAATAACCACCAGTTCTGATCCTAAGGAATTAATCCTGCCACAAATGCAAGAGAACAGGTTATGAGTGGCTGAGTCTCCTGTGAGAATTCATGAGAGCCTGGAGCAATGACCTGGAGTGTGTTTTGTTCCTCTAGGGAGCACCATACCAGTGTGGAATATCTGGACATTTCAAGTCCAGAAACACAGAGACTAAGATAAGAACAACTCACAGGACAAGCACACAGGTGGTGAACTTCACACCACAAAAATCTCCAAGAAACCTGTTAAAACTTGACAATTCAGACTCCAAAAGAAACCCAAATTTCACATTTTACATGCTTAAAAATGCATTAAAAATAATTTCTTCATTTACCATTTTCCTTCCTCAAGCGGGAAATAAATTTCTTGGGTGGGATGACTCCCACCTTCTTCTTTTGTGTGGCAATACTGTTGAAGAGATCAGAGAGGCAGGTCAGGAGGCTTTCCTTCTTTCGAGGCTGCACCTTGTATGCCAAAACCTTTTCCCGAAATGGCCGACAAAAATAAAGTGCCTGTAAGACCGAGTTGCAGTAGCAGGTATTGCCGAACTGGTCAAAAAACAGAACAGAGGGAAAACAAAGGCCTTTGGATTAGGGCTGCCAAAAAGGAATGACAGGAAGAGAGTTCAAGAATGTCACACAGTGAAACTGGAGGAGTCACCTGGCAGAGCTCATTTACTGGGAAACACTGGTTGGAGTGGGGGGAAACACTGGTTGGAGTGGGGGGAAGAAATGCTGGTTGGGATGGGGGGAAACACTGCTTGTGGGATGGGGGAAATACTGGCTGGAATGGTGGGGAAACTGGTTGGAATGGGGAGAAACACCACTTGTGGGATGGGGGAAACACTGGTTGGGATGGGGGAAGAAACACTGGTTGGGATGGGAGGAATGGGGGAAACACTGCTTGGAATGGAGGGAACACAAGTTGCAATGAGGGGAAACACTGCTTGGAGTGGTGGGAAACTGGTTGAGATGGGGGGAAGAAACACAGGTTGGAATGGGAAGAAACACTGCTTGGAGTAAGGGGAAACCCTGGTTGGGATGGGGGAAACACTGGTTGGAATAAGGGGAAACACTGGTTGGAACAGGGGAAAGGCTGCACCTTGTGACAGCAAGGGAAGGGAGCGGAGACAACACTCACAGGATACTGGGAATACACACAAAAAGTAATTAAGGGTTCAGCAAAGAATCCAAATTTGTGGAGACACAGCACAACTCATCATCCTGAGAGGGGAGAGGTAGCAAGGACACTAAATAAATAAATAATAAATTCCACAGAATATTTTAATTTGGGAGGGACCCCCGAGGATCACTGAGTCCAACTCTTAGGTGAACAACCCACACAGGGATCAAACCCACAGCTTTGGCACTTCCAGCACCCTGCTCTGACCAACTGAGCCAATCCCAGTGGGGTTGGAATGGGAAGAAACACTGCTTGGAGTAAGGGGAAACCCTGGTTGGGATGGGGGAAACACTGGTTGGAATAAGGGGAAAGGCTGCACCTTGTGACAGCAAGGGAAGGGAGCGGAGACAACACTCACAGGATACTGGGAATACACACAAAAAGTAATTAAGGGTTCAGCAAAGAATCCAAATTTGTGGAGACACAGCACAACTCATCATCCTGAGAGGGGAGAGGTAGCAAGGACACTAAATAAATAAATAATAAATTCCACAGAATATTTTAATTTGGGAGGGACCCCCGAGGATCACTGAGTCCAACTCTTAGGTGAACAACCCACACAGGGATCAAACCCACAGCTTTGGCACTTCCAGCACCCTGCTCTGACCAACTGAGCCAATCTCAGTGGCAAAACCTATTACAAATTAATAATAAAATCAGTATTTTCTGCTTATAACAGAATGTTTTGAGCAGCACATGATGCAGGGCCATGCACAGAGCAGCTGGTTTGCATCTGGCCTGTGTGAAGGCAGTGTCAGGGACAGATAAGGCCTTGCAGAGGCTGCTCCCCGTGGCTGAACAAGGAGGACACCAGGATATCAGCTTATCACCCACAACCACATACCATGGCTTCAGAGCTGCTGCTCTGCAATCTACTGTGCTGCTGCTTCATAAAAGGGACACAAATTCTGGGTTTGCCAGTCCCCAGATATTCCAGTAATGAGATTCTGCACCCCAAGAGCAATATATTTTAAATAAACCAAAAAAAGCATAAAAATCTGTCGGCAGAGCAGAATGGTTTTAGGTGATACACTGAGACATGGCCACTGTTCACCCAAATTTGGTGTGACTACTGCAGCAGAATGGTTTCAAGGTAACAATCACTTTGACTGAAACAGAAAATGAATAGCTTCATTCATACAGCTCAAAAGGTCACAGATTATAGCTACAGTGACATTGATTTACACCATGTGCAAACAACAGGGAACAACAGTTAAAACTTACTGACATGAGGAAAATAAATATGAAAACTAAACAAACACATGAATTACAAGAGAGAATCACTCACATGCTTGTTAGTGACCTACAAAAACAAAGAAGCATCATGCTAAATAAAGCTGCACACAACACAAAATATGCATCCTAAGTCTGAAAGCTTATTTGAAGATAGGAGCTTCTTAAAATGAAAATTGAGATGAAATTCTGGAATGAATTGTTTCACCACTGTTCCATCCTCTTGGGCTTTAGTAAATATAAACTATTTTAACAGTTTCCCACATATTCTGCAGTGGCTTTAGACACAGTTTAACAGAGTCAGGTTGCTTTAGCTTACTGATCCAAAAATTAAATAACTATTCAACCCAAAGCTTTGGCCTCCATTGCCCACGAGTTCAACACCTGATTGTATTTGCAGTGCCATCACACATTTAACAGCACTGAAGCTGAAGCCATGAAACTGACCTCTTTAAAATGCTCCAATTAATTCCAAATCATGAAAGAACCAGAAATAACTTCAGAAAAAGATCAGCAGAACAACAGTGTGAAAACACCACCCTCAAGAAACCAGTTGCAAGAAATGAAGCCCAACAGTGTTAGTCATGTTTGTCCTTCAAAACAGAGAATGGATGGGGTTCTAATAACTCTGGTTATTTTTAGGATGATGTTTTTCCTCCTCACACCATTCAGTGCTTTGCTATTTCTGTTACAATTCCATTTTTGCCATTATGGTGCAAACCTCAGCAGCTCTGGAATGGCCACCAACACCCCACGTAGGGAACAGAATTCTGGGTGTTTGGGTAGCTGGGTGTCTGAAATATGAACTGTTAGAAACCCACACAAACTCAATTAACTGGGTCTCTAATGAGCTCAATAAATACTATTTAGTTGGCCATACTTGGTGTGTGAAGACATGGAGCATCTCCCAGCTCTCAACACAACCCTGATGATCAGAACACAGGAACAATTGTTTCTAGTGAGTTCTGCCAAAATTGCATTTTCCCATCATGAATAGGATGCCACAGAACTTCTGCTGCTCTGAACTCACCAGGATCAACATGCTCTGCACAGCTAATGCTGGCAGACAGCTCTGCTGCCCCACAGCCACACAAACTGCAAAAACCCAGCTTTTTGGAGGGCTCATGGCTACACCAAAAATCCAGAAGGAGTATTACAACACGAAGGAATTATCCACCCACTCCATATCATTCATCTCCTGCACAAAACTTCCACTTCTCCCACGAGATGGGTGTTTTTAGAACTAAAAAGTAACACATTTTAATTTTAAAGCCTCCCCTGCACTGCAGCATCAGTGGAAAATCTTCTCTGGAACAGCATATGAACAATGGACACACTTTATTATTTCTAATTTTCCAGCTAAATATTAAATCTTAGAAGTGGAAATGAACTAGAGGAGGAAGAGTTCTCTCACAGACTCTACAAGAAATACTTTATTTCTCTGTGTTTCAGATGAAATGCTATCTTGGTTAATGAGCACACTGCAGGATGTGGTGTCTGTGCTCAGTCCCACTCTAAGTGAGAAGTCTCATCAATCAAGTTCTCAGAGAATCCTGCTAAGCTCCAAATTAGGATGTGAATTAAAACCCAGCATTTTAAGCATAGAAAATTCACTTACATTGACCAAGCCAAAATAATGCTCATTCACAGGGAACTGCTCAGGACCAATCTCTTTCTCCAAAGCAGAGGCATTGGCGCCCTACAAAAAACAGTATTTATGTTAGAGAAAATAGAAATTTCCCAAGAAAACCCAAAGCTTAGGAAATCATTTACTTCCATTGAAAAGCATTGGCGCCCTACAAAAAACAATATTTATGTTAGAGAAAATAGAAATTTCCCAAAAAAACCCCAAAGCTTAGGAAATAATTTACTTCCATTGAAAATCAGTATTTTGTCAGAATTAAATGAATGTGATGCTTTATTATCATAAATGTACCAAGGTCTCATTTAAAATCCCAACTCCCTCAGCCAAAATTAGTAATCTGATCTAACAGAGGGGTTTTCTACATTTGAGTTTATTTGGAAATTACCACAACCAGCTGTTCTCACTTAAAACACCAGGTTGGCCACAGTGATCTAGAAACAGCAACTCAGTTTAGTCAAGAATGCACTGTAAAAATAAAGAAACTTATTCTGTATTTTTCTAGCTTTATTTTGCAAAATACTATGGACAAGTGAAGTTTTTGATTACAAACCCCCAGAAGAATGGAAGGAAGAGTTTTATCACATCTCAGATCACCTGAAAGTGCTTTGGCTTGGTTACCTTTAATTTCAAGGTGATGTATGAAGCTCACAGTGCATTTTGACACATCCTTGAATTTCCAGCAGTACACTGAGGATGGAATTTGCTGTTTTAGACACAACTGAAAACCACCACTGCCCTTATGTGGCACATAAAGCAACAACTAAAGCATTCCAATGTTATATTTTGAATTTTAATTTGGTCCACTTCATATTCCAAGTGGTTTCTTCATCTCTTTCCATTTTCAATTCACCAGCCCCTTATTGATGGGAATATCAGGGGTTGGTACCTTCCCTCATCCCTCTCCACCTTGTTCTTTAATGCTTCTTGCTGATATTCCAACATTCCTGAGCTCCTTTGTGCAGAATCCAAACACTTTGGATTCCTAATTCTGCTTTAAATGCCCAAGTCACTCCAAGTCTAACCTTGCCCAAACAGAAATCCTCCTGCACAGGTGAGCCACCTTCAGACACCTCAGAAAAACATTAAACCAAACATTACAGTCCAGCAAAACCCAATTTATTTATTTATTCTCCTGAAGCAACCAATGCTTTTCAATTGCTGAGCAAACATTTCCATCATCTCCCTATTAATATAAATCACAAGCAGAGTAAGGACAGTTCTATCCAGATTGTCTTTAACAGAAAAATAAAAATTTCCTAAAAAAACAGGAGAGAAACCAAGAAACAATCTGGCTTAACAGCTGTAGTTGGATGTCTCCCATCAGATTTACAGTGAGTTACATTTCTCAAAGCAGATAAAACGAGGCAGGCTCAGAACTGGGTACTCCAAACCCCACAAAACATTCACAGGGTGCTGACAGATTTACAAGCAGAGCTCTGCTCAAGCAGCAATTACACACAACATTTTTGAGGCATCAGTGCCAGTTCAGGCAGCTCCTTTCATTTGTTTCCTTGCAGCCATTCCCTGCTTTCAAGGAGCTCTTTTTCCTCCAATATCTCCCCTCAATAAAACCCAGATCAAACCCAAAAAAAAAGGAGAACCATCAGCAAGGAGGATTTGCTGGCAGGGGTCTCTCCTGGGCTACCTCAGCTCTCCACTTCCACTGCTTTGATCCACACTGCCTTTGGGAAATCCTGTAACTGGAGATGAGCATCAAAATTCATGGAAATGCATAGGGAGGGGAAAATTCCAGAATTTTCAGCCTGGAAATCAGAACTGGCTCCTGCTGAGGCTGTTTTGCTCATCCATGCTGCACGTTTGGAGATTAGGAAAGGAAGATTTGTAAATCCTGTGAACTTGTGAAGTGCAGTTTCAATTCCTCTGGAGTTTCCTCACCCCCTCCATGATCTCCAGTATTTCATTAGGAGAAAAGTCCATTAAAGGAGGTACCAAACCTCACAGAACCAGTGAAACCTGACAGCCCAAAATGCTCCAGCTAGAAAGCAACACATGGAATAAATATCTGAACAAATAAATAAAACCGTAAGAACCGTAATTTTTAATAAAGCTATTGAAGAATTGGAATAACCTACCATAAACCAGGGTTGTTAACCAAGCCACCAACTTGTATCCATTTAACCTGACAGGTTACAGGTGAGTTTTTTTCCAAGTGTTTTCTTGTATTTATTGCCCAAATTTATAAATTTGGGTAAACTAACTGCAGAGGCAGATTAAAAAAATTAAGGTTTCCTTAATAAATTAAATTATATTTAATGTATTATTTACAACTGAAGTTGTAGGTGCCTCATCCCTGGGAGTGTTCAAGGCCAGGTTGGAGCAACCTGGGATAGTGGAAGGCGTCCCTGCCCATGGAATGGGATGAGCTTTGAGGTCCCTTCCAACCCAAATCATTCTGGGATTCTGTGAGGATTCTCAAGTTTCTTGCCAGAGAGTATTTTAAATTCATAAAATCATAAAAAAAAAAAACCAAAACAGAACTCAAAGCACTTGTGGGAGGAATAAAAAAAAAAATCAGAGATGAATCATAAATAGTTCTGAAGATGCAAACTTGCAAATTAAATAGTGAAAAAGCTCCAGGAAATGCAATGCCCAGTGTTCCATGGAAAAAGAACTCCCTTGCAGAATCACAGATGATTCACCACGGAGTCAATGTCCAGGAGAACTGCACTGAACAAGGATATGGGATATGGGGGGAAATCCACTTTATGGGGAGGGCAGCACCTGGCCTCGGTCACATTTTGGGCTAAGGTCCAGAACTGCAGCCAAAGTCCAGCTCCTCCCAATCAGGGATCTCTGCAACTCAATTAACAATTAGCCAATTAACCCAGTGCAGCTGAAACCTGGTCCAGCCTGAGCCACGTCCTGCTGCAATGAGGCTTTGCTGTCACACTGACAGGTGTCACATCCCTCTGCCCACCCAGCTAAAAGTTTTTCCATCTGCCACAGATCACAGGAATATTTCCTCACAAGAAACAATCCACACTTCAACATTTTGGAAATATAAAAGTCACATTTTGTCTAGAAATAAAAATGTAACCGAAGTTGCAAGTGTACATAATATGAACATTTATTTTGTTATTTGGGGAATTAATTAAATGCTCCTATTTGGGGTGCCACAGCCGAAGTGTTCTGCATCTTGTGGTACTTTGCACACCTAAAACCATCACAAGTTTTGCTAAACTATGTCACACATTGTGGGAGCAACAAGAAATGCCATGAAAAAAATCCCTCATCCATAGCAATTGAGTTTGCTTGGCATAAAGCATCTAAGCTAAAACAGCAAAAACTAAAATACAGCTGAATATAAAGATTAATGACTTCTCACTGCTAGTGCAAGGCAAATAAATGAATGTTTTAACAAGCCCAGAGTACATCCCTGACTTCTGGGAGGTGCAAGGAAATGCTCTCCAGGGGCTGTTCTGCTCCTCTGCTCCAGGACTATCAAACTCAGTGTTGTGAACGGGAATAAAGCCAGATTTCTCCAACACACAATTACCCCAGGAGGAAAACTTCCCCTCGTTTGACCACGTGGTAATCATAATTGACTTACATAATGAGATGTGAATTTAGTGGTGGGGGAGGTGACAAGGGAAGTCACACTTGTAAGCAGAATTTTCCATTTTCTGGAAATTCCTGGGACTTCAAGTGTTGTCTCAGAGCTCCCCTTTTCTGCTCACAGCCCACTCACAGAACTGGCTGTGCTTCCACAGTTCTGGAATTATCAGCTAAATAGGAAAATGAAAAACTGCCTGGCCCATCTCAACTATCACCACCTCAGCAGGAATACACACAGCTAAAAATGGCCAAGAAAGCCCCCAAAGAACAACAATAAAATATTTCCTGTCATAGCTGCAGTTGTTTTACTTTATGAGTATCAGCTAATTAGAAGAAGAGTCTATCCAAGAACATTTCATGTCTGAAAAGACATAGAACAGCCTTAAAAAAATCTACATACCAAATACTGAAGTACCAAACACAGCACAGGGAATTGTTAATATTCAAGTTTTCCTCACTTTTTCATACCAACACAGTGAGGGACATCACACCAATATCTTGATTTAAAAATGCAAGAAAAGGCTGGATGTGGCACTCAGTGCTCTGGGCTGGTGACAAGGTGGGGATTGTCATGCTGGGCTCGATGATCCTGGAGGTATTTTCCAACCTAAAGGATTCTGGTATTCTATTCCATGCTCAGAGCTGGATGAGATATAGAGAAAGTAGCATGGGGGTAAACTAATATCTACCCAGAGAACACCCAAGGCAAGTTTTGTTGAATTTTTCAAAGAAAAGGGATGTGAAAAGAGCAGTTTCCAACCCCCTTACCTGAGGGAGCTGTTTAACCAAGCCATACTGAGGCAGTGATCCCACAGTATTCCTGAAATTTTAACTGAAAAACCCATCAAAACCAGAAGAGAGATCTATCAATTCTTCCAGCTTGTAAGCTATGAGTGATTTTTGCTCACTAGAGAAGTCTTAAAGATTTATTTCCAGTTCAATGCACTATGCAAGTGGAATAAACAGTAGTAGACTTTTGTTTCTTAGCCAGTGGTAACTCACTCCAGCACTAAAAGGAGATCACAGAGAAGGATAATTAGGCATTATTGCCTCTTCTTAGCAAAAAAAAAAAAAAAAAAAAAAAAAAATAATTTATTCTAAAAAAAAAAAAAAAAAAAAAAAAAAAAAAAAAAAAAAAAAAAAAAAAATCCTATTCCTGCAAAGAAAATGAGTATTTTGCATAGCCTAGATTTAACTGATTTCAGAAACTGGAAATGTATCAAACAACAGGGTCTTCAATACTTGGTGACCTTAAACTTACTGGATTTGCAATTATTCTTACAGACAAAAGGCTCATAGCTTGCATTCACTTATCTGACAGGAATCAGAGGAGTGCTCAGTTTTGTCTGTATTATACTTAATTAGCTTTATGGCAGAAATTGCAATCAGGCTCTGAGTTGAAGAGTTTTGGTGAAGCTGTGGATGAATAAAAGCTGGGAGTGATTAAGAACAACCCCACGGCTCAGAACAGGAGCTGCTGTCAGCTGAAAATTCCACATTTCCAGCATCCTTGTGGCTCCTACTTCAAGGTACCTCTTTTCCTTTTCAGCAATATGAGTTTTACTGAGTTTCAATGAAATCCTGATCCATCACAAACCTTGGCTGACAATTAGTGGACTGTTATTACAGACTACCCATTTTTTTACCCTGAACTAACACTTTCCTGTGAGATTCACATCCTCTGAACAGAGAGAGACAATTCTCTCTCTCAAGTTCCTGGAGAAGCAGAGAAAAGAATGATCAAAACAATTCTTATCTCATTTGCTGCTCCTGTGTTTTTGCCCAAGTAGAATGCATGGAAGATTGCTTACCTGAAGGAATTTAGTAATTAGATTCTAGAGTGAGTATTTTGTTTTCTTAACCAATATCTGCAAGCTGTGTCCAGACAGAAGGTCAAGAAACAGTCATGAGATTTGGTTCAGCTCTTGTTCAGTTTCAGTTTAGCTGTCATGTAATATAGTGTAATACAGTATAAAAGCCTATAGTACAATAAAGTAATTAATTAACCTTCTAATATCATAGAGTCCTGCTCATCATTCTTCCCGCAAGTTGGGAAAAAATCACACCAATACTTTCCCACTTTGCTGGAATCCTCAATTCCATTCCAAATACCTGCTTTTGCTGCTCTGGAGGCAACTCTGCACATGTGGGCATGGTTAGAAAAGTAGAAAGAAGGATGTGAGGAGACCAGAGCATGGAGCAGCTGCTGCTGCAGCTCCAGGGAAAAAAAGGACCAAAATTAGCACAACTCTGGGGCAGGACCCTCACTGCTATTCTGAGCTCTTGTCAAAATAATCAGGTCAGTGCTGTGCTGCTGCTCAGCAGAGTGAGCACTGGAGCTGGGAAATGAGGGGAAAACCCACAAAGCAGGGAAGGAGCCACGAGTGGGGAGATCCCGCTGCCCTCAGAGTTCATGGCATTCACCCCTGACAAGTTCTGAGGGGCTCTAATTAATCAGGTTTTGAATTGCCAGTGGGTTTAGAGCCATTCCAGAACCACCACTGGCTCAGTGTAATGACAAAAATACTCAAGATTTCTTTGGTGCCATTAACAGACACAGAAATTCAGAAAGACTTGTCAAACAAATGCCTCATGAGGTTTTAATTGATGGTTTTTAACAGGGATGAAGCAGCTGCTTAAAGTACAAGGGAATTAAGTAAAATGGTGAAGTTCTTCCAACCTTTTCAAAAATACAACTACAAACTTACAGTTTGGTCTTTTTTCAAAATTGATTCTGTCAAAATCTACAAGAAGTAAAATTTTTTTTTTTTAAAGTCTGCTGTGCTTATTTTGGGCACTCCACTACTTTAGATGGACACACATAAATATACACACCCCAAGAGATGCCCCATTTACAGTTCATTTGTGGACAGTTGCAGATTGTCAGAAGAGAACTTTAAAAATGTGGATGTGTGTCCCAAAATTCCAGAAACTTTCTATCTGTTCACTGTATCCTTTTAAAACCACAGTTCTCTATGCTGGCCTCCACCCTTCAGCTGCTTCAGGCCTGTCTAAAACACAGCCAAGACTAAATCAATTCCATTAGCTCACTTTTAACAATCAATTTAAAGCCCTCTCCATACATGCAAATTGGAAGATTCAGCCTTTTTTTAAGGATAATTACAATTATTTTAGCTCAGTACAAAATATTAATTTCAAATTACCTTATTTTTATGCATTTCTCTCTTTGCAATAAATCTAATTCAGTTCAAGTGAAAGAATTAAAGGCTCATAACTCAGGGGATCTCTAACCTTTCCCTGCAGCTGGATGCACACCCAGGAGCTGTATAACATCACTGGAGAAAAAACCTGATGAAATAAAATCCCTGAGGATATTTGGCTTGGACTCCACACCATCCTAACTCCTGGACTAGAACCAGCTGCTTCCCACGGAGCATCTGCCTGCAAAAGGCATTTCCCTTAAAGAAAGGTAAAAAAGGGAAAATAACCTACAGGATTTCAGTGTCCAGAACATGCCTGGTGCACAAGTCTTGCTCTCTAGTTACTCATTTGGCTTTGAATAAATGAGAGTAGAGAAGATTCAGGGTTTAAACCAAGCTGGGAAGCAGCTTTCAGGTTGTACAGAAAAGCTCCCAGGGACACCATCATGCAGCACTCCAGATTAGAGGAGCTGCTTAAACCCACTGCTGAGGAGCTGTTTTAAGAGTGAATAAACAAATCAAAACAAAAAGGGGGAAAAGAACAAGTAGGCCAGGCCAGAGCTACTTAAAACCTTGCAGGAAAGAAATCTGCATGAGCTGATGCAGAAGTCTGCCTGCACTTGCTGTATTTGCTGAGATAATAGTTCCAGCTTCAGGACTATTAAAATTACCCTGGGGGGAAGTGGAAATGGAGCAGGTTGGGGTTGTATTGCTGCAAGTTTATAGAACACACTGTCATGGTTTTGTAAACACAGATTAGATGTTGCTTTCCCCATCCTTTAAAACTCCTTGGCTGTGGAGCACTGAAGTCAGATAAAAAGAGTTGTCAGCTCAGGTTTGAAAGGATCCCTTTTCATGGATCCAGGAAGGCTGTCTGTGCTCCAGGCATAACAAATTACTGTAAATTGAGCCCTGGATTGCAGCACTTTGCCTGCATAAGCACTCCAAACAAACTGATAATCCTGAAAGGAGCAGTGTCAGACTATCCAAGGCTCCACGCTTCCCAATGCCACGGAATCTTCCTCCTGGAAAGGCTGTGCCCATTCCCAGCAGGGAGGACAGCTCACAGAGCACCCTGACTGCTGCCATGGCACCCAGAGAAATTCCAAAGTGCTGTATTTCCAAAGGAGTTTCTCCTATGAAGCCTTAATTGGAGTGGTTTTAAATCAGTGAAAGCAGGGTGCTTTGTAAACTCCTCCAAGCACATGTTTATTCTGTGAGGAGCTGGTCCTGCAAGGTCCACAGGATCCACACCTCCCAAAGGCAAAGCAGGGCCCACACTCCTGGAAAACCCTCTCACTTTATGCTCTGTAAGAGAGACAGCAAAGCTGGGCTCCAGTGAAAAGAACACGTGGAAAGGATGCTGCAGAAAGGGCAGGAAAAACAGAACCACTGCTCAGGGCTGAGCTTTGTCAGCAGCTCCTTTCCCTCCTCAGCCCCTGCCTCCCACACCACCACTGCTCCCAGTCCATCCCAGGCTCTCAAATCACCACTGCTCCCAGTCCATCCCAGTTTCCTCAGCCACTGCTTCCCAAATCATCACTGCTCCCAGTCCCTCCCAGTTTCCTCAGCCACTGCCTCCCACATCACCAGTGCTCCCAGCTCACCCCCTGATTTCTCCACCCACAGGAGTCCTGGTGACCTCGTGCTTCTCGCAGTGACCCAGTAACACACAGGCGTGGAGGCTTTGCCAGCTCAGCTCTCAGGGATTCTGCAGCTCTCTTGGAGAACAAACACAAACAGCTCCCAGCTGTGCAAGGCCCAGTGTTTACCAGCATTGTTCTTTTGTGAGCTGGCACTGAGATTTTATCAGGAGCCTCACACATCAAACAGGGCAGGGACAATGCTGTGGAGAGTGAGGAAGTGGATGCTGAGGGAGAGCAAAGATTTATAAATAGGTTAATATTTCATTTATAACTTCAGACATTACACAGGCACAGAGCAGTAAAATTCAGCTGTGAGACCAATCAATGGACTTGGATGGGGAAATATATTCACAACTCAGTGCATGAGAGGTTAAGTGGAAAAACCATGGAATAGTTTAGGTTGGAAGGGACCTTAGAGCCCATCCACTGCCACCCCTTGCCAGGGTGGAACACCTTCCACTATCCCAGTCTGCTTCTTAGGGTGGAAGAGACCTCAGAGCTCACCACTGCCACCCCTTGCCAGGGTGGGACACCTTCCACTGTCCCAGGCTGCTCCAAGCCCTATCCAGCCTGGCCTTGGACACTTCTAGGGATCCAGGGACAGCCACAGCTGCTCTGGGCACCCTGTGCCAGGGCCTTACCAACCTTAATGGAAAAAATTCCTTCCTTTCTAGTCTAAATTAACCCACTTTTAGTTTAAAACCATTCCCTCTTGTCCTTTCATAACAAAGTTTATCCCCATCTGTTCTACAAGCCCACTTTAAGTATTCACTATAAAAGGAGCTGAAAATAGAAAATACAACATACAAACAAACCACAACGATGCACAGTGCTTCCCTTTATTTTGGCAGCAAGTGCAGGACGCCCCCAAACTGGCATCTGCTGGAGCAAGCACTGGAAGCCATTTCTTTTTTAATGGCAACAAGACAGCAAGTGATGTGCATGTAAACAGATGAGTTCCAAGGCAATAAAAGCATTTGCTCTAAATCCTGATTAAAGAACCAAACAACAGAGATTCAGTAACAGAGCACACCTTGAACAAGCTACACTCTGTTATTTTTGCATCCTTGCCCAGGCAGTCACACTTCATTTTTAAATGGTAGCAGCTATGAAGTAGAAGTCCTCTAATATAATCAGTGTCTACTTTGAACAAATGGACCATGGAGTGCCCACTTTCCTCAACTCCATGGCACAACACAGCTGGGATCTCTCATTTTCCTGAGGACAATTAAAGCATGACATTTTAAAAGCTTATGGACACCAGAACAGCACAAAAGCTCCTTCATGTGTTCAGGACTCCTGTAAAATCCCAAAGGTCATTCCAAGGGAGCCTGTGTGGTCCACCTGAACTGCAGCCTGCCTTTGCTTCCAGCCCCAAACTGTCAGAAACCCCAAATCTGCAGCAATAAACAGCCACCACACACAGCATTAAACCAGAACACAAACAACGTGGGAAAACCTTGAAGTGACCTCCGCCCTGCTTTGCACAGGGTTATGTATTTCTTTTCCCCCCAAAACAATTATTCTCAGTTATTCTCAGGCTGGATTTTAAGTGCAAAGATGAATATTTGGTTTCTTTCAGCTAAACAAGTCAGTCAAGAAGCAAAGCACTGCTAGAGACAGAAATCTGCTTAGCCAGCTCTACTTCCACCCTCCCTTCTTCCAGTGATAAAAATAAAAGCTATAAATGTTAATTCTCTGATAGAGCCAAACCAAAGTCCTACAGGTACAGGTGACAGCAGGGAGGTGACATTACACACCAGGGACACCACAGCTCTGCTTGAGCTGCCCAGTGTAAATGATTCAGGTGGCAAATGGAAATGTGGGACTTACAAATGCTGCAGCCACCTCCCCTCCAGCACTGAAGTCAATAATTATGTCCTGATTCAGTGTTTGTAAGACTACCCCCAATTTGTAGCCTGGATTGGAGTTCTTCAGGCATGTCCTACTGGTTTAACCAACAATTAAACATGAATCTAGAGGAAGTGGCCCTAATTGCCTACAAGAAACAATATTCTGCTCATAGCTTACTACAGACTCCTCACAAGCTGCCAGAGAGGAAAAGCCCAGCTCTGGGCTTTGCAGCTTGCTCCCTTCTCAAGTTCTGGTCTCCTCTTCCAGAAGTTCTATCAATTCAACAAAATCCTCAAGTTCTGACTCAAAAGCTCAGTTCTACTACTGCCTCAGAGCACAGAAAACACATCCTGGGTCAGAGGATGCAGTCAGACCCACGGAATTCTGCTCTCCCCACTCTCAGCCAAGAGAGGATTCCTACCTGCTCACCCCAGACCCACAGACCCCCTTTAAACTTCTGAAACAGCAACTTAGATTTTTTTAGCAACATGCCTCAGCAGTGCTCTCTGTTTCCATTTCCCTCAATCCTGCAGTTGCCTGCAAAGGAAAGGAAAGACCCCCAAAGCCCAGAGCAAAGGGAAGGGCTGGGACACAAAGCTGGTGCCAGGGAAGCAGAGCTGGGGCAGTGCCTCCTGGCCATGGCTGTGCTTTCCACGTGGTGCCAGCAGCCTCCCCAAGCAATGAATCACATCCAAATGAACAATCCCTGCTCCCAGTGCTGGCCAGGCTGGAGCTGCCACAGGGATGTGATGAAACTGATGCCTTGTTTGAAACCTGAGGCAACAAAATCCTGGAAAAGGGATGGTGCTCCCACCAAGGAAATGGCACTACCCTGAGGCCCAGCAGAGCTGATCCACGGGCAAGTGATTTCAGGGAGGGGGAGATGATCCAAGTTCAACCTCATTACTGACTGCTAACGAGCTCAAGCTTGGAGTTTTATTTTTAAAGAGACATTGGAGAGGAATGAAGTGGCTGAGAACAGTCAGGAACAGCAGTACCTGTGATGCTGAAGGGTCTGACAATGTCACAAACCTGGGTTTCACTTTTCCAGCCTGGAGCACAGATGATGACTAGAAATGCTGGTAAAAATTGCATATTTTACTAAAAAAATATGTGAAGTCCTGTACAATCACTACAGTTTAGCATAATCCTGAAGAAAGCAGCTCCCAAAGGGACTTTGTTCATATATTTCAATGTTTTTAAAAAGAAGGCTCAGCTTTTTCATCTACCTTTATGACAAACCAAACAGTATTTTTACTTGCTGGACATGCAAATAAACTGATCCAGTTTTGAAACACAGGACCCAGACCTTAATTTCCTGGGCTAGATGAAGGAATAAATGTTAATATTGACAGTAAGTTTAGCCAAGCTACACCTGCACCTAAAACACTGATGCTAACAGATCCCACAGCATTTGATTAAACAACTAATTAAGAAATCTGGAAGCCATTTCCATACAATTATTTAGTGCTACCAGCACTGCTCTAGAATTTCTGCACAGAACTGAAACAGCAAATTCTCCACCTGAAACACAATGGGGAGAATCTGCCTCCCCAGAGCTGCTGCAGTTCTTGGAAAAGAACACCCCCAGCACCTCAGGAGGGGAACGGGAGGAACCTGCCCAGCTTCCATCCACCATTCCCACCAAAATCCAGGAGCAAAACTGCCAAAACCCCACTGGGATGTGCTGAGGTCTGGCTGCACAGTCCCAGGGAAATGCTCTGCCTTCCCTCTGCCCTCTCAGTCCCAGACTCAGCCAGCTGCTCTCAGGAATGCACCCAAAATATTCCAGGGACTGAGTCAATCTCTGCCTCTGGGTGCAGAACTCCTCAGCAGATTCCTGACTCACCTCTCAAGGCCTTCATCTCACCTGTGTCTGTGATGGCAATTCAAAAATACAAATTATGCAGGAAAAAACCCCAATTGATGAGATTAGGGAAGGATAAAGTCGTGGGAAGTCTTCTCCCAAAGACTTCCAGGGAGGTCTCCGTGGCCAGGGACTTGAAAAGCAAAGATTAATGTCTCTTGTTAGGGATGTGAAGCTGCAAATGCCCAGTTTGTACTGGCTCAGTTCAGCTGGGCCTGGACTCACACTGGCAGTCAGCACCTGCATGGAACAGGAGGAAAGTCCTGTTCCACACAGGTGAAAACAGAGCCAGTGACCTGGTGTGGAACAGCCCCTGCTGAGCTGCAGAGGGAGATGGAAGGCTGAGCAATGAAAAGGTGGGATTGTGAGAGCCAACCTGCTCCACGGGGGCACCCCCAGGCCGCTCCCTGCCGCTCCGGGAGCTGCAGCCCCGGCTCAGGGCACGGTGCTCCTCCCCGGAGGTTCTCCGAGCGCAGCTCTGGTCTCTCACGGCCGGGCTCAGATATTTCCCTGCGAGTCAGCCCTGCTCGGAGCCACTCCGGGCTCTATTTACACGGCAGCGGAACTTCATTAAAAATTCTGCATAATCATGCAATTACCAGCCTGCCTCTCTCCCTGGCGGCAGGGACGGTCCCGGTACACGCATGCACGTGGAGCGACTGCAGAGCTTTGACAAACGAGTAGAACGAGCTTTAAAATGAACTCAGTTATCACAACAACTCACTACGACCTGGGCACAAGGCCAATTAATGCTCGATAACTCCTTTTCTCTGCGAAAGGCAGCACCCACCAGCCCGAAAAACATTTCAGGGCACAGGCGGCCGCAGACACACCCACCGGGAGCCGAGTTCGCGTTTCTGCCGAGTCTCCAGCACCTTTCCCAGCGGGATTTCAGCCCGATTATCCCAAACCCCTGCGAGCCCCGGCCAGCCTGCCACCCGCGCTCAGCCCGGCCGCGGCTCCCCGCGCTCCCCTCGCCCTGCCCCGGCACAGCCGCTCCGCCCCGGCCCCTCAGCCCCCGGTGCCGGCGGCGGGGCCTCCCGCAGCGATGGGTCTGGACTGCCCGCCCGGCGCCGGGGCGCGGAGGGCGGGCTCTCCCCGCCGCTCAGCGCGGGGCACAAGGCCGGGAGCCCCTGAGGAGCGGCCGTGCGGGCCGTGCGGCCGCGAGGGCTCTCACCATGGTACAGACGGCGGCGAGTCTCCGCACCGTCACCAGCGCCTCCATCCGCCCCCGGCCGCCGCCATCTTGGGCCGCGACTGACAGCGCCAGCTGCGCACCCGCTAACCGGCCCGGCCTGTGCGCCGCCGAATCGCGCCGCCGGCGCCGCGCAACCACCGTTCCGAGGCGTTCTGGGTCCGGAGGGAACGGGCTGGGGAACGGGATCGGGAATGGGAATGGGAATGGGATTGGGATTGGGAACGGGATTTGGAATGGGAACGGGAATGGGATTGGGATTGGGAACGGGATCTGGAATGGGAACGGGACTGGGATTGGGATTGGGATTGGGATTGGGAATGGAAACTGGAATGGGACTGGGATTGGGATTGGGATTGGGAATGGAAATTGGAATGGGACTGGGATTGGGAATGGGGAATGGGATTAGGAATTGGACAGGAATGGGAAAAGGACTGGAATGGGAACGGGAATGGGAATGGGGAATGGGGATAGGAATGGGAATGGAAATTGGAATGGGATTGGGTTTGGGAATGGGGAACGGGAATGGGATTAGGGATGGGAATGGGAATGGGGAATGGTAGTGGGATTGGGAATGGGAATAGGGATCGGGAACGGGAATGGGATTAGGGATGGGAATGGGAATGGGGAATGGGAGTGGGATTGGGAATGGGAATAGGGATTGGGAATGGAAATTGGAATGGAATTGGGATTGGGAATGGGGAATTGGAATGAGAATGGGAATGGGACAGGGATGGGAAAAGGATCAGGATGGGAATGGGTTGGGAATGGGAATGGCATCGGTATGGGATTGGGATCAGTATGGGAATGGGACCAGGACTGGAAGGGGAATGGGATGGGAAAAGGATCAGAATGGAATTGGGATCGTTATGGGGAACAGTTTTCCCAGAGCAGCTGTGGCTGCCCCTGGATCCCAGTGCCCAAGGCCAGGCTGGACAGGGCTGGGAGCAGCCTGGGACAGTGGGAGGTGTCCCTGGTGCCAGGGGTGGCACTGGATGGGCTTTACGGTCCCTCCCCACCCGCAACATTCTGTGGGTCTGTGATCCCATGACCCTTGTGTTCCCCGTCCCTCAGGATATCCCGTGGTTCCCGGGGCTCGGGGAGGAGGCTGGAGGCCCCACTGGGATGGGCACTGTGGGGTCTCTGTGACACTGGAGGAAGGCACTGTCCCCACAGGGCTGGGAACTGGGGGGTGTCACAAAACCCCAAGGGACACCATGGCCAGCCCAGAGCACCAGAACTCTCAGAGGTGCCTGTGGAACTCTATGATTCCCAAGACTCCTTGGGAATCAGAATTTTGGGGTGGGACAGTGGTGCAGCCCGGGGATCCTCTGCTGTTCCACACCACACATCCCACTCCAGCACGGTGACAAAAGGGCTCTTTGAGAGCTCAGCCTGCAATGACAACAGTGCCCATTGTCAATCCACTGTCAATCCTGTGGGAGAAGGAGTGGGAAGCGTTCCTGAGACACCACAAGCTCGTCCTGCAGGGCAAGGATGAGCAAACACACCTCAGAAGGAACAGCCTCAGGAAACAGTGAGGAACGGGCAGAAGTTTGGGATGGGGCTGATCCTGACCCAGAGCTGTGCCCAGCCTGGAGGCTGCAGCCTCTCCTCATCCCCCAGAGCTGTGGGAGTGCTGCTGAGGGCACTGGGGGCTCCCTGCTCACAGTCCCCGCTGGGCCAGGGCTGTTTCCACTCTCCAGCCCTGACCTTGTGGGAATATCTGTGGGGAAGGGAGAATGGTTCTGTTTCCAAAGCAGAAACTTTTTTATGAGGTTGAGATGTTTCCATTCTGTTTGAGCTGCTGGCCTGCAGCGATCTGCTCCTACACATGTTGGGCTTCCCACGTCATCTGCTCCAGCCTCCCCAGGGACACAGCCTCCTCAGGAGCACAAAAACCCCAACCCTTAGCAAATACCCCCAAAGTAAAAAGGTACACGTGCTCCTCACAGGGTTGCCATGAATGGCAGTGCTTTAAAATTAGAGAGAGGAAATGCAGGAATTATAGAAGCTGTACAGTGTTTGACCAGATTGAAGTGTTTATTTAAATGTTCGTCTCTCTTACATCCCAAAATAGAGTCAAAGATGATTTATCACAGCTGCTGCAGCAGCATCTGAGGACATTTCCTTGCCCTTTGGCCTCAGGATAAGAACAACTTGGTGCTGAGTAGAATTATGGGGCTAAAATTGTGGTCTTGTCCCAGAATGTATCCAGAGGTCACTGCTGGAGCACAGAGATGCACTTTTAATTCATCTAAACTCAGCAAGGTGGAATTCTGAGCATACAGGCCAAGGCTGCTTCCCTGAGCACACCACACTCATTTTTGATCCTTTCTTATCTCCTCCTCTTTTACCTTTCCCAGTTTGGAGGTATTTAGTTGCTGGGAGCAGAAAGGTGGTTCAAAGACAATTTCTGTTGAGTGCAGTGTCAGAAGTGACCTTTGAGCCCCAAGTTTGCCACAAAGAGGGGCAGAGAGAGATGCAGGGATCAATTCTTGTTGGTTGGAGTAAATTCAGGAGTGTGTGCACAAATCGCCAGCCACGAGTTCTGTCTCAGCACCTGCCACAGCCCCTGGCACTTCCCCACAGCCACATTTCCCATTTCTGCTCCAAAACCAGCCCTGTTTCTCCTCCCAAGTCTCCCTAACACCAATATATTCTATAAAAGATGTACCAGAGGCAAATGTAACGGTTACAAATAGACTTCTGGAGGAAAAATAATTTCTGCCAGAGCTAGGCAGAAGGAGAAACATTTTCCCAACATGCTGGGACCTTAGCAAGGTCTCTCTGGCTCTGCTCATCTCTTACTCCTTCTATACAATGCATGAGGAATAATTGCAGCCAGTTTTAAAGCACTCTGACATCCTCCTGTGACGGGCACTGTGGTCATGGCAAATACTTTTATTTTTAGCAAGCTTCGTCTCTGAAAATGTGTAGGAGGGCCAACAACAATATAAATAGAAAATCTTCTAACAAACAGAGCCAAAGGCAACACAGAGCAGTAAATAAATCTGTAAAAAATTCGTTGTGGAAATAACAATCTCTGTGCACCATGCAAAGGCACAGACTTTTGCATGAGCAACCCAAGGGGTGGTAAAGTGAAACCTCCAGAACCATCCAAGCGTTTCCAAAGTCGCTCTCAGTTTTGCAAACATTCCCCCTCTAATTTAAGCTATTGTTTTTCCAAGAGAATTAGAATTTAAAACATGGGTTTCTTAGCTAAATATAAGTTCATTGTACACAAACAATGAACATCTCCTTTAAAAACAATTGTTATTCCACATGCCAAGGGTTACACAATCTCAGAGTGTGAATCCTTCTGCATGGCTTCACTCCATGAAAAGGCAATCTAGAAAATCAGACAAGGACCACATCTGAAAATCTCTGGGTTTGATTCTGTATTTTACTTGAATTCTTTCAGAATTAAAGCCTCCAAGCTGAGAGGAGAGGGGAGCTTGAGAGTAGGTTGAAAACTTTGGGAGAATGCACATTTTTTTTATTTGTACTAAAAGCCCTTCTCTCTGCACAGAAATTCCTGCACGTGGTGGAACGAGATCTGGGGAGAAGCACAAGAAGCCAGGGCTGGTGCAGAAGAAATTAATATTGAACCACATCAGCAAAGGAACTCCAACTCCACTGCTCTGCTTCCAACATGCAGCCTGAAACTGCTTTCACATTTGTTTTAAGCAACCAGAAGCCCTCAGAGCTGCCAAAAGCAGCAGTTTGACATTTCCTGCAGCACTGCTGTCTCATTCCTGCCCCCACACATCCCCTCTCCCGTGTCAGCAGCAGATCCAGCCCTGCAAGCACATGGAGCAGCTTCCCTGTCCCTCCTCACACAGCAGCAGCTGCTCCTTGCCCCTTCTTGGGACTCCTGATTTTTTGAGTGCCACATCCGAGCTCAGCATCCTTTGAGCACAGTTTGCATTCTTTGTGTCTGCCTCACATTCATCCAGGCCAAAACTCACCCTCCATGTGCCTCTGACTCCCTTTTTTGTTCCTCAGCACCACATTTGGTTACCCAAAACGATTTTAACTTTTTTTCAGTTGAACGTGCCTCCCTCTTGGAGCAAGCCAGCAGAGCTGTTTTCTTCCAGGAATGTCTTTGCTTGTATAGAATATTCTTCATGGTCTTTCTGAACTTATCTGGCTTTTTTTTTCCTGGGCTGGAGCTCTTCTGGCCACCTAGAAGCTGACAGATCTATGACTGTTTGGTTTTGGAGGAGGACTATTGTGATGAATGGTTTTATATTACTCACTAACATATGCTTTTAATAGCAAATGGGAACAAAGGTTCCAGCACTCAGAGAGGCAGACAGTGACTAACTGCTGCTAACTAATCCCAAATTTATCACTGTCCTGCTCAATAACACATTTCAAAGTGCTGCCCTATTAATTGACCACAAGATTTTGAGCTTTTTTCCTATTCCTCCTCTCATTTTGCCTCTTCTTACAAAACTAGTGTGAGATTAAAGCATCCCGGTAAAGAAATTTCCTGGAAAAGATTTTTTTTTTCCTCACTGTTTGGGGCTTTGCAAAAATCTGGAAGCAAATTGACACTGGAAGATTTGCAAATCATTCCCACAGGAGCCATGTCCCAAAAGACACAGGATCCAGCAGCTCTCTCCCAGTTCCATGAGCTGCATCAGCATCCAAACCTTTCTTCCTCCTCTTCTTCAGCTGCCAGGATGGTCAAAGGAACAATGCTGGGAGCTTGCAGAGCATCACTGCACAAATACTGCTGCACAAGGAGCTTTCAGAGGGGAAACAGAACCTTGGGAAAGGGACATGTCCATAAATCTTGGCATTCTTGTGCTGATTTCACTGCACTGCTGAGTCCCAGAGCTGGATTTTCCTCAGGGCAGCTCACGCCCAGCACATCCTGTGAGGTGCTGGTGTGGAAGCTGGGATCTTTGGGAAGGGGCAGTAATTCGGAGCCCTGCCCTGATCCCCCAGCCTGCCTCTGGAGCCTCTTGGGGAGGGCTCAGGTGTGTGCTGTGGGTCAGGGCTGAGCTGTGAGAGCAGCTGGGCACAGAGAGGCTTTTGGTGGCTGCAGCCTCTCCAGAGTGAGCCAAGCCCATCTCCTGCCTGCAGAACATCATCTTCCCCAGGTCTCCATGAGCTCGGGGGGCTTATCTTGCTCTCCATTCCCATCCACATCTCCCACACAGCCTGACAGAGTCCATGTCCCAGCCTTGCCTCTGCTCCCCTCTGAGAAGCCTTCCAAAGATGTATGCTCCAACTATATTATTTTTTTAAGTTTAATTTACATCTGTTTCGTATTATTTGCAGTTCTGCTTTATCTGGGTCACTCCCTTTCCAGTGTTCTTCCCTCCCTGCCATCCCAGAGAGCTGAGGGCTGATTGTAGCCAGTGTTCAGTTCCAGGCTGTCATCCCACAGACCCTGCCAGCTGTCCTAAAACTCCACTCAGTTTTCCTAGAGAAGCCATTCTGTCCTCATTCCCTCTGAATGCCACCCAGCCCAAGTCTGTCAGCAGCCCCAAATTCCCTTCCCCACGTTCGGAGAGCCTGCAGTTCCCACCCCAGCGCTGCCCCACGTTCCAGCGGCCCTTTAGGACTCACAAAGCAGCAGATCAAATGTATCCCGGAGCATTCACGGGATGTCAGCTGGGATTTTGGAATATCCCACAGCCGCCCGAAAGCTCTGAGGGGGGGATGGAAGTGTTTATTATCCTGAAGAGCGGGGTCCCATGGGCTGCGGGGCTCTGGAGGGGCAGCACACAATGAATGGAGAGAGAACAACAGCGCGGGGCAGGGGCCATTGAGAGGGCGAAGGAACCGGACAGGCAGAACCGGATTATTCACAGCCGAATTAGAGCGGAGCATGGCCGTGACTGCACCGCGCTCCAAGCGCTCCCGTGCCGGCTGTAAAGTCCCAAAATCCGGATTTTAGCAGCCAGCCAAGGGCAGAGCACGGAGCAGGCCGTGGGGAGGGCTGAGGGGCGAGGAGCGCTGGGTGCGGGCCGTGGGGAGGGCTGAGGGGCGAGGAGCGCTGGGTGCCGGCTCTGGGCCGCGGGGAGGGCTGAGGGCTGAGGGGCGCGGGGTGCCGGCTGCAGGAATGTCCCGCTCCCCTCGTGATTGGCTGCGGGCTGCCGGAGTCAGTTTTCACGGGGGCCGATCAAAAAGTTCCCTTCGGCTCTCCGAAGTCGCTGTCTGAGCTGAGGCATCGGCCGGAGGAGGCCGGGCTCTCTCTCTCTCTCTCTCGCATTCCTCGGGAGAACGCCTGCGGTGGGATGAGCGCGCTTCCCGCTGCCGGGAAAGTCGGGCGAGGACGGGCGCCGCGGAGCCGCGCTCCCGCTTTTCTCCCGCAGCCCGGGCTGAGCAGCCATCCCTTCTGGCATGCTTCTCATCCCTGAGGACACGATGTCTCAGTACTCCACGAACTTCCTGCTGCTGCCCATCCCGGAGTACCCCGTGCTGGACTGCGCGCCCACCAAGATCATCAAGCTGGTGGTGCTGGGCGGCAGCGGCGTGGGCAAGACAGGTAAGGCACAGGTGTGCGCCCTGCTTTCCTTCCCAGCTCCTTCGCTGCCCGCACACCCCCAAACTAGTGGCATTTATCGCAGCTTAACTATTTCAATTTGCTTTTTTATTATTTTCTTTTTAAAGAAAAAAAGCCAGGAGAGTTTGTGAGGCAGATTTGCTGTAGATGCGTGAAGAGCCAACGTGAGCCGGCAGTGAGTTTTGTACTCACAAATGCTTCTAGATGCTCTTGTGCAAATTATTTAACTGTAGCTAAATTTCCACACCCCACAAGGTGGCTTTTAGCCTCCTGCTGTAAGTGTTTTATGCTCTGCAGACAAATCACAGCCTACAAGATGTGCCTTTATTATTCTCCAAAGGAGAGGGGAAGAAAAGAGGGTAGAGAGAGCGTTGTTGCATTTGAATATCTGGTCCCTGATTTCAGGAATTATTAAAAGCAGATTGATTTATTACATCTGTGGTTCCGTGGGATTCAGCAAAATGTTTGTTTTGGCTTTGAAGCAGCCACATCTTCATATTATTTTTTAAAATAGTTTCTTGAAGACAGCTGCACAGGCAATTTCATTTAAGGGTGCTAAAGGATGACCCAGTATCACTGTGAGAAAAATTATTGCTTGAAATGAAATCTATTATAAAATAATGTTGCTTGCAGAATAAGACATTTCATTTAATTCTTAATTAAGTGATGTTGCAAGTTACTAGGAATCTACTGAGATCAAAGCACCACAGGAATATAAGTTACTGTTGCCATGATGGGATTTAAATGTTTTATGCAGAAAAGGAAAATGTTCTTATCAATGAGTTTAAGAAAGTAGTTCAGGTTAAGGTGAATAAGAAGGCCCAGGGTACTCCAGCGTGACCCAAGGGTGCAGAGCACATGGAGTTTGTTTGCTGGGTGTGATTAGATATCCCTAATGGGTTTTTTGAGAGGTCTTAAGGCTGGAAAGAATCATTCCGTCCATCAGCCTCACTTCTTGCATGACAGAAAATGCTTACATTTGGATTAGCTGCAGTCTACTGGCTTGTTACTCTTCTCCTAAATTATTTCAGAGCAAAGGACAGATTGTTTCACCTGCAAACACAGGGAAACAACCTCCCTATCCCATGCTGAGCTGCCACCCTGAATCTCAGGGTTTATTTCCAACACAAGCTGTGAAAAACTCTGTGTTGGGTATCCCAGGCTGGCCCCAGATCTTTGTCTGTGAGTGCTGAGAGCAGCACTTGCAGAAGAATATGTGAGCAATCCAGAGATTAACCTGGTTTCATGGGAGACTCCTTCCTGCAGGAAGATGCCCCAGGAGCTGTGCCAGGAGGGATCAGGGCTCTCACTAAGGACCCACCTTTCTGTCATTGTTTTGCAGCCCTGGTGGTGCGCTTCCTCACAAAGAGATTCATTGGCGACTACGAAGCCAACACTGGTGAGTTCTGCTCTCCCCAGCAGCACTGCAGGGAGCTGGAAAAGAAATCCTCTCTGTTTTGTGACTGGTGCACGTTGCAGGGAAGCCAAGTGGTGTTAGATGTCCATAAGGTGCATATTTTCAGTTAATAGCCTCGAGCTATGAAAGCAATAAATCAAAGGCTCATTATTTATGATCCTTTCAGCTGTTTTTCCCCAAGCTGATGGAAAAGGATCAGAGTAAAACGTTTGCTTGGGGACATGTCTATAGTGAAACAAGGAACAACCTACACACCAACTAAACCACGGAAAACCAATGCTGCTCCCCCTGCAACCCCAGGGAAGGCAGAGGAATTCTGAGGAGTGTGAACGCAGCTCAGAACCTTTCCTGTGCATTCCCTTTATTTAAGGGGCTATTATAACCAAGGAAACCTTGAAACTGAAACCTCTCCATAAGACAAGCAAAGCAACCATTCATTCCTTGTTTAATCCAGAGGGTGTGTTCATGTGGACTGTTCCAGGAAAACACTGACTGATTTGACCAGTGTTGTAGAATGGATCCATGTACCCCCCATGCTCACCCCTACTGCACACCCCATGCATTGGCCACCTCACAGTTTGGGGATGAAAGTGGGCAGAATTCAGAAAATGCTTCACTTTGGAGACTTTGGAGATGCTTGCTGAGCTCAGGATGAGGAGGGAGCAGCACAAGACACCTTTGATCTGAGGAAATGCACTCTGAAAGCTCCTCCTTCCAGCTCCCCCTCCCTGACCCCGAGTAACCCCGATGGTTGGCTGCACTTTTGCTCCTTTTCTTCTGTCACCTCTTCTCTGGGAGGTTGTACATCAAGTGAGAGCTGGGAACTGTGCAGTGATTGCTGCCAGAGCAGTGCTGGGAGCCACATGCTTTTCCCATTAAGCTCCCAGGCCCATGGCCATGCTGCAGGAGAGGTGAATATTCCAGCAATAAGGAACAGGTGGCAGTGATTGCCCTTGGGATCACCCAGCCCTGCTTATCCTTGTGCCAGGCATGGTTGGGCAGAGCAGGGGTAGTACCTGATCTTTGTTCTACAGAGCATCTTGGAATGAGAACATGGGGCTCTCTGGTTCAGGGGTGCAGTGTCTTCTCATAAAACCACCTTTACAGCTTTAAATCAGGGCTGTTTTTAAATACAAACTAAATCCTGCCAGGGCTGGATCCCCTCACAGTATTAAACCACAATATCATAATGTGGGATTCAGTGCTGAATTTCCTTGTGTTCAAAATGCTCTGTGAGCTCAGGCTCTTTTCCACTGGAATAAAATCACTTGTTTCCTTGAAACAAAGCTGATTTTCAGAAGTGAGTGCATTACTGTAACTAGCTGGGCTCCCTGTTAATGTGCATTCCTTGCTCTCCAGTGGGTGGATTTCTCCACATCTGACATTGTTCTGGAGGCAGCAGCGACAATTGTACTGGGGCAGGGCAGAAGGGCTGTACACAACAGCTGTGGATTAGCATTTCCTCACAGCCCCACATGACTTGTGTTAAGTTCTAAAGAAAAATGATGATGACATCAGCCACTGAAGCTGTCCTTGTCACAACCACGGAGAGTTCACAAGATCAAGACTTAAATTTTCATTGTCATTTAACTCAGCTGCAGTAACAAAATAAAATTCAAGCCCAGGATAGCAGTGGTTAGATCAGGCCTAGGTGGGTAGAACTGGCACTTGCCTGTCAATGTGTCCTCCAGATTAACTAAAGTCAGGTTTAAAGTGTCCAGCCTTTGGGGACTTCAACCAAACTCTAAATCAACAAACCCCAAAGAGCACCTGGGGGGTTTGTATACAGTCACTCACTCTGTGTCCAAAACTGGAGCACCTTCCTTTTTTAAAGGCTTTCAGAAAAAAGCAGCAGGAAATACTCACTCCTTTCACCAGCCACACCTGGATGTCTTCGTTTGTGATCATTAAAAGTGAACTGCACTTCTATTTAAAGTTGACAGTATGGACTGGAAACCTGAGTGGGATTTATGTGTCCACTTTGAGCATGTGACTCAATCCTGAGTGGCCCCTTCCCAGCCCCGGGCTGGCTGTGCATTCAGAACGTGTCCCCACACAGCAACCACAGCCCCACTCTGCTGAGCAAACAGCCACACAAACACTCCAGGCCAGTCACTTTTCTACAGGCACCTTCACATCCTAAACCTCAAAGCTCTGGATTTCAACAGTCCCATTTTACCTTTCCTTTGTCATTTTGGTTCCCTGGTATAGTCCCTGACTGACATCTTCCTTCTCCCCCAGGTGCTTTGTATTCCAGGAAGTTCACCATAGATGGGGAGCAGATCTCTCTGCAGGTGCAGGACACTCCCTTTGTCTCATTGGAGGTAAAACAACTGCTCTGTGCTTTTCCACACACTTCTGTCTTATGTTTATTGCCAGCACTTCCATCTGTAATTAACTCTGCTTAGCAGCAGGAAAATACCTGGGCTCAAACCCAAGACTAATCAAGGTACATTAAACTCCACCTAAATGAGCTCTTGAAGGTGTTAAATCAGGCTCCTTCAGGAGTAAGCCAAAAGTAAAACAATTTTATTTCCAACACATTACTAAACAGCAGTAAAATCACAATCTGATTCCCTCCTGCCAACAGTTTGATTGCTTTATTTTCTGTCAAGTGGTTTCTGTCCCTGCATGGCAGAAAACTCACCTGCCCAGAGACCCAGCTGGCGCAGCTTGGACTTTCCTCCACACCCAAAGTCTCTCAGATTTAGAGAAGTGTTTCTTTCCAGGGGGCCATGCTTCACAGCAGCTGTCATTTCCAGCTATGGTGCTTTGCCCTGCTTTCCTTACTCTGGTTTTAAATGTAATTAATTCCTTTTTTTTAAAGTTGTTAGCATTTATCACACTCCTTTTTCTATCAGTGTTCTAGACAGTTGGACTTGATGATATTGAAGACCTTTTCCAATCTTAATGATTTGATGATTCTTTTATAGTCTAGATTTAATATTCTACCAGGAACCTCTTTCTAGAAATATTTTTCCAAGCAGGCTTTACGCCGTCTCTCCTTGAAAATCTGCTTCACCTGCAGAACAAGAGGATGAAAATAGTGTCAAAGCAACAGGAAATGTAGTGAAAGTTGGGGTTACATGAATAGTGGAGATCTCATGAGTAATAATTCCTAAAGAACAGCAGAGATTTCATGATAAAATCAAGCACTGTCACTGCACCACCAAGCTTAAACTTCTAGGTGTGGCCTTAATCTCAGACTAGACTTAGCTTTGGCCAATATATGTTGGGATGGGAACACCACCTCTCTCCTTGTGTGTCAGGCTGCCCTGAACAGCTCTGCACCCTTGCTTCACCTGCACAGAGCCACCTGTGCATCTCTGTGCCACGGGACTCTTCCACCCTGAGTTCCCAGAAGGGAATAAGCAAAGCTCCCACAGCTCCCAGCTTCTCTGACTGGGAGTGGGTCCAAGGGGAAAGCTTTGATGCAATCCCACTCTGCTGTGCTGGGTGCACAGAGCAGAGTGCAGGAGCCCTCATTGCTCTGGACACTCAGGAGCAAACAAAAGCTGCAGTGGAAGCTCTCCAAATATTCAAGTGGGATTTACCAACACAAAGGCCTTTGCCATCTTGCTCTGCAGAGAGGAGCTGGGGGGGGGATTGGGCACAACTGGGACTGCCTGATAAACACTTAACAAAGGGAATCCCCTCTCTCTTCTGTCCCATGGAGAAAGGAGGGATTGGAATAATTTAACTCTTGTTTTCAGACCACATAGGTGCTATTTTACTATTTAAAGCTGTGAACTACAGTCCAGTGACTCCGGAGCTGCACAAAATTTAGTCAAGCCTACAGCTCAGGTTGCCTAGTCAGAAATTATTTTAAATTAGTTAGGAAGGAGTTCCATTTTCTTTGTCCCAGTCCAAGGTCTGTGCTGTTCCAAGATCTTCCACAGACACCCTTATCTCACCCTGTGTCTCTTTGCTTCAAATTATAAATTTGCAATAATTGAAGGGACTGTGACAGAACAGGTTAAGACTGAGAAAATGCTGTAATTTTTACTAAAATCCTTAAGGAAGAGAGTTTCCTGCACTCTGCAGGCTGAGTACAGGAAACTCTCAGGAGGAAATCAGTGGAAACAGTGTTTCAGGAGGAAATCATGTGGAAACCCTCAGGATTCAAGCCCCCAGAACTGTGAAATTGTAAGACAGAAACAGAAGCAGATGAGAGGTTTTGTTGGGTGATTCATTGCTGCTTGGCCTATACACTGCAAAAGCCTGTGTGTTTCAAAATTCATTCTGGAGCAGAGATTTCCATTTAAAAAGTAGCCCATTAACCTTTGATTTCCTGAATAAAGCATTCCACTTGGGATTATCCATCCATCCATCCATCCATCCATCCATCTCACTACTGGGTGGGCCTAGCTGGAGTGAGGGAGAATTTCTGCTCTTAGGGCACTCTGAATGTGCACCTTCTTCAAACCCGTTTTCAAAGCTTGCCATTGCAATTAGTTCTTCTTATTTTTTTTTTTTTTTTTTTTTTTTTTTTTTTTTTTTTTTTTTTTTTTTTTGTCATGAAAGGGTTTTGCTGGTGAAAAGAGACTTCCAGGACATGGAGAGTGGCTAATTATCCCCAGACTGGCTACAGCCCAGACCCCAACAGTGCAAATTGCCCTACTTCCCACAGCCTGCCCCGGCCTGGCTGGAGTTCACTCTCATTAACCTTTCCAACAAGGCTGCTGAGGAGGATCCCTCTGCATCTTTCTGTTTTGGGCTTTGAGGTGATTGGGGAGGAGTGATAAGAGCAGCTGATAACCAATGTCACTGCTCACAGGATTTAGCTGTGAGCTGGCAAGGGCAAAGAACCTCAAGGTGTGATGAGCCAGTGTCTCTGAGGGCAATAATGAAATATTTACAAAGGGCACTTGGCTGGTAGAACTCCTGGGGAAAGCTTTAAGCCTAAATCACACTCTGACCCTTCAGAAATTCTGCTTCCTCCTCCTCACAGCTTATCAGTAGTTCTTTTACTGTCTGATCTACCAGAATAAAACTGATCAGTTTTACTCATTCTTTTCAATCTCTGCTCTCTGAAGTTAGGCTTTATCGTTCATATTTAGGTCTAAATAAAAGTGATCTGTTTGGGGAGCGTGCTGAGCACTAAATTCTGTTAGAATTAATGTGAATGGCAGATATGTATTCCATAGATTAATAGATAATGGAATGTGTTTTCTATCAGTCTTACTGAAGATGATGAAAGTTTCTTGGGTAGAATTTAGCAACAATAATAAAAAAATTGAACACTCTATTTGTGATGTTGAACTCCCCTTAAGATACACAATTTCTACCAGCTTCATGAAGAGCTGTACAAAGAATATGCTTGTTATATAAAATATAAATAAAGGATACTTTAAAAGGTGAGGATAAAGGATATTTAAACAAATTACAACATTGCAGAAATGTAATATTGACAAGAGAGTCAGTTCTTCCAAAGCAAGCAGGCTGCAGCAGGGATCTCCCTCTCTGGCTGGGTGATCCTATCCCAGCAAGGATAACAAAGAGGAGAGGATTAGCTGGAAATATCATGAAATATCATTAAATATCATGACTTCATCCTGACAAGCGAGCTGATCTCTTTTCAAGCCCACAGCGCTGTATTCAGCTTTGTATTCCAGAGCTGGTGGTTGTTGGGGCTCTAAATAGGAGTGGTAATGGACTCAAGAAATGTGTGACAGAAAAAAATTATATAAACCCATCACTGCTCCACAAATTACCAATGAGATTTTAGCTGATTTTCAGTTCCAGTCATTGGTTCTTGGTAACCAATTGCTTTTTTTCAAAAGAACTTTACCTCTGACTATCTGGAGACTTGCAAAGCAGGAAAACCTGGCAGCCTTCACCAAACAGAGTTAGTGAGAGCCTCTGTCCATGGAGACATTGAAAAAAGAATTGGAAAAAGCCCTAAAAGTCACCTGGGGAGATAACTGTTCATTTGTCACGCTGTGACAAACCTGATGGATTTTTAGTGCTCTTACTGTGCCCATCACAGTTTTATCCACAATAAGAGAGAGAGTTTCTGACTTGTTGGGTACAAGAGAATTCAGAACCAACTTTCCAAAGCAGTATTTTGGCTTTTCTCTTCAACCAATTTGCTCTGACCCCTCTCCACTCGACAGTACTGCTTTCCTGCAGTATGGGATGAGAGAATCATGGAATCAGTGAGGCTGGAATAGGAATGAGTCCAAGCCATGATTGATCCCCACCATGCACTGAATGCCACATCCAGTCATTCCTTGGACACCTCCAGGGATCGGGACCCCAAACCTCCCTGGGCAGACCCTGCCAATGCCTGACCACCCTTTCTATGGAAAAACTCCTCCTGACATCCAACCTAAACCTCCCCTGGTGCAGCCTGAGGCTGTTTCCTCTTGTCCTGTCCCTGGGAGCAGAGCCTGGCCCACACTTGGCTACAGTGACCAGGTGTGGATGCAACAGCCTGGTCAGAGAGTGAGAAAACAGGTTTCATTTTCTCACAGTGAACTTGTGAGACTTTTTAGGGAGTCGTAGAAATCATGATAACTTGTTAGCATAAACAACCTGAAGGTTGTGTTTTTCTACTCTGTTTTTCTGTTCTTCTCAAGGACGGTTTGTGAGAAAGATGTTTTTGTTAGTTAGCCAATCAAGTAGAATGTGTCGAATCTGTCCATAAAAGAGAGCATTTTTCATATTAAACGCTCTTCTCCTGCAAACCAGCCTTCGAGTGAATTTGTGTCATTTCTGGCTCAACAGCAACAACCAGGTCCCCCCAGGATCTCCTTTTCTCCAGGCTGGAGAAGCTGGCACAGTGGGAATTTCCCTGGTACCTCCAGAGAGGTTTCTGGGAGTCCATTAACAAACAGGCCTGTGTTCAAATCCAGCTCTGTCTGGGGCTGATTGCTGATGTGCAAATGCTGTTGTTTTGCAGGATGACACAGACAGCATCTGCTGCCAGGAGCAGATAAACCGCTCGATCTACTGGGCCGACGGCTTCGTGTTCGTGTACTCCATCACGGACTACGAGAGCTTCCGCGCGCTGCGGCCGCTGCACCAGCACATCCGCAGGATCCACCCCAACGCCAACATCCCCCTGCTGCTCATGGCCAACAAGGGCGACCTGCTGCGGGCCAGGCAGGTGTCCTCCAAGGAGGGGCTGCAGCTGGCCTCCGAGCTGGGCGGCACCTACTGCGAGGTGTCGGCGCGGGAGAACTGCGAGGGCGTGCGCGAGGCCTTCCAGCAGCTGTGCCAGGAGCTCAGCAGGAGCAGCGGCAGCTGCAACGGCGAGAAGAGGAGAGGTCTGCACCTGGTGCGGCCCAAGTCACCCAACATGCAGGACTTGAAGAGGCGCTTGAAGCAGGCTCTGACTTCCAAAGGCAAATCTGGCACCACGCTTTGATGCGGCCGCCTGGGAATTGTGTTCTGGAGCCTTGGATAAAAAGGCAACAAGCGGGGAAAAAGGGGCAGCAGTTCAGCCATCAGGTTGTGTGGAGACTCTCAGGTCCTGTGAGAGACTCTTTTGTTGGGTCTTCACATCTTCCTCAAAAAGCCCCTGCTCGTTCAGCAAAGGAACTCATAGAATTTGCTCTCTGGGGCAAGGATTTCGAAACTCTGGTTTAAAAAAGAGATCATCCCAAGTAATTTCTTTTTTTTTTTAATTTGGAAAGGAGTGCAGTCAAATATCTTGGTGTTAAAAAGTGGGTTTTGTTAATGAGAATAATGAAATCATATTTTTAAGAGATGTGACTTCCCTTGGGGATGGTTGTGTTCCCAAACACAGGCAGTGAACTACAGCAGAACATGAGGGGAATGATGGGAGCTGTACTGAGCAAGAAAAATGGACCAGATCTGCTTCAGTACAAGACTGGAAAATAAATGAATTGATTCATTTAAATGAAGAGCATAAATAATGAAAAGTATTAATTGAAAGAAAGAGTTCTGAGCAATGGGGACAGATTTGTTTATATGCAAATTTAAGCCTTATGGTGTCTCCTTAAAGGGAGGTTTTTTAAAAAATCACTATTTTTTCAGATTATTTTTGTTTAAAAGCACAGTGACTGCTTCTGAAAGTGATTATTTGGGCTAAATACAAACTTGTGGCAGCGTTCTGTTGTCAGTTCCTCCATGGCATTTCTCACTTTTCTGAAGGTTTCTTGCATGGCAAAAGGGAAAAATAGATCAGAGTGGTATAAAACCTGCCAAAAAATGGATTGCACTGATCAAGAGCAATGAGGTCACCTAAAACTCTTAATTTTTTTTTTCCCCAAACTAGTTAGACTTCAAGTTCAAAATGCTTTTAGAGAAAAAAAGCCTTCACACAAAACATATTTACATCATTAGGTTGTCCGGGATTTTTTTAAGAAGAAAAGGTTTTATGACGCCTGAAATTTTTGGCTTTGGGAATTCATTATTTTGTTGAGTGTTTGTTGCTAAACCCAGGCTTCCCTGAACAGCTCCCAGAGCATCCCAGCCTGTCAGGACACATCCCAGTGGCAGCGTCTGGTTGTGCCTCAGCACGTCCAAGGATTTGGGGCTGCATCCCATGAACTGATTTATGGAACCAATAACAACAGCAGGGAGCTCCCAGCACCCCGTGCTCAGTGAGAGTGGGGAGGAACGGGCTTGGACCATGTGAAATTCATGATGCACCAACTCTTCTTCAAACAGAGCAGATGAGCAATTCAAGGACCATGAAATGAAGTCAAGCTCAGTGATTTATACTCAGGGACACTGGAGGGAAACCCGAGTTTGATGGATATGGAAAAACACTCCCAGCTGCAGTTTCATCTGCAAGACTGAGCTAAATCAACCTTTTCCTCATTAGGAGCAGCAAAAATGGAAATGGAGTCTGATGAGTATTTGTATAGCTCAGGGCTTTAAAATATACTTTGTATTTTTCATTTCCCTATATTAGACAGCTCTAGCCATGATTTTATCACCTGGATTTGCCTTATCTCCAGCTCACTTTCTGTTTTATTTATTGTTTTCCACAGCTGCTCATCTGAGAGTGTCTTGTGTTCTGATTCATTTAAGAGTCTTTCGTTCCCACAAATGCTCTGCACCTCGTTTTAAACACAGTTTCAAGTGGTATTAGGAGGGGAAAAGTTGGATCATCCAAAAAGGGACTCAAATTATATCAGGGAATTTTTACTTTGGCTTGTGCTTAATTAACGATTTAATGTTTGAGCAGTGTCATTAATCATCCCAGGCACTTTGGTATTTATGGCATGGAATTTCAACATTTTAAATTAATAATAGCACAGCTCAAATATTGAATGTGAAATTCAATAACTCAAATATTGAATCTAGAGATTCAATGGTTCAAATATTGAGTCTAAAGATTCAATAACAAGAAATAGAGCAGTTTGCAAGACACACAGAAGCTGAAGTATTTTTGTGTTGAAAAAATGATCACCAATTTTGAGTAGCAATTAACAATTTTGCCACTCCAGTACTGCATAACAAGGGCTAAATTTGCTGAAGACATTTTGCTGACATTGATTTGTTTGCAACTTCCTTCAGCTCAAATCCTTTCTAATTTGGGAAGAAAGGTCACCAAAATTCAAACCTGTCAATGTTTTAGTTTCATTAGTGGTTAATAAAAACATGTCAGGTCTTCCCTGAGTAGTGAATAAAATGGCTTCTTTATGTGTCACATATTTAAATATTCCTTGTTTACACTGAAATCTATTGTTTTCCCTTCTTACAGCCTAAGACACCCTGCTTTGGAAATATTCCTTATGTAAGGAAATACTCCTTATGCAAATAAGTATTCCCACATTCCTGGGGGGAGGAAAAAAAAATCTACATTTTGGCTAAAACCAAAAAAGATTGAAACATTTAAGTCTTCTCTTAGGTACTAACACGTGGCAAACATTTATTCTGCTACAGAAACTTTAGTATTTCCTTTGTTCATTGACCAGGAGTACGAATACTGGTTTTAAGCCAGGACTAACCATCCACAGAAGGCAGTAAAGCTCAGTATTTTTATTTGGGGTGCAGCAGCTGAGCTCCAGGACACCTCACTGTGCCCCAGAGGCAAGGCTGAAGGGCAGCACAAAAAGCAGGGAGAAAAGAATGCTATAGAATTAAGTGCCTAAAAATAATCCTGTAGGAGATCAAAGTTTAGTCATGTAGAACCTGATCCTGAATTAGAAACTTCAGGCTGCCAGGGGAAAACATGTATTCTACTGAAGGTTTAAAATTAACCCTCTAGAGAGAAAGTACTGCCACAAAGTCAAGAGGGGAGAGGGAAAGCAAAGATTTGAGAGTGTGGGGTGATTTTTGGATATCAAAGAAAATTCTCCTCTCAGTTCTATTGATTTAGTCCAGATTAACTCTGCTGGAATCAATACCAACAGCAGTGAACTGTAGAATTCCATCTTTCAAATGTTATTTTTTCTCATCCCTCATCATTCTCCTGAGCATTTTAAATCTTTGTGCACCATCTGGTTTTCAAGATGGTTTTACAGCTGGGTTTACTTGGGCACAAAGCAGTTGAGTGATTTGCCCCAAGGTTACACAGCTGAGCAAGTACTTGAGAGGAACTCCAGCTCTGTGTCCTTTGTAATTAATTCCCAACTCTCTACGACAACTCTCAGACCTTACACCTCCCTCAAGGTATGCACAAAGCACAGTGAGTTGTGTTGCACAGCAATGTAATTAAAAGCTGGGAAAAGTCTCTGAGATTTCACCTGTGTTGGGGACTGAGCAAAGTCTCAGTGGCAGGCTGGCAGCTCACAATTACAGCAAGGCAGGCTTGGGAGCCACTGGAGAGATTTCCTAATGGTTGTTTCTGTGTTCCTGTCAGCTGCATCTTGGCAGATGCCTTAATCTGAGTTACTCTGCCCATAGGTCACAGATATCTGTGACACGCTTGAGCATCCCTGGGACAGAATCACCAAGGAGAAAGAAAGGAATTGCCCCTATTTGCATAGGGATGGCTGAAATATTTACATCTGAACTCACATCTTGCTTCTGCATTCCTTTAAAACTCCACTGTTGTTTGGATCCCACATTTGCACCTGGAACAGAGGATAAAACCAGAAAATTCAAGTCCTGATTCCAGGCAACGACTCAGACAGAAATATTTGTATCCAGGACACATGGCTGCTCCCAGGATTTGTGTCAGGTGTACAAATGAAGAAGGAATAATTTTCTGAGACATCAAAAGAAACTTGCTCGGTACCAGAAAAGAGCTGTCTAATTGTTTTCCAAGGCAAGCTGGGTGGCTGCCAGCGGATTGTTACTGCTGGATTTCCCTCAGCCTACTGGCAAAGTAGATTTGGGGTCAAAATCCCACTGCAGAGTTTGCAGAGCCTGCACAGGCCCTGAGGCAGCAGAACACAATGAAATACTTGCTAATATTTCATGTTCATGGATTCTCAGAGCTCTGCTGAGCTGTGCCTGTCTCCTCTGGGGCTCACACAGGAAAACCACGGAATTAAAGTTAAAAAAGATCTCCAGCTTCACTTTAAAAGCTCAAAAGCAGGGACAATGGGGTAGAGAAGATGATCCAATCTATCACTAATGGAGACAAAGCAAGACTCTTCCTTTGATAATTTCTCACTGACTCTGCCCTCCTTGCCCCTTTCCATTCATGCCTTTGTTCTCATTTCACTTAGCAAGCAAAAACTTCTGCAATTCTTCTTTCTTTGCCTTAGAAACATACTTTTGCTGGCTAGTTTAAAATTTATTTCCAAATATTTGAGCTCCAAGCACGGTTTATAACAAAAGAAGAATGTCTGCTTAGTCTTTTGACCTTATTTACCTAAAGCATTTTAAAGCACAGCTACAGCTCTATGCTTTGAATTCCTGCCACTTCTCCCCAAGAGCTCTCACTTAGAGAGAGCTTAGCCCAATATTTCCTCCCCTTGTTTTGTGTTTACAGTGTTGGACTTATTAATGTTGCAGTCATTGCTTACTTAAACCTGTTCAGTTCTTAAATTTTGCTGCTCTCTCTGAAATCCCTTCCGTTTAATCAGACAGATTCTCTTCTCTAAGCAGCTGTGCAACTGGAAAAGGAGCTCAGAACAGCTGGTGGTTTTCTGCTCTGTCAGATTTTAGGCCATTATTGAAGATTTTGGAATACACATGAGCATGGAAAATGATGCAGCAAACCTACCTCTCATCTCCCTTCATCTGTAGCTGGTGCAATAATTTTATCTGTCATGAAGTGGACAAAGTTCATCCTAAATGATAATGTTTTCTCCTACAGATGGAAAAACACCAAATATGAAGCAGAGAGCTGAGCTGATAGACTGCAAACCCTGGGATCCAATTCATTCAGGAGCTGTCACACCAATCTTCTCTTCTTTAGAAGATACATTTTTTACATTTTCCCTCTTATCCAAAAGGGTTTCAAGACGGAGCCTCTGCATCTCATCACACAGACACTTCCCGTCCCCTCCAGCAGGTCAGGGGAAGCTGCACATTTTCCAGGGCTGATGGGTGAAACTATGCGTGTCTGTGCTGTTATGAGGGATGATTGTGGAGACTGTTCCTAAGGACGTTTTTCTGCTCTCTGGCCAGTAATGCAGAACACTCACAATCAGTAACTGGTCATTTGGAAAAGATACGAGGGGGGTTTGTGCTGAATCTGGAGACACTCTGTACCTTCTCTGATGGTTAGAAAGCTCACCAGATAAGCAGAGGTTGGGTTTTTTCTGAGTCTGCCTTTGAACTCTCACAGAGAGAGCTGAATTATTTCACTTTTGGTTGTGATCCAGGTTTCCAGATGCTTGCAGAAGCCACCACTCTTTGCTGTTGTGCATTGTATTTCACTTCAAAACCCAATATTTTCCTATGCCATGATGAAAAAACTAATTTGGAACCTCACATTAATAATGTAACAGCCTATTCTCCTGATTCCCTGTTTTTGATGAAGGTCATGTCTTTGCATTTATTGAGGACCTGAACTGAAACTCATGCTCTGTCAGCAAAGGTGTTTGGCCAGGGTGCCCAGAGCAGCTGTGGCTGCCCCTGGATCCCTGGCAGTGTCCCAGGCCAGGCTGGACAGGGCTTGGAGCAGCCTGGGATAGTGGGAACTGTCCCTGCCCAGGGTAGGGGGTGTGACTGGATGGGATTTAAGGTCTCTTCTAACCCAAACCCTTCCATGACTCTGTGGTTTTGAATGAACAAGACTCTTCATTCTTTACGCAGCAGGACAAGGCACACCCCAGCAGTTCTGTGACTGTCAGCAAAGAGCAGTGGGATCAGGCAATAAAAGAGGAATCCAATCTTTGAATTACTCTCTTGTCTGCCTTTGATTTTCCACAAGGGAGACTGACCCTCCCTCAAGCTCTGGGAAAGGTGACAGGCTGGTGGTGCTGCTGGATATAAAGGAGGTGATGGTGGCAATTCTGCCTTGGCAGTCTGTGCTCCAATCCCTCCATCTGGGAATGATGGCAGAGGTCAACATCTGTAGGAACCTCTCAAATGCCCCAAGAAAGGTTACTGGGAACTGTCAGCTCTCTGAGGCTGAACCAAAAGGTTCTTTCTGTGAACTGTACATCTGGAGATGCTCTGCTGAAAAGGAAACCCAGAATCCAGGCCTGGAGGCCATGAGTGTTTCCCATCCACATCCCTTGGGAGCAGCGGTGAAAACCCCACGTCTTCATCACCTTCCAGCACACATGGTCCCATCAGGCCAATGTCAAAGTCACTTCTGCTCCTGAAGGACTGCCATGGTGCTGCTGTTCCCAGTGCAAACACTGGGAATGGAGGGTTGGAGTTGCCCTTCTCCTTCACCCTTTCATCTGCCAAGACCACCTATGAAGTGCAGAACCCAAGAGTTAGCACCAGATACCAAATATATCTGACAAGTGTTCATCAGTCTGTGCTGGAGAGCAGGAGCTGGCTCTCAGGAGAGTCCTCATCTGCCAAAAGAGCAGCTTTTAAAGCCCAGAATACATACTTGTGTCAGGCCTGTGAAATGATACATTTTATATGTAAGTGCTGTTCTGTGAGAGTTATTTATTAGGCAGCTTTAAAGAGAGCAAGAAGTTTTGTTTCTAAATCCTGAGTGCTAATCATTGAAAGTCCTCATTTTATCTGTTTTTGTAGCTTTAATTTTAGCCATTTGCACTTCTGAACCTCAAACCATGGAATGAAGTGAAACACATGGAGCCAGAGGTTCATCTCTTTATACATTTGGAAATGACATTTTCACCACACTGCAAATACATCTCAGCACTGGAAGAATCAAAAATCTTGAGTAGGGCTGGGAGAATACGTTCAGTTTGCAAAGTCCAGACACTCCTGAATTCCAGTGCTGTGGCTTCTGGGAAGAGCTGCTGGTAAGACAACAACAGACATCTAAAACCCATCAATGCTCAGCACCCACTTACACGTGGTTTGCAAGGAGTTTGAAAGCCAAGGCATCCCAGGATGAGGGGAAAGGCTCTCAAAGGGTTAAATGCTTCCTGCCTTTAATCTAGAATCACGTAATGTGGAATGAATGTTTCAGCTCAAACTGTTTCCTCACTCTGACAGTTTCATGGTGTGAGGTCAAAGTGTGGGAGAGATGGGGAGAGGAGAGGGGGAGCATGGAGTGGTGAGCTGCTAAATCCAGAGAGACACATCCAGAGAAATAAAAAAGATGGATTCTCCAGCAGCCTCAACCCATCTGGGATGGCTGTGATGGAGCCATGGCTAAATGTGTGGGACTTTAAGGACTTCCTGCTCTGGGCTCCCTCTGCTCGTCCCTTGTGCTCCTGCTCGGCTCCGGGCACCGTTCCCACGCCACGTTGCAAAACGTGCCTCGAGTTTCTCACAGTGGCTCTGCCTGGACACAAAGTGCAGCTCCAGTCCTTCCTGCACCCTGCACATGCAGGAGATGGGATTCCTCTGGGGATACTACTGGCTGTATTTATTTTCCCTTCCTGTGTGGACCTTTCCTATGCAGCCAGGTCTGTTCCGTGCACCAAAGCGCTCTGCCCAGTGCAGAAAACTTCAATTTAAAGCAGATTTCAAATTCATTTGGTTTTTTGAACCAACCATCACTTCTTACACCAAAAGTGGCCTGGTTTGATTTCCTTTGCAGGCCCTCCTACAAGGACAAAACACTCAGTCATGGCTGTCTCCATGTCAAAATACATTTCTACAGATCACTGCACCACAATCATCTTTTTCCTTGTAGTTCTCACCTACTTTGCCAGGGGAAGAAGTTTTCATTTGGAGAATTATTGAATATTGTGCCCATCAACATAAACTTTTAATTGCTGATACAAGGATTGAGAGTAAAGGAAAACATAAACAATTACACAAACACTTAATTAAATGCATTACATGCCCTCTGTGTTAAGCCAAGCACAACAGTCTCGACCTCCCTGTTTTCACCCTGGGTTACTCAGCCCACCCCAAATCCTTTTTTTTCTTCCTTAAACACATCCGAGCAAGAGCACCACGTGCTCCTTTGTGGGGCTGATGTTTTGGCATGTGATGGAGTGTGACAGGATCATGGTCTCCCCCAGAGGTCACCTCTGCAGCCCCCAGCTGCCCTGACTGGCTGCTTGCACATCAGTGCAGTGACCCCACAATTTCTGCCCAATTCACTCCCCACAAGGAGCAAAGGTAAGGACATCCCCTCCCCAGCCCATGGCAGGAACACAGGGACGCTCAGTAGATCAGCCTGCTGCTGAGAATAGTAAATTCTGCATCTTCCCACCAAATGATAACAAACGTCTGAAGGGAATCAGCTGACAAATCCTCTTGCTCAACACCACTCGTCCCTAAGCTGCATGAAAAAAACAAACTCCTTTCATGGCAGGAAATCCTCAGGCCAGTTTGTCACCAGGATTCAGACAGATTAAATAACAGACCTGCTAACAGTGGATTTTGAGTGGTGAATGATACAGCCAGAAAAGCTGGACAGCAAGCATTTCTGTGGCCTGAGAGGTACAAATCCTATTTTTAAGATAGACGTGGGTTCTAATGCTTTCAGGATAAAGATGCAGGCTAAAGATGCAGTAGGATTCTAGAACTCCTTTTAGGAGTGATTTAGGAAAAGGTCAAACTCCTGCCCACAGCTCCAAACATTCTATTTCTAAAATGGGCCACATAAAAATTCCCTAGGCCAGACCTGCCAGTTTTCAGCATCCAGCTTCAGCCTTCGAACAGAACTGGAAGATCCTAATTTAAATCTCTTTTTTAGTGCTTCTCTGTGTATTTTGGAATGTCCTTTATGGGACGCTAGCAGTTCCTCTGATCCCATGTCTTCACATTCCCTTTGTGCTGGGCATGTTTTCCTGCTGGTACAGTGTAATCCAAGGGGCCAGGAGCACAGCTGGTTGTCCCCCCCCCCACCATGCTTCAGTTCCAGTGAAATTAAAATGATTTTTTCCTTCCTTTGCAAAGTGTTTTGAGACCTATTGATCAAAACCCCTGTGTGCAAGCCAGGTGTCAGAGTGTTTTTAATATTCAATTGCTGCTCCCTCGTGCAGAAGAGCTGGTGGTTTGTTATTAATAGGGTAGGAAGTGGGGATTAAACTTTGCTCTCTAATTACAAACAAAAGCTAGAAGAGCTCTGTAGCTTCTGGATAAACCTAGGAATGAGCAACTGTTTCTAAGGCAAGTGAATCCCAGAAGCAGAAACCCAGATTGATGTCTCACAGGGAGCTGAATTAAAACAAGGTTGGGTTGGCAGGCTGCCTCCTCTTCACCTTGTGAATATTCTCCAAGGGAGGGATCTGGAATATAACTGCTCTGATGCAGGGTTTCCTGTTGCAAATGCTCTCTGCGGCCTGGGATTTTTGTTAATATGTGCCTAAGCCACATTTTTGAGTGGTGTAAATTGCCATAGCACCAGGTGAGTTTTGGGGATCAAAAGAAATCCTGGCTTTTGTTAGTTGAGGGTTTAATCCAGACTGAAAATCATCCCTAGCAAAAGCCATCTCTGAGGCTGGGGAGGCAGTTCCACCCTGCAGGTGAAGCAGGGCACCCATCTCCCAAAGCCCAGGGTACAGCTGCAATTTCAGGAAGAGCTGTGCAGGGTAGCCTTGGAATCTTCTGGGCATCTCCATGAAATCACACGGAAAAAGTTTCAGAGCTGTGTAAACAAAACTCTGCCTGTTCAGTGGCCTCGCTGATTTGCTCTGAACTCCTTGTGCATATTTTGCATTCACTTTCCAGGAATAGCCCAGTGAGATTCACCCTGGCCCAAGAATTCCTGGTGACTGGGATTGATATCTTTGGGATATCCAATTCCCTTTTGTGCAGCACCAGATGGCTACAAGGGATGTGGGAGCTCTGATCCACCTGTGGGCCACAGGACTATCACATAACAAATCTGATACTGCAGCAACAGCCAAATGGACTATTTATAGGTGCATATAGGTTCTATATGGTACAGAAGGTCATGGGGTCCTGCTGGTGCATCCAGGGAGCGCAGCCACGCCAGGCCCAGCCCTGCAAGCTGCAGAGCTCCCTTAGCAGAGAGCTGCATTCTAATTAACAATTCTGGCTGCAAAATGCAGCCCTGTGCTAACACAGGCCTGCTGCTCCCACTTTGGGAGCTGGTTTGGTCAGAATTCCCGGGCGACTCACTGCCCCACACTCCATTGTGTGATGTGGTCTGCCCTTGGAGCTGCACAGCTGGGAATTTGTTCTGGAAAGGCTGCACGCTCACCCGCCCGCCGCAGCAACAATGCAATGGGATTTGTCCCTAAGTGCTCATAATTAACAAAGCACAACCCGTGTAATCATCCAGCCCTGCTCAACATCAATGGAAAAATACACAGACAAAGAATTACCTCCCCACTGCTTTTGAATGGCACAATAAAGTAAATAATCTGACCACAAGAATTCAGGGAGCCAAACAAAGCCTGAACCCAGCAGCAGCAGCAGCATCTCCCTGTCTTTAAAGCTCAAGCAGTGTTTAAAAGATGCTCTCTGCTATGAGCAGCTTTCCAAGTGCTGCACACTTGCTGTGCCATGAGCTGGACATGTGGCAGTGTCCTGGGAACATCCCAGCTCACCAAACATCTTCATTTATTACAACATCAGTGATGGCAGGAGCTGTGCCTGCCCAGAAATCCAGGTCTCAGAAAGAGCTCACATAAAAATAAACAGGACTCGCTTGGGCTGTTACTTAGCAGGGCATAAAAGCAGCTGAGGAGATACTGATTAAAATGGTCATGGAAAATTTGGGTCATACTATTTAAATTCAGTTTTCTGGTTATGTTCCTTCTTTGGTGTGTCTCCCTCCCTCTGCTGTTTCAGATGCTGAAGGCAGCTACAGAAGCACCAAGATCTTTGAGTGCTCTTCTGACTCTTCACACCAAATTTACCTCTCGGTGTTGCAGTGAGTCCAGATACTCCAAAAAGAGATCAGCACTACCTGTGAAGAAAAGAGCAGGAAATAAAATGAACTATAAGGAGCCACTTGGCCCAGTTCATTACGTGAGTTCCATGGCAGCCAAAAATTTTAAAAACATAAATTTAGTACCATCTTATTTCAAGCAATTGTGGAGCAATAGCAAAAAGAAAAACAAAAACAAAACAAAACAAAAAACCCCAAACAAACAAAACACCCAAACCCATAAAAAACCCCTTGCCGCTGTCAACCTGTTTTTCTATTCGTACTTCTGTGTGCATGAGATCTTCCACTTGATTTCAGTAGATTAGCTTCTTGAATAATTTTTTGCCTTGAAAGTCCACCCTCTTTTAAGAAAAATCATTTAACCTGAATTCTAAGTAGAAAAAAGGAGCTTGAACATGTAGAGGGTGCTACAGTTGTGATTCCCAGATCACTGATTTTTTACAAGGCCATGAGAAAAGACCTGCAGCTGCCCTGCAGAACTGTACTCTCTCTTTCAATCTTTCAGCTGAAAATGCTGGACAGGTGCATGACAGTCCTTTCTTTCTGGCTAAAAGCACTTTATAACACCAACAAATCTGAGAATTGGGAGTCTAGGCTAGATTAGGCTTTAAAGAAAGGATAACAGCAAGTAAGTTTTGCATTCTATTAAGTCTATAAGTTATTATTCTTCATTTGTCCCTCATTTCTGTAATGTCCTCCTTACATTTTCCATGGAGGCTTTTCTCTGTCACTGAGGGTTTTTTTTGAGGTTTTTGTTTTCTGTGTCACTCAGGTTTTTGTTGTGCCACTTGTGAGGGACAGAAGGGCTGTGTGAAGGGGGGTTCTTTACACCAGAGTTTAGGGGCAACTTTTTCCACTACCAAAATCCCAAACGATGTGCTTTGACTGCTCCCACTCAGGCATCCACACAAGCATCTGGGGATGGAATGGAAGGGAATGGCAGCTCACCAGATGTCCACGGTGTGTAACTGATCCATGTGGACATCAGGGCAGAATTTGGCAAAATATCAGCTGGACATCATAGTTAAACCACAGAAAACAAGGCTTGCTGTAAGAATTTTGCTGTAGATAGAAAACTATTAAAAAAATAAATGGTAACAGAACGGACCAAAAAGGACTGGACTGGTGTTGGCCAGTTACTCATATTGCTGAAGGATCAGACTTGTAAGATATTTTTCTGCAGGACCCTGCCAGGACTGTCAGAACAGGTGAGTGAAACTTGCTGATGCTGTACAGCTGAGAGGCATCATTAATATACAGCACCTTACAGGAAGAATGGCATTCCTCTGGAGAGCTGGATCATGGTAATGGGAAGCAAGAACAAATGCCTTGGGACTGAGAACAAGAATTTCTCCTCTAATCAGTCAGGAGCAACACAGGAAGAGAGAGGCCAGAGTATATTACACACATGTATGGATGTCATTGTGCTACAGCTCTGAAAAAGGAAATGGAATCTGAGGGTAAAATAATTACAGCAGAGCTGGGGCTGGGAGTGGCACTCACAGAGTGCCAGAGACCTTCCCTGCTCCCGCCCCAGCCCTGGCCACCCATACTCAGTGCAGGACAGGAATAACTGGGGGCAGGAAACCTGTCCCACCACAAGAGGCTGAAGCTGTGATTGTAATTTTTTATCTGTGACATCCAAAGAGCCTGGAGAGGGTACAAGTGTGGGTTCATGTCCGTGTGAGATAGCACATGGAAATAGGAGCTCAGGTGGGATTTAGGGCCCCACTGCAACCTCCACCTGCTTGTTCTGCCTCACAGGCTGCTCATCTCCCTCCTGCTGACACAAACATGCTGCAGCCACCTGGCAAGGGAGGCAGAACACTGATCCATCCAGAGAACAATACAGCAGCAACGCAGAGGTTGTTTTTCTAGATCCAGTCTCCAGACAGTCAAGCAGCCTGGGCTTCTTTGAAACCTGAGATGGCTCAGTGGATGGTGATTTGGGAATCCTGGCCAAGTCTTATTTCCATTGTAGAGAGAGGGTCCCAAAGATGCCCTCTTTGGGTGTGTGGAATGTATGCCCAGAAGAAACAAAGCTGCTTGCTCCACACCCCTTGGAGTGCTGGGGACAAATTTGTTAGCTAAGGAAGAACACTGAGCAGGAATTCCTGAGGAAAGTGGCCATGGATTCCCAGTGGTGTGGGAATTAGAAGCTGGCTCCATCCATGGCAGCAGGTGAAGCTCCAAGAAGCAGGGCCATGGTTTGGGTGCTTGTCACAAGTGCTGGGGCCCCAGTGACTGCAAACCTGCAATGACACCTACTGGTAACCAGAGATGTTCCTGCGAGCAAACCGAGCCTGCTTCCTTCCAAACCGAAGGGATTCATTTCATACCCCGGCTTTCCAGCACCGAGGTTTCCCACAGTGCTGTTGTGCATCCTAGCACAGGAAGCTGTGCTCTGCTTAGCCACATTTCCACACCACTCATTTTCAATTTCTGTCTCCTGGTCTGAGCTGAAAAATCCATATTGGAGTCGTCAGTGTGTGCCCAGTGTGGGCACTGGGAACCCAGCGCTCCTCTCCACCAGCCCAGCCAGATGTGGATGGCATGGACATCTCCTGCACCACCCTGTGTCTCCACACCAATGGTTCTGTTATCCTACAGAACACGAGTTACCCATAAACTTCCTTCTTAGCACACCTGCTCCCTGAAAGCCTTGGAAGGCGACCCTCTGTATCTGCAGCTGCCACAGATAACACCCAGATCACCCCTGAACTGGTGACGTGAAGCAAGCAGCACTTCCAGTAAAACATCCTAATGCAGAGAGCAGTGGAAAACAAGGGTGCTGATCTTACACTGGAAAGTCCCAGAGCCAGTGATAAAATTTCCCTAAAATTCTCTTTTTTTCCCACCTTAAGAAGACTTTGACCAAATCTGTGGAGGACTGGTGGTGCACCGAGCACTTCAGCAGGCAGGGGAAAGCAGGAGATGCGGCCAGACTATACAAAATCTCAGTCCTCAGCTCAGATTTGGCACTGGGCTTGCTCATTTTGAAGACATAATGTGGAAAGAAAGGGAGTGGGAAGGGAGGAACCATCTCTTTGGAAGCTGGATGGGTTTTAACCTGTATCCTGTCAGTCTGCTGGAACACTGCCAGAATGATTTCTGCTTGGACAGGCTGCCATAAATTACAGGAGAAATCCAAGCAGAGAAATTAGTCTCAGGAATCCCAGTGGAGTGTTTCTTACTGAATTCCTCAGATTTGTCCCAAATTTTAAATTATCTCCTTTGTCTTTTTCTAACATATTTCTGTGTGACACTACAACCATGAACAAATAATGAAGGTTCCCTAAATTATTTCTAAGACTGTAACACTTGAAGTTATTCATTTACATTAAAGAAAATCCAGGGTGAGAATGTTCTGTATTTGTTAGTAGGTAAAGAGCTGGACAGAGGGATTATCTGCTGGCACCCCTGAAGAGCACGCAGCCCAGATTAATGTCAGTACCTCTGGATCTCTCCAGAGCACACATAAATATGTCTGAGGGTCAGTTTTCCAACTTCTCTCTACAACTGGGAGAAGTAAGCATTTGAAGGGCACACTTTGTCTTATCCTGGACATCTGGAAATATCTCTGCCAGGATGAGATGAATCGTGCCTCAGAGAGGAACCTATTTTTCCCTTATTTGGACACACCATATATATCAACCTTACACAACAGATATGAAACCTGGTCTAAAAGATCGTGTAAGGAGAGTCTGGACAACTCTCTGGTGTGGCAAATATTTAGTGTGGAGAGATGAGCTCTGCCTTCATGTTGCAAGAGAGATTTTCTTGCCTCAGCCTTTGCTGTACATTGCATGAACTTCTACTGCAAAGACCTAAAGAGAGGCTCTGCTAATTCCTTTTATGAAGAGATCACAATTTTTTAAACTAAATTTTCAGCTGAAATAGGCTTGATATGATCTCATTAGCTCACATATTTTAATGCTTACCATTAGCTCTTTGAAAAATTCAAGTGGGACAAATGACACCCACAAGGACTGGGCACACAGAGCTCCAGTGGCTCTTCCTGTGGCACAAAACCTCTGAGCCAAGGCTGTACCAAGGAGTACCCGTCACAGATGAGGGGTGAGGGCTACTACTGCATCATATTTCTCTTGTTTTTCTATCAAATCTCCCCATGGTTCAGAGTCTCTTATGTTTGAGACACCAGAAGCAAAATGAGCTGGAGGTGAAATTTCCTACAGCAGTTTCCAGGAGTTTTCCCTCACATTAAATGTTTCTGGGAGCTGTTACTACAGTAACTGAGGGGCAATTCCTGCCCAGCACAGAAAACCACTATAGCCTGCAGAGCAGTATTTGGGCTCTTAATTTGGGCATAAGGAGTGTTTTGCTCATCCCAGACTTTCTGTGCTAAAATAACATGTAGAACACACTCTCTTATGTGCCTCCAGGAAACAATTCAGCTTCCAAATGGGCTGCTTTGCCATGGCTGTAAGAGACAGAACTAATACAGTATTTACTTAATCTGGCAATTTTTGAAATCTTCCTTTAATTAGAGCTAGATACAGTCTGTTCCTGAAATTCATTTATTTATACTACTCGGCGTCCCCACTGATAGAATCAAATAAAAACTCTGCCTGCAAATATGTTTTTCCTCCTGCATTTAGAGCTCATGGCATTCCACAACACTTTGAGGCCAAAGTCTGCGACTTAAGAGAACCAATTCTTTGGCAGGAGTCACTTCTTGTGAAACTATTTTTGGCCCAGAACAACAAGGCTTATGTAGCTCCCCACAGTTCCTATCACCAAAATACCACAGGCTGTTGTGGAACGAAAAGGAGTCATGGGGCTAAGCCAATGTCCTTTGGATCATTGGAAACCCACAGGCTGATCCAATTTAAGATTCTGTTTTATGAAAAGATGGATTTCCTTTTTCCCCCAAACCACATCATCATGAATACTTGTCCAGCCAGGTGTTTCTCTGTGGATCAGCTCCTGAAGCACTCGAGTGGAGGTGTCCAGCTCCCATTTCTGTGGATGTCTGGGATAACCAGACAATGGGAATCTCCTGGATTTATCTCATGAGTCTCACACAGTCTGCAGGGGAAATGAGGGTGGTTTTCATTGCATGATTCCCTGCAATGTGGCAGACACCTCCAAAGGAGCTCTCTGAAAAGTCTGCTCAGAGGCAACACTCAGAGCATCCTGAGCCACACCGTGACAGCAAGCCAGGAAAGGTGGGAATTGATTCTGGAGAACCTCAGAGTGCTTGGCAAAGGCCAGTGTCTCACAGGGTGAGGGATTTTTTTTCTCCCTCAAGCCCCAATCCTGAGCATTATCCTCTTGCTGTGTGCAGAGGGGTGGTGTCTCTGCATGCTGCCACACACAGGGATATAGTTCCTGCACTTTCCCAGGGTACAAGGCTTGACACAGAAAAGCTAACATGTAAAAGTCTCTTTTCCTCCCCCTTTGGAATTATTTCTACCTTTGCAAAGAAAGGGGAAACAAATGTAATTTCACCCACAGAGCATCGTAACATTTTACAGCCTTCTAGCAATGAAAGCAGCAACAGAAAATTTGGAAAAACAGAACCAAAGCTGCTGGATGCCAGTATGCAATTAATCCCTTTTCATTTGCTACTTCAGATTTTATTAATATAACAGAAGGGAAAAGAATGGATCAGGGCTGAATCAAACACTTCACACCAAGAAGAGTCAGGATTTCTTTTCTAAAATCTTGTTATTTTCTAGCATACAATAGAAACCAAATGTCTCCATCAGGATTAGGCCATAAGCCACCCACAAAAACCAAGCATTGCCAAATATAAACTGTCCCAATTCTGGGTTTTTTTTTTTCCTGTCAGCAAACAAAACACCATCAGCTTGTTTACACGGAGCTTTACAATTAAATAAGACAAAAATTCAACAGCTGATTTGCATGATTTTCCATGCAAATGGAGCATTTATCAAGAAAGGTGGGAACGGCCAGTTCTCTCACCAGGTTAAATTGCATGGCTTAAAATGTGTAACGAGGAACCACAATAAAAGAGCAAGGCAGGGTGAAAGGCCAAGCATTCCCATTTTCCATTAATTAGGAACCTTTAGTCACTGCAGAGTGCGGGTGCAGCACAGGCAATGATCAGCATGGCTTTCAGGGAGAGCTTTTCTAAACCCATAAATACATTTATTAAAACGTTGACTCCTTCCCCGACATGGAACTCCATGGAACTGATCCTGCTGCACCCCTGGGCAAGGCCCAGTGGCTTCTTGTCTTTTTATATTGCTGAAGGAGTGGCTTGATCCTGCCTCTGAAAGCATCAAACACAGGGGTGCTGTTCATGTAACAAGGAATGGTGGTTAAAATCCTGGAAAACTGCTACAAAAACCCATTTGACACCCAGACAACTGGATATTCCATCAAAGGTAGACCAGCCAACAAGGAAAACCACAACTCAGGGATGGAGTCTGTTTTTGAACATTTCCAAACATAAGGCTTTAGGATTTAATTTATCATAGGTTTAAACTGCAGGCTGAGATATGAGCACATTTTTCAATTACATTTGCACTTTCACAGAGTTTTACATTCAGATCAAATGCTGGATTAGAAGTGTTTCAATGGTTTCCATCCATCTTGTCAGACAGCCTCAGTTCTGGGTATTTGTTCTGTGTATTTTTATTTAAGACCATGACACAGAGCAAAGCTTTGTGGATCAGCATATTAAGGGCTTATTGCTATTGTTTGGAGAGATGCTTGTTCACCCAATTAAAAAAAAAAATCTGACATTCAGTAAATCAACATGATGTGAAGAACATTTCAGTTTCAAAAGATGAGATCATGTAACCTTAACTTTTCTGTCTGTTATTTACAGTGGGTAGGCAGAACTCTCACAGTTGTGCTTTTCAACAGCCTTCATATATTTAGTCAGAAATCTCTGTTTCTGGAAGCTTTCTGTGTTGTCATGGAAATTATCACCACGTCCCTAAGACTAGGATAGCATTTTTTGACAAATTACAGGAGATAGAGGAGAATATTTTGGCATAAGAATACTTAGAAGAAAAAGAAATCACATGTTTTTGGACCCTAAAAAGGCATCCAATTAAAGATGACTCTTTAATCTCTGCCCATGCTTTATAACCAGTCAAGTACAAAGTCTACCAATCTGCAGGAGATACTTTTTTGCAGGATTCAATGCAATCCCTCTATATCATCCAGGGAAGATTGGCCAGGACACCTCAGGCTGCTTCCAACCTTTTTTCCTAAGCATCACATCCCAAAACCTAAGAACAAACCACACCAGAACATAAGGTTCTCAGGAAGATTTCTGATCATTTTAATCTGAATCTTGCAGACTTTTTCAGGTATAGACACCCTGTGCAATCACCAGGTCTCCAAACCTTTGAAAATTGCTCCTACATAAAAATCACCCAACAGTGATTTTCAACAGCAGAAGAAACTCTTCCCAGGTAAGGAAAGGGATGTGAAAAACAATTTTAGCTGAAGAGAAAAGATACTTTCCTCCTGTTGCTGCACTCTAAGCTCTGCAAAGGTGTCCCAGGAATCTGGGAAGCAAAGAAGGAGGAGGATCCTGTAGAACCCAACTTTGCCTTCACCAGGCCTTGGGAGGTGAGAAAAAAAGGCTGATCACAGAAAGATTATAGCCCAGATAACAAAGAATCCAGCTTGTGCTAAAACAGCAACCCTGCTCCCTTTCCTGGTTACCTGGACTCACTGGCTAGAACACTAAAGAATAAAAAATTCCTGCTGCTTTCCATTTAGGGCATAACTAATTATCTATGAACAGAAATAGCAGTTAAGCAGCTGCCTAAAACCCAAAATACGTAAATTTTTTCATATAAACAGAACTGATACTTTTCATATTTTTAAAGTGAAAACAAAGGGAAAAATTAAACCTGAAAAAAAGTCAAGAAATGTTTTCATATTTTTGGGTTTTTTTTTTTTCAGAGACATTAATCATTTTGGCTTTCCAACAATTTCTAAAATTAATTTAAACTTTTTTTTTTCTTTTTTTTTTTAATGCAAGTAGCACAATACAGGAGTACATGGAATCAAAGTAAGGATATTTCAACCTGTTGCTGGCTGCATATGGCCAGAGCACAAATTTGTACCAGAAGGAGGGAACAGGCTAGATAGGGAAGTCCCCATCCCTGGAGGGATTTAAAAGATGTGTAAATGTGGCACTTGGGGACATGGGTTAGTGGTGGCCTTGGCACTGCTGGACTTGATGATCTTAAAGGTCTTTTCCAACCTCAATTATTCTGAGATTCTACATCTGAACTGCTTTTAGTCCAGTTCCTGGAAAATCTATAAAAATACTCGATGAATCAGAGCCTGCATTTTAAAAAGCTCATAGTAATGAATTGAAAATAATTTTGTTGGTTTTTTTTTTCCTAGTATTGATATTCAAAACAGTAACTCACTTCAAGAATTTGGAGTTTCAAAATTTTATCTGCCTCGCTACTTTCTAATTGATAAAAGCACCCCTTTTCACCTATAAAAGGTTTCTCACATGAAAGGAGATTTGGCAAAGTGGGGCGGTCCTGAAATAAGCCTCAACAAATCCCAGGTGCTTTGAGTTTCACCTTTCAAAACGACCTTGAGTGCTCAAGCAGCAATTCCAGCCACCGACCAGGAGAGAGCAGGCACAGACAAGGGTTTGAGGATGCAGCCCAAAGTCGCGGCGAGCTCCTGGTTTAAGTGCTAAAGCTGAGAAAAGGAGTAGGATGATTTTAAGGCCATTATTTAATGGTGTGTGCGTATGATTGAAGGTCTCCAAATGGCAAACGTTTCAGCTGACATTAAAGGAGGAAGTTTCCTGCCAAAGGACAAAACCTCCTCCTCAAAAAACAAATCTAATCCCTGATCTTCTTCCTGGCAGACAATAACTTGTTTCAGCGCAATCATTTAATTCAAAAGAATAAAGAAACTTCCAAGCCTGAAAACCACACAGAGAAGTGTTTCAACACAGCCCACCCCAGCCTTGTAATAGAGCCAGGGCTGCTCCACTGGGATTGGGATGGCTTTGGAAGCTGGAATGGTTAAAGCTCCTTTGGGATGGGGATGGTTTGGAGGCTGGAATGGTTAAAGGCCTGCACACAAGGGGCAGGGAAAGACAAACAAGCCTCAAAGGCACAACACACCCCCTGGACCTGATAGCATCCTCCAGCCACTTCAAAAGAGCCCAGGTCTGTTTGATATTCCCTTTCCCTCCTTGAATTTGGAAACATGTAAACAGGGAGAGCTGGGCCAGCAGCTTTGAGCTGAAGGCAGGAGCTGCAGAGGGAAGTGGGAGGGGAGCAGGGCCCAGCTGGCCTGGCCTGGCTGTGGTCAGACGGGAAGGGCTCTCTGCTGCTGGCTCCTGGAGATCAAACAGCACATACAGCCTGGAGAATATATGGCTTTATACATCTGGGAACTTCCTGGCCTGGCACATGGTTACCCTGGAGCATTTTGTGCCAGGTCTCCTCTGCTTGCTGTCCGGGTTTTGTTGCAGCTCCTGAGAGCTGTCCAGCTTCTCTGGATGACCTCACTCCTGGAACTTGCTGTGCACATGTAGTCCTCAGCCTTTGGAATAAGGAGGACACTTTAAACAGCCACAGGAGAAAACCAAAAACCTGCAACCCTAAAGGATGCAAATCCAGGAAGAAAGCAAAAATAACCCAGTGTTTATTATTTTTAGGTTAGTGAGAATTTTATGAACCATCTCATAGCTGGATGTCTGACTCATGATACTTAAAAGCTTGAGGATGTCAAACCTATAATTATTTACTACTGGAAAATCAAAGAGAAACAGCAATTTTCATAAACCTCAAGCTTCAGAACAGAAGCCAATCTCTGCTTGCACCAAGAGCCTCTTTTTGAAGTAGGTTATTTTAGAAAGGCCCTTTATGGAAATTCCTCTAAAACATCCTGTCCTGATGTCTGCTGGAGAGGGCAAATGAATAAATGACCCCTGGTCAGATGGGTCAGCACTTCCCCAAGCAATGAGGTGCCTGCTGACCAAAATCTGTGCTCAGCAAAACATGTGAATAATTCCTCAAGGCTCACTAAAGCCACCCCAAGATGTCACCACTTTTGTTGCTACTGTGTTAGAGAATAAGAGGGAAAAAACCCACTTTGCCTGAGCTTCTGTGAGTTATTATTTCCACCCAGAGCTCTTCACCAAGAGGAACTTCTCATCATCTCTCTCCATAGCCCTCACTGAGATTCCCAGCCTGCCTTCAAAGTACCATTTTACAGCTCCACAGAACTTTTCCAGCTGTTCTTTGCAAAACAAATTCCTGCTGCCCTTCCACCTGTACCAATCAAATCCCACCATCTTCTTTCTTGCTTAAAACTGGGGTCACTTTGCCCATTTCCTGATACTGACATTGCAGGGTTGGGCTTTTAATTCCCACCACTGCTATCAAAACTACTCCAGGCACCAAAAAGCTACAGAAGAAACATCTTTGGATAGTGAAGCTTTTCCCTTCCCCGAATTTTTGAAATTCAGTTGGGATGAGCTTCCAGCAGCACTTGTGCAAACAGGGCTGTGCTGCAGAGCAAAGCAGGACAGAAACGAGATGGAAAGGCTGCCGTGTGTGCGCCCTGTGAAAGGTCGTGTGAGGCTGCAGCTGGCTCTGAAAGGCTCCCCAGGAAAGCCCTTCCTGCGAGTGAGCGCCTGGGTGGGGATGGCCCGCGCACAGCGGCTTTTGTTCCGCGTTTGTCTGAATGCCTTTGGAAGCCTCTTCCATGAAGAGCTGCGCTTTCCTCCTCCTCTGCTCCTTCCTTCTCCCACTTTCATGTTTTGTACTTCAGAGCTGGGCTGTTCTGCTGGCCAGGGTCAGCACAAGGTCATGACTTGTGACAGGAGGTTAATGTAGTTGTTAAGTAACGACGTGAGTCTTTTCAATGGCATGAATATTCCACCCCACCCTCTCGCAGACGCGCACACGCTCGCTGTCTCTCGGCTGAGTCCTCGGGAATGGCAGGGCGCTCGTGGCAGGCTCTTGGACACCGTGCCGTGCACTTGCACCTATTTCAATTACCACTTACCCAGCTACAGGAGGTATTTTATACCTAGACTTAATTCGTTGAAGGATTTCTGGTCATTTCAAGAAGTTTGGCAAATATTTTGACTGCTTTTTGATAGCTGAAAATGATAAATATTGAGTGTGCTGTTGACACTATATTGTGGGCAAGGACAGGACCCAAATCTCTAAATTTGCTGGAAGTTTGCCGTATTCATTTACTTTAAGGGAGTCTGCAGATGTCACAGAAACTGCAAACAAACCCATGACTAAAGTTAGTTCAAAAAATTTTAAAAGTTGTATCATTTTCAACACATATACTCAGGAAATAGCTTAGGTGATCTGGGTGAGACTTTTGGGCATGGAGATGTGAAAATCATGGAACTGTATTTCAAGATTGAAGTTTTGAAGCCAGAGCACATTGATGTGAGCATTGTTTTTAAGAGGATGAGGAGGAAGAGGGAGATTGAAGAAGATTTAGAAAGTGTCAGGCCAAGAAACACTAAACCTTTTTCCACCCTCATCTGACAAGCCCCAAATGAGTGCATTATTGGACCAATACCTTAACAGGTATTTGCCATTTCTGTTTTCTGTTCTTCAGATGAACAGTTATCCAGCATAACTCAGAGTGGGATACTGGAGGAGATATCAATATCCTAATATGGTACAAGGTTTGATAACCTCATAAGAGCATGAGAGGGCCAATAGCTATGGCTGGAGAAGAGAAATCCCACTGTCTGCTTTGCTAATGACAGCTCTGTCTGTGTCTCCGAATTCTGAAAGGGGTCTCATTTACCTCCCTCCCTTAATCTGGTGCGAACCTTTTGATCTCAGCTGGATCTGGGCCCTCAGTTTACAAAGCACCGTTAAAGACAGATAAGCCTCCCGAAAACAAATCGTTCAAATCAGAAGACCCTAGAAAAGAAGCCAAGTGATCTCAAGTCAAAAATCTGCAACCTTGCTAAGATTTTGAATCCAAGAGAGAAGGGGTAGAGGTGAGCTCTACCTATGTCTGACTCTAAATATGAATCAGAGCAGCAAGCAAAACCAACTGCACAACTTCCCTCCCGGAAAGAGAAAATCCTAATCTATTAATTTAACAGACTTTTCTCAATCTGTGGTAATCACACAGCTTCAGACTTGCAAATTCTTGCAGTTGTGTTGGATTTGTAAATCACCAGGTATTTCCCAGGTACCTTTCACAGTGTGACAGAGCTATCAGGGAAAGAAAGCAGATCCCATTTCTCCAGAAAAGCAGATGTCAAAGCATTTTGATTTTTTTTTTTTTTTTTTTTTTTTTTTTTGGTCAGAACTGGGAATACAATGGGATTTTTGGGCTGCAGTGTAAACTGCAAAGCTGTGATTAATAATTCATAGCCAATACCAACCAGTAGAAACACAGACATTCCAAAGTGAATTCCTCTTTGATGCAACACCTCTGGAAGGTGCTGTCCCAAGAAGTGCTGTCTCACAAGGTGACACATCCAAGCAGGGCCGTGCCACTCACCAGAGATCCCCAGGTGTCACGGGCAGGAAAGGAAACCCAGCTGTGCTGTTTTCCTCCCCAGCTCAGCTGTTACCCAATTGATGGGTGCGGTGCTGGTGCTGTGGAATCGCTCTCAAAGGACTGACACCTATCCAACACTGCCTTGATTTTGTTTCAGACCTCCAAAGGATTATTTGAGGTAAACATAGAAAATAAATACAGTAATTTACTATTTTATGTGCAGCCTATTGTGTGATTTTGTCATGTCTTCTGTGTTGCTTGCTCGGTGACAGCTTTGATGTTCCGGATGGGTCTGATGCTGTTGCCGAGCCAGAAGCACCAGGTTTTGCTTTAGACACTTGTCCCTGAAGAAGCTGAAAGAACAACTGCTGTGGCTTTCTGTTGGTTTCCATGAATGTACGGCAGCTGCCCCGTTATAAAGCAGCCTACAAACATCTGTGAGGGGCCCCAGAGCAGGCAGGTGTTCCTCTGCGCCAGAGATGGGCAGAGAGCAGCGTTAAACACGGCAGGACAATGAGGGGCCGGAGGGAACTGGGGCTTTGATTTCCTAAAAATCTGCTGAGGCGTTTGGGAGAGGGAATGCTCAGAACCAGCCCTGGGGCAAACCACAGGCAGCACAATCTGTTCCTTCTTTCTTGCCCCGAGGGGATTTCTAATCTTGGTTTGCAGCTACTCCTCTCTCCCAGCTATGCTCCATGTCCATTGTATTCAGACCCACCAAAGGGCTCATATCCCAGGATTTCCTCTCTGAATTCCAGCTAAGAGTGGCTAAACAGGGCCTGGATTCACCTCTAGCCCAAAACAATTTTTATTTCCCAGTCCCAGAAGAGCGATTCTTCTCTGCTATTTACTTTTGTGGTTGAAAAGAAACCAAAACTCTTCTCCCCCTTGGATTTCTGTTGTAGAAACTTCCTCAAGACTCTTACTGTTTATCTGTGATCTCTGGAATGTGATCTGGATTCCCATCTGCATCCCATGTTTAATGTATAGTACAAGTGTATCAGCATTTAAAAACAGATTATAATATGTTTTGTCCAGGTGCTGATTGTTGGAAAAAATATTTAACTCAAGAACCTGAAAGCCAAGCAGGGAAAGAAATTATTTACAACAACATCACACTATGATGAAAAAATAGACAATTTGGGTAGAATAGTAAAAGTTACTAAAGTATAAAAATGCCTCTGAAGGGAAATCTGGCAATGAACACATGGAGGTAAGGATAACTGGGAAATGTGCTATGGACTAACAGAAAGAGGCTGGAGAGCTGTGGGACAGAGCCCAGCACAAAACGTGCCAGCAGAGGGTACTCCTACTTTACCTCTGCAGTGCTCCCAAGGAAGGGACAGCCCCGGGGACAGCAGAGGACCTTCAGGGACAAGGGAAGCGGCTGAAGGGATGCTCACGGCTCTCCTGTCGCTAAGGAGCTTCGTTAGTAATGGAGCAAGGGAAAGAACACAAATCTTTGTTGCCAAACACAATGATCTATAGGTTGTTTCCAAAAAGCTGCTCTTTAACCCTCAGGCTTCCAGAACAAGTAGAAGGTCACAACTGTTAAAAACAGCTGGATTGATGGAATTATCCTAATGGATTTTTTAATGCTTTGTAGCCAAATTGTTACAGGCAAAGGAATAAAAGTCCAAGTGTAAGTAATATTATCAGTGTATGTGCTCATAGCAAGGCAGATTGGAAAAAACTGAATATAAGCACTTTACCTATGCTTGCAGGCATTAATTGATATGAAATCAATAAGAAAATAATGTAGGCATGCATTGATTTGAAAAATAAATCCACAAATCTCTTTGCTGAAGCACTGAAACCACTATAAAACCTGGGGTTTGAGCAGGGCTCATTCTCCATCAGATCCTGCTTCCATCACAGAGCTGAGCTTGGAGTAGCCAGGATATCCAGCAGAAAAGCCCAAACCCCAACCATTCCTCAGGGAAAAGGGAAAGTAGGCAGTGAGATTTTTTGATAATAAAGGCAGCCTGAAAGCAGCAAAAAAGTTCATGCCTCAGCTACCTCATGATCTACTGCTTTAAGAGCAGCTTAAAGTTTAGCTGCAGTGCTCAGAGTAACCTCATCTGGATTGCTGCCCTGTGACCACACAGGACAAGGGCTCGGGGAACTGAGCTCGGTGTCATCCAGGGACAGGTTTTTGACCTCCTCCTTTACTCACACCCTCACCTGCAGTGTTGTTGTAGTCAGGCAGAGAACACTCCTGTTTGCAGAGGTTTTGCTGAACTGAAAATCTGTGTTGGTGTCAGCATTTTTGTTTGTGCATGGACAACTAACCCTAATTAACACAGATTATTCCCCCTATTTCATTTTATTATTATCTTATTTGAACCAAACTTTGCTTTGGATTGCAACAATGTGATAGATTTACACTACTCTGTGCCAAGGTCCATGGAAGCAACATCTCCGTGCCAAGAAAAAGGAATTTTCTTGTGATGTACTTACAAAATAGCCTTTTCAGAAGTAACATTTCATAACCAATGTTTAATAACACAAAATTACGGAGTATCAAGTTGCTTTTTACCTTGCTTTGAACCCTAAATTAACTGCTACTGTAACATCACTACTGCAGCTCAGCCATATCAGGGATAAAAATAGCATGCCTGGCTTGGACTTGGGGCCTTATCTGGCAAATTCTTCCCAAAATTCCACACATGAGCTTTCCTCTCCCCCGCAGCAAATTAAGCCACTCAGGAAGCTTCCTTCTTCCAGAAAGCAAGAGGAGTGCTGAGCTAATTTCCACAATTAGCAAAAGAATAAAGACAAACAGAAGCGGATGTAAATAAGAATAAAATTGAGTTCTTGAGAACTCTTCTTGAGTTCTATTAAACGCGTTCTTTGTTGTCCTGTAGCGACTAAACTACACTTTCTAAATCAGTAACCTGAACTGGAAACTGGGAGTCTGCCAGCAGGCAAATCTGCACATTAATATCTGCAAAGTGCTTTTTGATGATTGGGGGAAAAGAGATTAAGAAAGACCAAGGGTTATGAGTAAAGAAGACAAACTTGCCAGTGGCCTCATCAGCAGAGGGGAGCTGCCATGGCTGGTGAGGAATGCAGCTGGGCCAGAAATCAAAAGATGTCGTGTGACAAAAGATGTCCTGTGAGCTGCACAACCAAAAAACAGCACCTTCAGCCGCAGGAGAGAATTGCTGGATCCATGAGATGGAGTAGGCAGTTGATAATATTGTTTGGGTGATTCATTTTTTGGGGATATATTTCAGTCCCACAGCTGAAGAAATTCTTAACCAGCTAAACCTTGGTATGCAGATTAATAGTTTGGATTTCCCTCACTTAAGCTGGGCTGTAGAATTTGTGGGTTTGGCCTTTTTGCTTGGTTGTTTGTTTATTTGTTTGGGTTTTTTCCCCCCAGTTTTTAATATATAATGATCATTACTTTGACCATTGAATCTTCTGAAAAATGTAGAAAGGATAACACTAGAAGTGAGCAGTGATTTCTGATCTTGAATAGATTTAATGTCAAATCACTTCCTGTCAGCAAACACACTGGGATGTAGCAGGTGATATTCCCAGAGCAGCTGGTTCCTAAACACCCCTGAGGAGGATACACGCTGTAGCTGTTGCATTTCTTCTGAATTCAGAGCTGGGCTCCACATTTCAACCAAAAGGGGAAGTTAAAGGGGGTTATGACCAAAATAGCAGATTTAATTTATGTACTTCAGTGAATATTATATGACAGATGTGTTCCATTTCACCCGACATCAATTGAGTTGTTATTAAAATTATTATTCATTTCTTGAGTACATTTCTTGTTTTAATGTACAATAAGGAGGAGAGAATTGGTGTGGAGCAGGCTCTTTCCAGGTCCACCATAGGAGCACCTTGGTCAAAACACAAATGGAGGCCCTTCTGGTGAAGATCTATTTAAAATACCTGCAGTCACAGACATGTTCCATTTCTGAAAGTAACTCTTTCATACCAGATCCCTTCATTTTTCCTGTAAAACTATTTTTACTTCAGTATTTTGAAGACATTACAAGTGTGGATGACTGGGCTGGAGGCAGATGTGCCTCATCCCAACCTCTTTTATTATGTTCAGACAGCAGAATCTTAACTTGAGCCAAGCAAATTATTCACAGGCAAACCCCACCTGACTTCATAGCACATTTGCTAGCACTGCACGGAAGAGGTGTGTTTTTTTTCTTATGCTAAGTCACCTCTGGAATGTATTTAACGAGCTCGTTCTTCCTAAGTCATGCATAGCTTAAATTCAGGGCAGGCCGCTAAAACTGGTCAGAACAGTCTCTGAAGGCTGCTCTCATCGTTTGACAAGACCTATAAAATACCTATAAAATACCCTCAAACAGTCTTGTGGACAAAAGCACAAAACCCTTGGTTTCAGCAGATGGCGACTTGAGGTTCATGGGGAGAAGTGGCAGGAAGAGAATCACTGTTGGAATGTCCTGTGTCACATGCAGCACCTTTGTTTGTGACTGGACTTACCACCATCCTTTGCATCTGAATTCAGCTTAATGGGGAAGCACAGAAGACTTTCATTACTGCAACGATCCATAATTATGGCCAGCAAACTGGATGTCATACATCCATGAAAACCCTCAGAAAATCTGTGGCATCTGGTCCAGAATTTCTGGTGGCAGCTCTGCAGAATCCCATTTCTCCAGAAAAGAGCCTAAAGTACAGAAGTATACAGGGTTTAATGACTGGGTCTGCCAAAACCCAGCTCCAAGCTGTGACAGAACTGTGTTGAAGTATTCCTATGAAAGGTTTATTCTATTTTTACAGCTGTATTACTTTTATGACTCTTCAGATTTCTATTTTAGAGGTCACCTAGAGAAGCAGAAGTGATGTACAAGTACAAAGATTATGTAAAGTCCTACAGCTGGGGTTGCAGTGTGTTTTCCAAGGAATCTGGGACAGCAGCACCCAAGTGGTGGCTCCTTCTCACATCATCTCCAGTGGCACTGCAGCAAGCAGAGGAAAACCAGAGCTGCAGGGATGGGATGGTGCAGAGTTCCTGACTGACAGCTAACAGAATGTAACCTCTGGATTTGGAAATGAAGCAGCTTGGTCCAGGAATGTGAGAAATAACTCCTAGCAGAGGCCACAGTAGCATTTTCAGAGAAGTTCTATTAATTATATAACTGTACTTGAAGCAGCTGTATTGCTTCTTTCTCTGATCTTCTCTCAGTGCAGAATGAATTCTTGTGGATTAGCTTGTTAATAGACAATCCTATTTAGTGGGTATCTGTGCTGCAAGGCAGCCTTGGCTTCCCACCCATCCAGTCTGGAATGTTTATATTTAGCTATTTTCTGGAAACTGAGCTCCAGCTGCAGCACATAGCAATTATTTGGATGGATCTTGTTTTTCCTCAGGATATGTCTATTTTTTTGGTGTAGACTGAGCAGTCTTGCTGGAAATATGTCACTTTGCCTGAACAAAGTTTTGAAGAAAAATGTGTTTAACTAGTATGGCTCCAGATCTGTGTTACAGCTTGATGAGACTTGCAGCCATCCCACATTCCTTTGGGATGTATATTACTGTTATTAAGAATTGATTTGTAAATACCTAAGGTATTCCAGGGCAACGCTAGTAACTGGAAACTCCAGGGAGAAAAGAAATGTCAAATTATTTCAGTACATTTTGCCTCTCTAACAAACATCTTGACATTTCCTGATTTTGAGATGCTTCTTCACGCTGTTGGAGGATGGTGCTAAACACAGTGAAATAAATGGACACTGAGCCTCTCTTCTGTTCCAGAAGTAAGTGAAAATCAGGCACCAAAGGAATAATCCCTATGAAGATATTTTCTATATGCATGTTTAAATTCCTCTGGCACCTGCTGTGCTGAAGGGATTGCAGCAAGCTGTGGATGAAGAAGTGATGAGAGGAACCTGTCCGTTTTTATGAGTTTTGGGATCATTGTCCTTTACCATTCTTTACATAGCTGTCACAGTTCCTGGTCCCACTGCTGATGGCTGCTTTGACACTCAGGACTTGCAGTCATTTCTTGAGCCCAGGTGTGGGCTGTAAATGTATTGCTGGGTGAAATATCACAAAAAAGAGACACCTTGAGAGATTCTGCTTTTGAAAATGGTTTCAAAGGTGTTGTGGTGGCATGAACCAAGAGGATCTCTGGTTTAATTTTCCAAATAGAGGTGTCTTCAACACACTGTATGGCCAAGCAGCCCTTGCTGAAGCAGAAAAGTGGAAGAAGCCTGGGCCAAGCATTATCCTCTGGCAGACAAGTCCAGATGAAAGGTGATCAAATCCCCAAACTCATACCTACCAAGGATTTTGCATTTATGCTGGAGAAATAAAGGTGCTCTATTACCTTGCAGCAGTGACAGAGCAAGCCCTGAACACACTGCAGGGATGCCCCACTGTGCTCTGTGCTCCACAGTCACTGCTGCTGCTCCCACACTCGTGGCAGGGAGTTTGCTCCCCCAGGAGCAGGGCTGCAGACTTCCCGTGGCTCCTGCCTCTCCAGGAAGATCAGAGCTGCACAGCCCCACTTGGGACCCAAGGGGAAGTGTTTCCTGTCAGAGACAGGATAACACCCCTGGACACACACAGCCCTTTCCTCTGGCACAGCTGCCCAAGAAGCTCATAAACACAGAAAATCAAGTTTGTTTTTAACCAGTTAGCAGAACAAAAGTGGCTGGAGGTCAAATTCTAAATCCTGCAGGAGCACGTTATTTACTACAGACTCTGTATCAGAGAGCAGCAGTACCTCCCAGGCACAAAGCTGTATAGATAATATTCCTGAATTGGATCAAGTCTCCTCAGTATCTGTTATCAGTTTTAACTAAGAGAATAGTGTTGTAATTACAGGCTATAAAGTAAATTGAGCACCATTCTTGCTATATAGAAATAATTGCTGGAAACACGGTACCTTATCTCTTTTCTTCAAGAAATTAATAAGGAAGGGGAGTCAAGCTTTTGGGCTAAGCACCACAAAGATAAGTTCATTCCTGTAAAATAATAAAGGAGAATTCAGTGGGACCGAAAATTGGCCTAATGAAATATTATTTTATTTACTGCTACAGAATCATTTTGTGGTGGATGAAGTATTTCTGAACTCTCGTTGAAAATACTGCAACAGAGCATTATGACAAAAAGAAATGTGAGTTGGTTACAAAGAAGCTGCAGCATTTCAACAGTATAATTTAAAAATGAAGGGACAGGCATCAATATTATTCACAACAGCAAACCCAGGAAGTGATTTTCTTCATATATTTTTTTTATCCTCATATTATCATATCTGCTCTGCTGCAAAAAGCCAGATGGGTTTTTCCCCTCCTAAGAAAAGCCAGATGCCTTCTTTATATCTGCCAACAGGCACTTTTCTGGAAGCAGGGAATCAGTCTGTTTACATCTAATGAAAACATCCTACAGATCCATCAAATAAAGTACTCCAACATTGTTAGTAACTGCCCACTGTTAAAAAAACACCACAAGGATAAATAATGTAAAATAGTCCTAAATCATTACTAATACATCCAAGATTCTTGTGTTTTATTTTTTAATAGTCTGTTTGCTCCCATTTTAAAATTCCAAACACTTGGACTTCCACTACTCCCTATAAAACACAGTGTGCAATGCACAGGTAGCACTAATTTACAGCAAACATAACAAAATACTGTGAAAGCAACAAAGAAAGTGATAGAATCTGGCAGAATGAATCCAAACAAAATGTTTGGAGCCTTGGGTTCACCAGAATGCCCTCGGTCCTCATGCACACGTGCTTCCATCACTGCTTTCCACAAAAGGGAGATTCCAGGGCATTTGATCATAAATTCCTGGGATGACTCTCTCTCCATGCTTGTGGGATTTGTTTTTTAATTGTGTTTACATTCTTGTGTGTGGGTTGGGAATTTTGTTTTGTTTGTGATGAAACATCAAAGTTGAATCCCAGATTAATGCTGTGCAGTTGTATATTCCTTGCACCTTCCCACAAGAGGACAGCCACACACACAGAGCTAACAAGTTTTATGCAAATTTAATGGAATTAAACTAATCTGCAAATCTTTGCATGATGTGTTTTTGCTTTCTCCTCCAATTTTCTTGCTGTTATTTTTCCAATTATTTTGCTTATTGAACACCATTTTTCCGATTAAAAAAAAAAAAAAAAGCTGCCTGAATCTTCTGAAATAAAAGAATTCATAATCTGTAACCACACAAATTTATTCAGTTGATATTTAAATTCTGTTTGCCAGAAAGCTGCATTTTAATCCTGACACATGCACTGCACAGGATTGTGGACATTAGTCTTTCCCACACAGTGGTTACCGTACAAATCACACACAGGAAATTATCAGCAGTGCAACCAGATAAAACTCAACCCGAGATTGCTGGGTTTTGTGATAGAGAGTCTTTGCAGCTCTCAAAAGCTACACAAGTAATTCAGCAGAAGTGCTAGTAAATAAAAACTCCTTGAGTTGTGCAGAACTTTGGCATTTCAAAATCAATAGACCAGAGTGTGGGGTTTGTGAGAGGTGCCAGAGAAAGCACAGCTGACTGAGATTCCCACCAACACCAATTTAACCAAAGTCAACATTTGAGTGTTATCCCAGAAACTATTTCTCTCCCAAATATTGAGATGCTTTCCATGCAAAACACTTACATCTGAGCCTCCTCTTCAGGTTTACACAACACATTAACTGCCAGCACAACAATCCAGTGGAGCAATTAATTTACACTTCGCAAACTGAATATTCAGCTGTGGTTTGGGATCCTTCTTCACCAGGATCAGTTTCATATTTCGCCACTTCACCCTTCTGACTACTTCTTTAGCATTTCTAGGGAAGAATCCCATCCATCCATTCCACCTCTGAATTATAAACTAGATTGGGGAGCTCCATTTGGCTTTAGAAATATATCCATCTATTTTAAATGTGTTTATATATTTAACGTAAAATATATTTATAGAGATTTTCACCTGGTTTGTTTTTCAGCTGGATCAGTGTCCTGCTCTGGCTCACAGTGCAGAGCTGAGCATTGGTGTGCCTTGTTGCCAGGGCAGGAACAGGAGCAGGTAGGAACCAGTAATACAGCAAAGTCTTTGTGTCATTAAGACAAGCCTTATTTAAGAGGTGTCTGCTTTTGCCTGGGCTAAAAAATAAATTAATTTCAGTTCCTTACATTTGTGTTAGCTCTGCAGAAGAGACCTGTGTCCTCTGTGAGTCCATTTAGCAGCTATGACTCAGTGGGATTCCTTTATTACAAAACCAAACCAGAATTCCAGCACGCTTATACAATAAACTTTCACCAGGTCTTAATTATGTATGGTCACACTGTCCACTCAGAAAGACCTGATAAAAATCTCCAGCGAGTGCTAACTTGACAGAATTCCTCATTCTGAAGATTTGCATCCATTTGAGATTTCCCTGGGGTTTGTCTCCCCAGTACCCCAAGTTCACCCACACATTTCCTGTCCTCACCCTGGAGCTGCACGGAAGAGGGAATGGTTCTGTGCTAAGGTTTAAACCTCTGCCCTTGGGAGTTCTCCAGCCCTACAGAGCTCAGTTTAAGCTTTGCCTGTTTACAGGCCGGGCTGTTCAGTAGACATGAGCTCTGGATTAATGAGTTCAGGCTCAGGTGTGAGGCTGGGGTGCACACCCAGCCTGATGTCTCTGCACCAGGTTCTGGTGCTCATGTCTGAGCTGGCAATGCACTTCCAGGTTTATTCCTAAAATATTTTTTGTTCACAATGATCGGATGGATGCTACCCAGCCTCCTAAGCCTTGGTGCTTCAGAGGCAATCCTATCTGACATTTATCCTAACCAAAACAAAATCGATGGGTTTGCAAATCTGGATCATAATTCTCAGCTGAGCCCTACAAAATCACCTTACACTTCATGTCCTGTGGAAACATGGATCTCATGTGGGCAAAGATGGATTGTTGGCATGCCTCAATTCCGTTAGATTTCCAAGAATTATGTAAATAAAATAATGAAAGCACCTTGCTGCTTTTTCAGTACATGGTGTACCTCCTACATCCTCACCTGTGCAACACAAAGAGCCCCCACTCACTCCCAAGCACAGCTCACAGTCCCTCATTGTAAGACTTCAACAGACAAAAACAGAGAACAGAATGAATTAATGAGGTAGCGATGAACCAGAAAAACTCCATAGAAAATCTGACACAAAAGAGACAAACTGAATTTAAAAACTGATATAAAATCATAGAATGGCTTGGCTTGGAAAGGACCTTAAATATCATTTAGTTCCAGTCTCCAAATAAAAGATGGTCTCTTCTCTCATTTATTGAATATGAATGAATAACACAGATCCCCAGCCCTATTAAAGCAGAGAAGGTGTTTTCAGGACATGGAAAGGACTTTCTCCTGCCTCCATTTAGGTCTATATCAGCAACTCTCACATCCTAAATGATCAAATGCAGACAGGCGTGTGCTAGTTCCATCTACATTACATTACCTCTCAGTGTACAAAAGTTCCCTTCCTAATAAATCCTCCTCTAAACCGCTGGTTCAAAGTTCTATTTTCTTTTCTTTATTGTCACAACGTCATCTTGTTTATTACTCCATGACCCTCTTGTCTGCAGAAAGAGCAATTCCAAGGCTGTGTGGTGAACAAGAGAAAGAAATTATAACCCAGAGGCTACGATGGGCTAGGTCTTGCGGGGTTGGTCTCTTTCTTTGGGAGGAATTCCAAGCTTGGACATAGGGCTAAAACAGCTTGGAAACTTTTAAACCCCATGTGCCTGGTTTGTCATTTTGCTGGTTTGAAGCAGGAAAGTTCCAGGGAGTTGCCTCAATAGGAACACTGGAACCTGGAACTACTTGGAGTTTATAGAAATGACAGGTAAATCAGCACTCCCTGGTATCCAGTGCCATCTTTTCCTCTGACGGGAGCAGGAATTGTCCCTGAGGGGAGCAGGGATGCTTTGAGGGGAGCAGGGATTGTGCCGAGGGCCGTGGGAATTGCTGGAAGGGAAGGGAAATTGACGTGAGGGAAGCAGGGATACCCCCAGGGGATGGGGATTGCCTTGAGGGCAGCAGGGATGCCCCAAAGAGAGCCGGGATGCCCTGAGGGAAGGAGGAATGCTCTGAGGGGAGTGGGACTACCTCGAGGGGGAACTGCGCTGAGGGCAGGAGGGATGCCCTGAGGGCAGCGGGCGGTCAAGGCCCGGGATGTGCCCCGAGGGAGTGGGGATGCCCTGAGGGGAGCTGGAAGCCGAGGCCCGGGATGTGCCCCGAGGACGCCCTGAGGGGAGCTGGAAGCCGAGGCCCGGGACGTGCCCCGAGGGCAGTGGGGATGCCCTGAGGGCGGCGGGCGGTCGAGGCCCGGGACGCGCCGCGGCTCCTCCGGCGGGGCGGGCCCAGGCCGCCGGGTGTGCGCGGCCCGGGGAGGCGGTGGCGGCGGCGGAGGAGGCGGAGGCGGTGAGGGGAGGGCAGGGCTGGGTTGAGCCGTGCCGGGCGGGCGGGCGAGTGACACCTGGGCGGCTGCGCTGCCTCCTCCTCCTCTCACGTAGGTTTCGACTTTCTTCCCCGCCCGGAAACTTGGTGGAGGCGCCGCGCTCGCCGCCGTCGCAGGCCGGCTTGGCGCTGGGCTTGCAGCGCCTCTTCCCTCCCCATCCCGGGGTTGAGCGAGCCCTTTCCCGCTCCGGCGGCACCAGGTGAGCGGGGACGGTGTGGGGGGGTGTGAGGGGGTCCCGCCGGGACTGAGGGACGTGGGAGTCCCTGAGGAGGCACGGGGCTCCCACCGGGCTGAGCTTCCCTGAGGGACTCGGGGGGTCCCGGCCGGCTGAGCGCGGGAGTCCCTGGAGGGGTTCGGGGGCTCCCACCGGGGCTGAGGGGATGCGGAGTCCCTTGAGGGGCTCGGGGGGTCCCACTGGGGCTGAGGGGTTCCCTGACGGGCTCGGAGGGGGTCCCACCGGGGCTGAGGGGATGCGAGGTTCCCTGAGGGTCCCGCCGGGCTGAGGTCGGGGATGGCGGGTCCCCGAAGCTCCCGTTCTCCTAGCGGAGGGCTCGGCCGTGACCGCGGCCAGTGTCCCTTATCAGTGACACGGGCAGCGCAGGTGAAGGCTGCCGGCGGCAGGGTTTAACTCTTCACAGCTGGTGCCTGGGCAGGACCCACCAAACCCGGCGGTTTTCTGCTTGTGGGGCTCGCAGGGAGGCAGCGGGGCAAAAATGTCTTTGCTAGGAGACGGAGAGCGGCAAAGTCGGCGAGTTTGCTGGTAATTAATGCAGGGAGAAAAATGCCTATAAATAGAAATTGAGATAAGCAAAACACAGCAATTGTGGACCTTTTGGAAATACCTTAAAGGTAAGAAGTACAGCTGATGATAAGGCTTAGTTTAACCCAAAGGCTAACCATCTATCTGTAAAGATTTTTATTTAAGAAGGGTTTTTTATTAGGGGTGTAAAGCGGGGTGGGACTGTGTGCTGCTGAAGGGCTGGTTCTGCTCTGCTCGGCTGGGTGCACTTGTTATCTCGAGGATAATGTCAGAACGAGAGAGATCTGATGGAGAAGGAGCAGACCAGGCAGCAGCCAGCTGATGCCAGCGCAGGAGGTGGCAGGGACAGCGGGACTGCCCCTTTCGGTGGCACTGCAGGCTTAGTTTGCTTTAAGCCCCGCTTGAAACGGCACTTTCAACTCCTTGAGCGGCTTTTGGTACCTACTTTACCTCCGGAAAGTAAGAAACGCAAAATAAGTGCTTCCCTGCTGCTTACCAAGCTGAAAAAGTGTCATGTTGAAACTTCTGCTCCAATTTTTTAGCCAAGGTGAAAGGACCAGAACATAAAGTTTCCATAGGAAAAACTATTACAGCTCAGGTGCAGATGTGAGTGGTAGGGGAGGTCTCTGCTGTTGCAGAGTGTGTCGCAGCAGGGGCACAGTGGAGATAATTGGCAGCCCAGAGAAGTTTCTGTCCCTGTCACAGAACCCCAGAGTTGTCCTGTGTAATCCTTAAGCCCCTGGGGGCTCCAGCAGCCCAAGGTTTGGGTGGTGTAGAGAGCTGGAGCTCTCCTGCAGCCGCACCAGTTGTGTGCTGTGCCTTTGAGGGACAGCGCTGACGTTTGTCCTTGATGCCGGAGCTCTTTTGGCAGCTCTCCAGCCAAGGGAGAAGAGATTGCACACATGGCTCCTTCAAAACAAAACTTCTTTCTCTGAAGTTGCACACTCCAAGTCGTCTTTCACAATTTCCCTGAGCAGATGTAGTGTGTCTGCTGCTGAAAGGGCCTAAGGCAGTGGGAATATTTATTCCCTCCCCCAAAGGGATTTGCTCCCTGGACCAGTTTATGAAGTCAGAACAGCACCAGTGCTTGTGCAGGGCAAAACAAAGGGGTCATACGGCTGGGGATGGAGCAGGGAAATGATAAACAGGAGGCCAGCCTTCTCTGGGGACTCCCCAGCTGGAAAACTCAGCCGTGCTGGAAATCCACACCTTCACTCTCCCTGTCTAAGTGTTATCATGCAAGCTGGGTGCAGATGGGATTCATTTAAATAACGGGGATTCACTGGGATAAACCCCAGGGGATGAACGGGAGAGGAGGACCTGTGGTGTGCAGCAAAAAGGACCATCTGTTGAATGACAAATTTCAGGTTTTTAACCAAATCATTACTGAGGGAGGTGAGTAAGAGTTAAGAAACCAACGCAGCCATATGGCCTGGGGAATGAGGGCTCTAAAAGGTGGAAGAAGCAGCTCCAGAAGGGACCTGGCAGCTACGTGACCTCTAAAAAACCCCCTGAGGTTTGAAAATAGCTGATTAAATAGGTTGAGATTGATTCTGGATAAATTTAGTGCTCCCTGAATGGCAATTCCAGTAACTCCTAGAAATTTTAATTAAAGGGTTTGTAAACTATAGTAGTGCAGTACTTCCCCAAATGCGGTTAATAAAAGAATTTACTCATTTATGGGATTGTAGAGTCTTAGACTTCCATACCTAAAAGAATAAATATCACTGCATAATAAAGTACTTGTAGCTCATGAAACATCCCTGCTGTATTTTCTCTTCTCCTTGCACTGCCATATATATCTTATTTTCTGCATTAAAATAAAAACTTCCTGCTGTAACAGCTCTATTGATTTCACTTTGAAAATGAAGCTGCATCATTTTATTCTGCTCGTGTGGATCTCCCCAGAGGAGTTGCAGCTGTTGCCTTACTCACAGGCCTGAATATGTTTTGCTGGTTTGATACAAAACCCTCTTGTTTGGCTTTTCCTTCTCAGTTTACTTTAGTGGTGCTGCTGGTACAGTTGTTAGGAATTGCATTTGACAGTCCCTCATCAGTTTATGGTCCCTGATTTATAGCACATAAAACGTTGCTCTTGGCTTAGAAATTTCTTGACACCAATGGAGTTTGAAAACAGGAAAATATCTGGCAGTTTTTCTGATATTTCAGATAAGAAATTGCCCATGAGTCAGTATCTCACAAGCCATCTAAAGGGTTAGAGGGGATTTAGATGAATGAGCAGTAAGAATTATTGTGCTGGTCCAGGAAAAAGCACTTAAGGCTGGAAGGAGGGAAATGGAATAAAGCTGGATTAATTTGGAGAGACAATCAGCAGCTTACAGCCAAAGGCTTTAAAAATTTTTTCATATATATAGTGATCCCCTAAGTTTAGAGGGTCCCTGTGCAAATTTTGTTTGGAGACTGCAGTGTTCCTTTTTTGAATATTCTCCAAGGGAAGCACTAGAAGGGATTATGTGTTTTTTAAATATGTTGTCTAACTTTGCCTGTACCTTAAATACTACTTTTTGCCTGTACCTAAATCATGCAAGTTTTGTAAACAGCTGCAGCAGAGCCTCTTTAAAAGCTGATTTTCTGACAGTTAAAAAGGAGTTGAAATAAAACTTGCCCTGTTCCCCTGAGGGTTCAAGGGATTTACCTGTGGCATCCGTGTGGCCGTTGCTGAAAGCCCAGTAAATCATAAGCAGCCCTATTTGTAAAGTTCCCAGACTTATCTGGGGATGGGGGGTTGATAACAGAGAAATTCTTCTCACCTAATAAATGCTGTTGCAGATCCCTACACAGCAAATAAATAACGGCAGCAGTCCCTGCCCTGGGAACTGAGAGCTGAGGATTTCCTCTTGAACATGGTCACAACTGACCGGGAACAAAAATTGCCGCGTGATTATTTCGAGGAGGATACATAAAAATAAACATAATGGCTCTCCTGGGCCTTTTAGTTCTTAGGCTAAAACCCAGTTCCCTGTGAGAGCAACACCTGGGCTACTTTAGCCCGAATCTCCGGGAGGTGAAAACCGAGCAGAGAAAGGCGATTCCTCCCCCTTCCCTCCCCACAGCCGCAGCGCAGGTCCTTCACGGCTGGCTCAGGAGGAATGTGGCTGCTGCGCTGATTTGGGAGCAGCTCAAGGACTTTGCTCTGTTGCTTCAGCTCTCGTAGCTGATGGGGCAGCCACTCCCATTTTAAATTTATTTTTAGAACGAGAGAAAATATAATTGTCGATTCACGCATATTGCAAATATGTGCCCATACGGCAAGATAACAATGGGTTTTAAAGTCCTGCTGCTGGTACCAGCTTGGACACGGCCTTAAATTGGGGTAAGATTTGAAAAGAAAGAAATACATCCCAAAATGCCTCTTGCAGTTTTGCTTCCCCCAGCTGTGAAGGTTTGAAGTCAATAAGATACACCCGGAGAAACTGTATGAAATTGGAGGAAAAGGCACCTTCAATTCCATGTGCAACTGTGTAAGCTCATGAACCATTAACACAGAGGTCTTAAGCAGCAGAACATGTCTCAAGTCTTCTAAAAATGAGATATAATACTGTTCTGTCTGTCTCTAGGGTAAGGTATTCTTAATCCAGAGACCTTTATTTTTTATTTTTTTGACTTCTGCTAGTTCATTGTTTACTTAGGAGCTGTCACCTGTGGTGAAGGGCATAACACTACTGGTTGCAGCAGCTCTGCCTCCCCAGAGGCACTGGCAGAGTTTAAGTTCACTTCAAACTCAGCTGCAGCTGCCCTGGGGAGCCACAGTTTGAGAAGGTTTCGTTTTGTTTAAATGAAGCTAACTTGTTTTCTCTCTTTCTTTTCCCTTTACCACGATCTGAGGGTGAGATGGAATGTAAAGGGGAATTACAGACTTAATTAGCTCTTAATTCAGCTTTTTTAGTTAGTGTGAACAAGCTTGGGCTGGAAAGTACTTTGCATAAAAAGTCCTCTTACCCCGGGAAAGGAAGTCTGAGCAGGGTAATGTGTCCTGCTGTCACCCATGGCATCGGGCACAGGAGCTGTTGGGAAAGAAGAGCCAGCAGGGGAAATGTGCTGGACCCTCTGGAATGACTCTCAGCCATCCTGCCTTGGGTTTATTTTGTGGAGCTGAGATTTCAAGTGCCCAACGCTTTAAACAGAACATCTTTAAAAAAAAATAATGCTACTGAAACTGGGACTTGGACCAGGTAATGAGGAGTTCTGTGCTACTTTATCCTGCAGCAAAGCCCTAATCTGGTGCTTCTGATGTTAAAAACTGTGACTGTTGATAGGAAATACTTCATCTCCAGGTGCAAAACTGCTTTCATGCTGCTGGATTGCTTGTGGTAAAGTTTTGTAGAAAACAAGAGTTCCTTGTTTGTGTTTTAACAAACTTAGAAAATGAGTTATTTTGTGCTTAAGGCTGAGAGTAGCCAAGATTAATTTCTTTTAACTGAAATTAATTTTAAAGTAGCACTTTGATAGAATGTGATAAAGATTAAAGCTCTGTAGGAGTTTCTCACAAGACAGCAAAGCTTAGAGCTACAGAAATACCTTTTGTCTCCCAAAAGCAAGTCTCTCTTCCCGCCTCCTCCCTTCTCACATTACATTTAAATATCTCTGATGTGACCACCCTGGTGAGATTATTCACACAGGGGCTTTAACAACATTCAGTTAAATTAAATACTGTGCACAGTCTGCTTCTTCCCCTGTATCCTTTGGAAGTGCTGTGCTGAGAAAGCATTGCCTGTTCCTGACCTGTGTGACAAATAGAGATCACAGATGGACAGTGGTGTGCAGGTTTGCTTTCATCTCTCTCTCTAAAAGAGGGAATTTGGAGGTAGACACACAGACAGGGATGAGCTAACAGCATCTGATACTCATTTGTAGCCATTAGACACTCGATTTTTACCTCATGTTCCCAGGAGCAAACACAGCTCTTAGGAAAGTGAGCGTGCTCCCAGATATTCAGATGAACCCAAATCTTAACATCACATCTCCTAATCCCTCTTTGTTTGGTTTTGGGCTGCTTGTTTGAGTTGCTGGAGAAGCTTTGGTTATTAATTACTGATTAAATCCTTAAATAATAGCACTGGGTTTCTTCTTTCTTTGTAGAAAGCTTCTCCCACAAACATCAAACTGATTTTTAGGGATAGAGTTGCAGATAGCTGCCAAATTGAAAATGTAGGTGAGGGTGGAGGTGGGAGTATTTAATTTCCTGGAGAGAGAAGATGATAGATACAATAGGAAAAAAAAAAAAAAAAAAAAAAAAAAAAAAAAAAAAAAAAAAAAAAAAAAAAAAAAAAAAAAAAAGACAATCCACTCCTGTGGTGGTAAAACTTCCATGGGAATATTTGGATCAAATTCTGCAAAGAAGCACATTGGTTTAAGTGATTGAAGAATTCCTGTGAGCACAAAATGAGCAACATGCATGTTTGTGTGGAATGTGCTGTAGAAAGGAGGAGGGATATAGTGGAAGCATCTTGCAAGGGTGAGAAAGCAGGGAGAAATACATCAATAAAACAGCTTTTTCTGCAGCACTTGTCTTCAATCTGATGGCATTTAATGTATCCTTTTTTTTTTTTTCTGAGCACTATGTTAAAATAGTCACTGTTGGATCCCCTTTGGAAGAAGAGAGTAGGTGGAAAGCTCAATTCCTAAAGAAGGGAGGAGAAAGGAAATTTATTGGCTCTTGTTACCCTGATGATATTAACAGAATGATAACACCAGAACCTCCTGCTCTGCAGAAAGAACTGGGATTAATTTTTAAGATTACACTTGTTTAGCCCTGCTACTTTAACACTCTGGGTCCTGTGAGACAGTTACTGTTCTGTGCAATCAGTAACAGAGAGAAACTAACGTTCTGAGCATTTGGTAGTGAGAGAAGGAAAGTGTAAGTACCAACTTCTTAAGTTTTCATGGCAGCTTCTCATTCTGCTCAAATTAAAAATGCTCACTATTTAAACTGTTGATTGCTAGCAAGATTTTAAAACTGAGGGTTACAAACCTTTCTTTGTGTTGAACTTTCAGATATACTAACCAGACAGGTTTTTTATAAAAGTCTGGAAGATTTTTATAAAATTTAGATTTTTAAAAAATCTGTCTGGAAATGAGTTATGTTAAAAATGGAAACCCATCAATGCTGCAGGGCTGATCCTGCACAAGTTGCTCAGCAGAAAACTCCTTGGGATTGTCCTACTCTACTCAAGCCTTTCAGCTCATCTCTCAGGATAGGGTTTCCTGGGGTAGGTTGTTATCCTGGTCTAACAGGATAATGATTCTGATTATAATTAATGGAAATACAATTGGCTTTCTGTTTTCTGGTGGAGAAAACAGATACTTGCCCAGAAGCTGAGGCAGATAAAATACCAAATTGTTTAATGAGCACAGAAACACCAGGGAGTTTAAATACAACTTATTTTCACATTTATGATTGAAGAATGGGTATAAAAAATGGTAGGGACAATGGAAATAGAAATTTCCATTTTCATTGTATTGATTATGGTAAAGCAGCTTTGATTTAGAGTTTCTGAGTCAAAATGTTCACACAAGTGCTGGGCAGTGACTCTTGGAGGTGGCTCATTAAAAATCCTCTGGCATCAAGGCAAGCTCAATCACTGAAAAGGTTGCTTCTTATTTAGCTGTGTAAGTGCAGCATTCCCAGAAGATTTTTACATTCAGTGGCCTGATCTTCAGCCATATCAGAAAATAATAAAGATAGTAGGAAATTGTATCAACACCTGAAACCATTTGTGGGTTTGGGGTTGTGTTTTTTTGTAAAATTGACCTCCTTCAACATTGTTTATAAAAATCCTCTGCTATTTCAACACTTTTCTGTGCCACTGTTGTAAACCAAGGGCAGCTCAGTGATGGTTGTGAAATGCTGTGGTGACACATGGAAGTGTTCAGTCAGGAACACTGGAGTGCCTGTCCTATAAAACCTGTCCCATTTCATGAACCCTTCTTCACAGCAGTGATGAAATTCAGCAAAAGCCCCCCTGTTACAGAACACATTTTTAGTCTCTGGAATGGAAAAAAAATGCCATTCTGTGAAACACAAAACTTCTTATCTGAGTGAAAACTGTTTGAAGAAAGTTGAGGAAAAGCTCTGCCCCTTTTTCTAATGTTTTATTTCTAGAGGATTGGGTTTGCTCCATCAGAATCCATCTGGAACTTGCCTTTAGGTTTGGTCAGTGCCCTGCTGGTGTGTGCCCTCAGCCTTCTTCATCCAGATTGTGCTGGCTTGTTTTGTCCACCCCCAAAAAAATTAATTAATTGTTTAGCCTTTAGTTGGAATGTTGCAATTCCAGTCTCCCAGGGAAATGTTGTTATAAATATAATAACTGACGTAATTATTGCAGTGAAATGTTACAAAGCAGGAGATGTGGGGCACATGCCCCACAGTCCCCAAACCAGCTTTTATTTGGTTTTTCAGCCCAATATTTCTTTATCACTATGTCAGTGCTAACCTACAGCTGCCCCAAAGCACAAGCCATGGCATTTCTAAAATATTTCCCACGACACAACTCTCTTTTTAATATTGAGAACCAATCATTTGATGATTTTTTTGAAAATTATTTCTTAACTTCAGCTGTTTGAGACATTCTCTAGTCACCCATATCCTTCAGGAAGAATTTTACACTTCTGTTTTGTGTCCTTGCTGCAGACTGGCTGCATGGTTCTGTGTTTTGCAATATGGAATGTGATCTGCTTACTCACCATATTTGTGGTTTTAGAAATCAGTTAGTTAATACAAACAGGCTTGACTTTATTCTTTTTTGTTTGGGTTGTTCTTCCCTGGGAGTTTCCTCTGTGGCCTTAGGTAGGTCCCTCGAGATCCTCTTCAGAGCCATAACAAAGTTATGTTAAATTCCCAGGGGCTGCTGCCTCTGTGGGTCTGTCTTAGCTTCTGGTGATGTAATTTCTCAGTTTTTAAATGGGAATAGCAGCAGTGTTACCCCTCAGAGAAATGAAATTCAGGTAGATACGTTATGGCCAAAATTCACTTGTACCAAAGGCTGGAATTATGTGAGCAGACAGGCCTGGGTGGAACAGAACTTTAATTTGTGCTCCACACCAACAGTGGCACAGTGAAATGTCTTGAAAGCAGGAGCCAGAGCTGTCTTGGGAATGCTGGTGATAAGCTGGGAAGCTGGAATGCTGCTCTTGTGTAGCCAGGTACCACAGGCACAGCTCCTGCTCAGTCACAGCACAAGTGGAGACACGGGTTGGGAAGATTTCTTAGATAATCACGCTTTTTTCAAAACGCTTTTATTTTTTTTTTTTTTTTTTTTTTTGCCCTCCAAGCTGTGAATCATCAATTCTATTTCCAAGTCTGGGCTGCTGAGCAGGGAATGAGCAGTTTGCCCACCAGGAACGGTGCCAGGGTTTTCAGTGCTGGTGTGGTTCTTGGCAGACCCCTCCCAGAGCTGTTAACAGTGTTGTAGTTGTGCAGGGGGGGGCAGGTCTGAGGCTCTGGGCCCTGGCAGAGCTAAAACAAGAATAGGCAATGTGCTAATATTGTCAGGAATAGTCTTGCTTTGGCGGGAATACAGATTAGACTACCTGATAAGTCATCTTAAAAAAAAATGTCTAGTCTTTGAGTCAGTGTTACAGTACCAGGAATCCTACTTAAAAAAATTAAAAAGCCAACACTGATTTTTTTTTTTTTTAATACAGTAAATATAAAGGTGATCCCAAAGAAATCCTTATGGGATAAGAAATCAGGAAATATAAAGAGATTTCTGGTGGTCTATTTCCTTCAGTTTTTTTGTTAGGCATAAGGGTGGGGTGTGCATCTCTCCAAATAATTCTGGCTCCAGAGGCATTTCTTGTCTTACCATTTTAGAGCAGCAGAGACCATTAGAGCAGCACGTGTACGTGTCAGGCTTTAACAATTCCAAGCAGTCAGTGTGTGGTAACTGGGGACCAAGCTGGATCCTGATGTTGTGATTCCCTTGTGATGTGGGTGAAAAGGCACAGAGAGATTCCAGTACTTTGGGGAAAGGCAGCAGCAGGGAAACATGTTCCATCATTCCCCACTCTCTAGCTTCCTTCCAGCAAAGGAAGGAACCTTTGCTGGAAGAAAGCTGGAGAGTGGGGAATGATGGAACAAAAAAAGCAGCACAAGGATGGAGGGGTCAGTTGGGTTGGTCTGGCCTTTGGAGGTTAGAACAAGGAGCTGAGATTGGATTGCAAAGGATTGAATTTGTATCAAGCTCCCCTCCAAAGCTGGAATCCTGTGGGCTCTCTGGACTGACCTCTGAGAGTGGCTCATTGAAGCTGAGGGGAGCCAGGCCTGTTATGATGAAACAGTGATTTTCTACAGACTTCAGCTGTGCCTTGTTGGGCTGCAGCACCGTCTGTGCTGGATGAGATTTTAGCAATTCTTCCCTTGCAGAAGCCCTGCTTAGTGCCTGAGTCCCTGAGCAAGGGAGGCTTGTTTGAGCCTGCTGCCCTCCCCGTGCTGCTCACTCAGCCCTGCCTTGCCCAAGGCTCTGAGCTGGGTTTCATCACAGAGGTGTCAGCCTTGGGTTCCCTGGTGTTCCCTGGAGTATCCTCCTTGCTGAAGGGACAATGGTGTAAAAGTAAAATTCACCTGGGCACCTTTAAATGAAATCTTACCCCCTTGTTTTCAAGGATCTGGAAATGGGACAACAGATCAGCTTGGAGCAGCAAAATTTTGGTGACTTTTATCTTCCACAAGTTATTACTCAGAAATTACTCATTAATGGTATTCATCTTATATAACCTTTAAACACAGGGCAGAGAATGAATTTGATAAATAATCTGAAAAAAACCCCAATAAAAGTAATTTATCAGCAAAATTACTGTGAGGTTTGTTTTTGCTATGAAAGTGGATTTGTTTCATCACCTGCCAAAGTTTTATGCAAATAGTCCAACCCGAAGCACAAGTATTTCTGATTGGTGGTGTTTGCCTTGGAAGCTCCTTGTTTCATTAACTGGTGGTGCTGAGCTGATTGATTAGAATTGAGGAGATGTTAAATGATGGTCTGATGTTGAAATGTTCCTTTTGCACCTGTAAGATCATTCAAGATCAGCTGAAGGCCAATAAGGCAAACAGAAGGGCTGCCCATTTCAGGTGGAGGCAAGCACCAAACAGCAGGAGGATTTCTGAGAGGAGCCATGGGCACATCAGCTTTCATTTCCATGGGAGCTGTCTGAGAGCTGTGCTTTGTTTTGGGAGCACCGAGTCAGCCATGCAGGGGTTAAGGGGGGAATGCAAACAGAAGAGTCAGGGATGTTCACCCAGCCGGAGTGCTTCCCTCAAGGGGAAGATGCTTTCTTGGCTCTGCAGGGAGGGAGAGAGGAGCAAATAACTCCTGTTGTACCCACCTGGAACCGTGACAGTGATGTTTTAATCTTTTGAAGTGAACAAGTTCCTATGGCTGGGTAAGAATTCGCCTGTGAAATGGCTGATTCTGTTGGTGATACGTTCTTCCTTTAATTAAATAGCTGACTTACCTTGACAATTAATTGGAGTGATGTATGATTTTTATTAGAAACCCATGACTAATTTTTTCTTGCCGTTCCTGCTATCTTATTGTTCTTGTCTCCCCTCCTCCCAAGTTCTGCTGCGTGCCAGCTGTGTCCTCCAGGCACTGGTGCAGACCAGTGTTCCCTCTTGCTTACCTGTTCCAGATAAAGTCATTGTTTTCAGGCATTTTCCACATCATCTTTCAGAAATTTTCCATTTCATCACAGTTTTGCAATTTTTTTGTTTTCAGAGTCTGGGATTCTTTACTTAAAAAAACCCCACCAATCACAAACTCATCAAAACATCACCACAACCCCCCCCTCTGTGTAATGTAGTTTGCTTCCTTTAATACCACATTTCCTACTTCATTAAAATAACTGCCAGGTTTAAAAAATCCTCCCTGCAGTCATCTCTGTGCCTGTAATCTGCTAGGAAACTCAAGTGATTTTTATATTTAATTACAACAGGCAAGATTCAAAATGGATGTGACTGAAGACATTTCTGTTAAAATCAGAGCAGCAGCTACAAGGACTCAGTTTGTCCCTTATCCTGCTCTCCCTGGCTGAAAGGAGTTGAGGCTCAATCCTCTCTCTAACCTTGCAACAAATGATGTGGACTATTCTTTACATTTTTTTCCACTTAGGAAGCTTTAGTCTTTTTATAGGAAATTTGTTTCCATGGGGGAACTTAGGCATGGATGAGTGGGGAACAATGCATTGTTTGTTAAAACAAATTTTTTTGAAGGGAGTGGGCTTGAAAGGAAGGAAATGTGGTTTAGATTTAAGTTTCTTTTGAAATTTATTCCTCTTCTTTTGCCTCATCCTCCCCGCCCCCCAAAATGCAAAACAAAAATTCTAACAACCAGAAGTATCCAAATTGGCTTTTCACCACACACATCTTTAAAAGATTTGGTATAATCTGGAAAGCTAGAAGAAGTTTAAAAATCACTGTCTTGTGTATCCTTCCTTTCCCTTCCCTCTCTGGGTTGTTCTCCTTCAAGAACATGCAGTTTTTGTCTCAGCTTTTCTAGTCCCTATGTTGGGCAGGATTTATTTAGTCTGCCTCTGGTGTGCGTGTGTAAAGTTTAAGCCTCAGTTTATCCACGTGCTTAAACCCTGTGCTGTGAATGAGGTCCTTGCATCCTCTGGTCCCTGGGCTGTTCATTCCCAGGGTGGCTCTGGAAGGAAGAGCCCTGTGGGGGTCGGGTGGGGGTGCAGATTCAGGGGGAGGAATCTCAAGGCAGGAACACAGCTTAATTTTTAATCGGCTGCATTTAAAGCGGGCAGTTGGCTGGAAATCTCTCTCTCTCCCTTTCCCTAAAGGTCTGTGGAAGAGCTGCTGTGTGACAATCTCCTCCCTGGTGCTGGCTGCCATGGCTGACCCCGTCACTGAGGAAAGTGTGTCCCAAGTGCCCGAGCTGTGCTGTGAGTGTGGCCAGGCCCACCCCTTGCTGGACAATCACCTGTACAACTTCCAGGACGAGGTGGATGATGAGCTCATCTGCCACATCTGCCTGCAGCCCCTGCTGCAGCCCATGGACACGCCCTGTGGGCACACGTACTGTTTCAAGTGCCTTGAGAACTTCATGCAGGAGTATAACTTCTGTCCCATGGATCGCAAGAAGCTCTCCTTCCAGCAGTGCCACAAGTCCAGCCTGCTGGTGAGGAACCTGCTGGATAAGCTGGTTGTGCTGTGTCCTTTCAAGGCTGAGTGCCAGCAGACCATGCAGCGCTGTGAGCTGGAAGCTCACCTGCAGAACAGGTGCATTCCCCTTTCCATCCTGTTATTCCAGGGCTGCTGTGCTCTTATCAGAACCATCCATTCTCAGAGCAGCTTCCTAAACTGGGGCAAGGTGGGACACTAGAGAAGCCAGGGTGAGGCTGCAGAGGTGGGTGGGTGAGGACAGTGTAATTGTGTGTGTGCTCTGAGCTGCTCACCTTCAGCCTGTCTGCAGATGCTAAACCTGTCAAACACCCAGACATCTGTGGGTCCTGAACTGGGCCACCAGCTCTGGAGTTGTTGCAAACAAGCTTATTCTTGTTTCCCTTGTGCAGAGAAGAAAGGCACAAAGTCAAGGCTCTGAAAGCAAGGTGCAGTGCTGTTTAATTGGTCCAATTAAGATATGCAATACGTCTGTCTTTGATTCAAATAGTACAAGTCCCTCCAAGCTGCACATTATGCACTTGCTGAAACACCCACTTATAATTCCATTATCTTCTCTCATTCTTTTGCTGAGAAGGAGAAGCAAATGAAAATTACTATGTTTTTTCTGTTCCACTTCTGTAGAGGAAGGGAGACTTTTTGGTGCTTCCCTGCTGGCTGAGTGATGGCAGGCAGGACATTGTCGCTTTAAAAGGAGCGCAGGTGACTGAGATCTTGCCATGGTGCTTGGAGAACCTTTGTTCCTACCTGGTTAATGATTTGCAGGGAGGGGAGCTAAGTGCAAGCCCTGCTGCAGGTGGAACAGACCTTGCTTGGTAGGGTGTATTCGTCAGCAATGGGAAATGCCACAGGCTTGTTTCATTCAGCTGTGTTGTAGTTTGTTGTGGCAGTGACATATTTTAAAATAAGCCAACCAGGGAACAGGTACACTTAGGATATCTTTGCAGCTCCAGCCAACTATGTACCCTTGTGATTTTCATTTGTCTTCAGTCCCCACGAGCTGAGAGCTCGTGTTAGAGCCAGGGGAAAGGATGGAAGGTGCTTGGGTGCCCCTTTTCCCTTCAGTGAAAGTTTATAATCTCCTTTTTCTTGAAGCAGCCCTTTGTCCTGGCTGCTCGGGCTGAGGCCACGGCTCACACCAGGGCTGGGCCTTCCTCTGCTCTGCAAATCTGCCCGGCTATCAGTAAACTCCTGTCACTCTGTAATCGCTCTAGCACAGGAGTTACACATAGGGGAGGGAGGGAGGCACCTCAAATGTTTACATTAGAGACCTGCCTGGAAACTCTATCATTCTCTTCTATATTCCACAGTTTGTATCTTTCTTGGGGACAGACTATTCTAAGATTCGAGGCTCTTTCGCCTGGGATATGGGTGCAAGTGGATCATCAGACTGAAAAATAGGAAGGAAAAAAAAAAAAAACAGATAAGAAAATTGTACTGGGATTTGGGTGCTTTTTTGTTTTAAGTGAGATTAACTGATAGGAGAAGATTTAAGGAAATAAGAAGCACATAGTTACTTATTTTCTTGGGGGATTTCCATGCCTTTTGCAAATTGAATTTGTGTTTTGATATCTTAAGAGGGACATGTGCACAAGTGGATCATTCAGCTTCTGTCATTAAGTTCAGGGTTATTTTACTGCTTGGAGAATGAATGAATAGGATTAAACCAGAGGAAGTAATACTGGGATGAGACTTCTTTAGCCAGAGTGTAATTAGTTCAGTTTAATTTGAAAAGTGACTCTGATAAACACCCAATACTACTCATGTCTCTGAAAGTGGTGTTTTTGCATTTATCACCTCCTCACCTTTTTTTATAAATACCTGTGATAAAAGAGCTGTTCTTCCTCACCCATTAGTGCTGAGACAGGCTGGGGATGTATCTGCATCCAGGGCACATTTTGTGTGTACAGTTATATCCCAGTTCTGGGACCTCTGTGGGGAGCAGTCAGTAGGATTAGGAATTCAACTACTCCCATTCAGGTAGAGCCATCACCTGCATGGCCTGGGAGTGCACCAGGTCCAGGGTCAGCTCTCATTCCACAACAGAAAATGCCCAATCCTCCCTTGCTGCTCTTGTGTGTTAAAACAAAGCCTAATTCAAAGCTGAGCTTGAAACTTGAGCCACTTTCTTTGTATCAAGGTACAGTTCATAGTGATCTCTACAACGTCAGAGCTCAGTGTTTGCTTATATTTAAGGATTGTTTTCTTTATGGATTGTTTGCCAGGTGAATATTTAGCAAAGGAGACTGCTGTTTCTATTACATTCTTATTTTTCAAATAATTTGCTTAATAATTTCAAAAGTGGTGAAATAACAAGCCTGCACTTAAGCTGATACTTGTATAAGTAGAAACTGAAGGTCAAATGAGAATCAGTTTGATCATCTGAGAAACCAGGACTGCACTGGTAAGATCTGGAACCAGCTTCTTCCCACAGGTTTGTCAGAGCTTTCCTGTGCTGGGTCACCTGCCCAGGCAGAGACAGTCACTGACAGTCCCTGCCAATCTCTCTCCAGGTGTCCTGGGTTTAAGAAATACAAATCTGAACTTCAGCGGAAAAGGAATCCCATTTCCAAAGGGAAGGAAGAGCCTCCTGCCAAGGGGGACACGAACACGCCCAAGGATCCAGAGCTCTCAAGTGGAGGCTCCTCACTGGTGGCAGAAAGCTCTGGAGCTGCTGTGGTGTCACTAGGGACTGCAGAGCCTGGACTGGTTAATCCAGCTTTTGAGGAGACTGAAGAAGGTGAGAGTTTGGTACAGAAGTGGAACTATGTATTTATCTTTCATGGTACACAAATGAGGCAATTATCTCAGAAAATTCAATTTTTAAGTGTCCCCAGCACTGTCAGACATCCTTAATGCTACTCAGCCATTAGTAATCATCAGAGGCATCCCTTCCTTCAGAAGGGGGATGCATTCATTTGCCTCAGGGGTGGCAGAGTCTGCTCACAGGCACAAAACTGTACAAAACCATTTGGAGAAACTCTGGGAGACTGCAGTGAGTATTTTCAGTATTCTGTGGAGAAACAAAGGCAGTCCCTGTCAATGTGAACGTGGAGCACTTAAAGCCTTTGCAGAAGCCAGATAATTAGTAACTAGGAAGTGTTCCAGGTTCTTGTTAATCTTGTTAAGAAAGTTAAATATACAGTCAGTTTCCTGGAGTGGTCAGTACCTCCCTCCTGGTGTTTTTCTAGCATAAGTTAGGTTTTGATTAACAGGCAGCTCTGGAAGCCTTGCAGATCAAATCACCATCTCCAGTGTAGCAGCACTTGTCTCAGCTTGGTAGGAGGCAGCAGCGTGGAAACCTCAGTGCCTTGTCTCAAAGTTAGGCTCAACTTCCAGCCCCTGTGCCTGGGACACGGGTAACTCACAGGTCAGTTCAGTTCCCTGTTGGCTTTTTCCCAAAGCACACCTGGAGCAGGTTTTGCATCCTGGTGTGACACCTGCCCTTCACCCTGCCAGGCAGTGCTGGGCCTGCCTGAGTGTCCCCGTGCTGGGAGATCCCTGCCCACTTGCTAACAGCAACTTTCATCTTCAAAGTGCAGCATTGCTTCATCTCCAGTATGCTGTGAAACAGCCAAACATTCCTCCTGTTTTACAGGGGGGATGGGAAAAGGGGAGCAAAGGAAATTAGAGGAAGGAAGTTGCAGAGCAGTAATTATAGCTGGGTAGTCCCTTTCCCTCATGGGCATCATGGAAACTGGAATTTGTTATGTGCGTGCTTCTAGCAGGCCAGCTATCACAGGAGAAAAACAAATCCCTAAATATAGCCCAAGCATTCTGAATGCCTTTTAATAAATCTCAAGCAACAACAATAAAGAGTTTGATTCACCAAAAGCTAGGAGAAAATGGGAAAAATTCTGGAGAAACTCTGAGGAAACAGAGGGGTTTTAAACTTTTTATGTGACCTTAGGTCTCCTGATAGGTGCTTTCCCTCCAGATGCTATATTGAACACAACCTGCCACGGGTTGGAATCTTGGGGTGCTCTGTAAAGGAAAATACTGTTAATGTGTTGTTTTTTCTCTTCAATTTCCACAACCAGACCTTCCTCAGAGAACCAGTCTTGTGGCTGAAACTACCACCATTGAAATCCACCGGGAAGATCCAGAGGAAGAATTGGGGATGAGGATAGTTGGGGGTAAGGACACCCCCCTAGGGAACATCGTTGTTCAGGAAGTGCTGCGGGACTCTGTGGTTGCTGCTGATGGAAGAATTGCTCCTGGAGACCACATCCTTGAGGTAGGGAAACCCCCCTGGTAGCCCCATTGCTTCCCTTGACTGGGGGAGGAGAGTGCCTGGAAAAACTGGGAAATCTCTGCAGCTGAGGGTTTTAGAGCACTGCTCAGACCTCTGTGTCAGCAGCATTGTGTGTCTGCTGGGGCTCAGGAACCCTTTTGGCATTCCTTCCAGTCAGACGCATATTTCTCTTGCATATTTGACAACTTTTTGAAATGTAGGCTGTTTTGGATAAAGTAAAAGATTCCTACCTGATAAATTTCACACAGCAGCCCCATTTCTCTGCTCTAGTTAGGAAGTCTCATAATTGCTTGCTCCACTGTGTTGCTTAAGCTGCATATTCTCCATGGGCAGGTCCAGGGTGAGAGCTGCTGACTGGCAGTGAGTATCAGCTCCAAAATGTGAGTAAATGCAGAGCTCCTGCCTGACCCACAGCCAGGGCTCTGCCCACACCGGCAGGGCTGTGTGGCCCTGGGTGACTGAGGTGACACCTTGTACACATGGTGGCAGCTGTTAGCACCTCCAGCCATGGCGGCCCAATCATCTGCCAAGCCATAAATCCTCCCTGTCCCATGGGATTGGGCATCAGGAAGGGCTGGCATCCCCCACACAAGTGGCTGATGAGATCTCTGAGTTTGGTTTCTCAGGCAGACCAATGGAGTGACTCCTGTTTTACCCAGCTGGATTGTCCATGTCTCAGTCTCAGCAAGCAGGGCAGGTCCCACACTTAGGAGCTCTACTGACATCCTAAAAGACTGCACAGAATCTTATGTGACAACAAGCAAAGCAAAACATTGCCTTCTCAGTCACCCTGGTAAAAGCATAATTAAGTGGATGATTCCAGAAACTTGTAGACTATGGACCACTCAAAAGTGGAGATTTGGGTCTTCTCCACGCCTGTACTGAATGCTGGAAATTAAGGAAAAGCAGATCTGCATTTACACGGCATGGAAGGGATGACGGAACATTTTAAGCTTGTTAGCTGTGTGGGTTGTACTGTCTTGTCCCTGTCCTCAGTTATTCACCAATTACAGTCTAATTCCATCAGCTTTCTTCATTCTTTTTTAGAAAACTTTGCTCCCTAATGTGCATCAGAGTCAGAGATTGCACAGGGAGTTTTCCATCCTGCTCCAGCCTGGCCATGCCCCACACTGTGGACAGTGCCTAATTAATGTGGGCTCTGATTAGTGAGTGCTTTGTCTTTGTAGGTGAATGGCGTCAACATCAGCAGCGTGACTCACTGCCAGGCTGTCTCCTTCCTGCGCCACCCAGGCCCTGTTCTCCACCTCATGGTCCTGCAGGAGAAGGGATTTTCCAACAGGACTGCACAGCAGGATTCCACTTCCACAGCCCGGGAGGTGATCCATGTCACCTTGGTGAAGAGAGACCGATCGGAACCGCTGGGAATCAAACTGATCAGGAAGACTGACGAGGCAGGGATTTTCATTCTGGATCTCTTAGAGGGGGGCTTGGCAGCCAAGAATGGGAAGCTGAGCCGGAATGACAGAGTCCTTTCAATAAATGGTCAGGATTTGAGGCAAGGAACTCCTGAGGCTGCTGCCCAGATAATCCAGGTGAGTTCAGACATGGAGAGGCTGTGTGGAAATGGCTGTGAGTGGCTGGTGGCAGGGCTCCTGTTCTGAGCCAGGGCTAACAGAACACACCAGGACAAACTGCATTCCCCCAAATCTCTGTCATGGAAAGTGACTCCCCTCTGGATGTGTGGGAAGCACCACTTCCAAATGAAGATAAACACCAGGAGTGGGAGTCTGTGGTGAGTCAGCCCTGACAGGTCTGAGGGAAGCAGTGGCTCATGGCACGGGAGTTCATCTGAGGAGATTGCAGCTCCTGTCTGGTGTTTGCAGCCTCTCAGCCTTGCACAGGGAATGTTGGGATGCGCTGTGTGGATTCATGCAGCAGACAGGGAGGGATCAGGGCAGCCTCTTGTGCTTCCAACAGTCATACTGAAGGTGCTGGCTGGGAGATGGGATGGGCTGGCAGCACGGAACAGATCCCTTTGGACTGATTTGAAGCCATTTCTCCCCATTTCACCTGTATTTGTGTAGAGACTGGAAAACACGGAGCACTTCAGGCTAAAAGCATTCCAAGGTACTGAATGGGTAGAAGAGGGGTGGTCTTTCCCTGTGGAATGTGCTCCTGTTGCAGCATGCCAGACGTTTTGGTGGAAGGAGTGGGCAAGGAATTTTAGTTAAAGGATTAAGGATTGCTGCATGTGCAGCAGACATCACACAGATCAGTTGAAATTCTTTATCTCCCCAGGCGAGTGCCTCCAGTTTGTGTTTTTATCTACAGATCCTGACACAATGCACCTCATCCCATTCTGTTTATATCCTAGAAAGGATGTGAGGTCAGCGGGAGGGAGAGCCAATTCTCTTCACAGTTATCAGAGGAGTGCAGTGCCATGGGAGAAAGAGCAGAGTTCCAGCACTGAGGTCCTTTTTCATGTTGTGCTTCCGTTCTGTGGCCTCTTGGAATCTGTTTGCATCCCACAAGTGCTGCTGCATTCCTGTTGCAATGTGCACACACAACTCCCCTATGAGGAACTCTTTTGATCCCACTGGAACCAGCAACCAAAGTCTCAGAACTGGCTTCTTGAAGTTTGGGGGTTGAATCTCTTTGGAAGTGACATTTGTGTAAAACTGTGACAGTTTTCCGTTCCTCTGAGGGCTAATTGAAATCCTTGCTTAAATGTAACTTTAAAAATCCCTCTTCCAAGGCCAGGGAATTCACTCTGGCACCAGGGAAGCAGGGTCCTGTGGCAAGGAGTGAGAGCAGCAACTGCATTTCTGCCATGCAGGGCAGGAAACGCCCCGAGTGAGCACGTGGGCCTTCCCCCAGTGAGTCCCTCACAATGAGGTTCTGTCGGGTGATCTGAAGGAACAAACCCAATGAGGGCAGCAGGAACAATGGGAGCACTTCCCCTGCAGCCCTGCCAAGGCCAGACAAGCAGCTGGTGAAGTGTTTAACCAGAGGTACCCTGGGGAAAAAATGGATGGGAGATGGTGAACAATAGATGAACAAAGCTGGGAGGGAAAGAACTTTAACAACTTCCTGTGCAATAAAAGCATCCAGTGCTTGTCGTGGTCACTGTGTGTGGACCAGCCAGGGTTCAGGCTCTCTTCACTCTGTGGCACAACACAAGATGCTATTTTGGTTGTTTGTACCCAAGTGCAGGAATTAATCATCCCTTTCCACCTTCTTTTGTTTGGCATTTGTGGGGGAGGGAGGCACGAGTGAAGCCTGCCTCTACTCCTGTTCCTTCTGACTCATGTTTGCTAATTCCCTTTTTCTTTTTCCAATCACATTCTCTGGCTCATCACAAAAGACTTTGCATCACATGAGGACCTGTTGGAGAACCTCTGTAGGAACTGATGCCAGCCCTTCTCTCTCCCCAAGGCAATGAGGGCTGTCCCTCATTTCTAACCTGTCACCCTGTTCTTTTGAGTTTTTCTAAGCCTTCTGATGTTTACATTCTTGTAACGAACTTTCTCACAGACTTTATGTAAATAGTTAATTGTTTTGCATTCTTTTCTGGAGGAGGAGAAATTTGATGGACTGTTGGTTTGTCCAGTGTCATTGGAGAGGTGGCACTTTCACCCTCCAATCCACTGTCACTTTTGGAAATCTGTAAATGTTGGAGTCAGAATTAAACTGCCCTCTTTTTCACCTTGGAGAATCCAGTGTCCACGTCTTTCTAGTTCATGTCCTAGAGTGACACTAACCCATTTCTCTGTCTTTTTAATTTCCACTCCTTGTTTCTGTGGGCAGACCACAGAATCCAGAGTGAACTTTGTGATCCTGAGGCAGTCTGGGCTACAGCTGGGGGAGCCAGGGGAGGATGGCAGCACCTCCAACAGCAGCAGCAGCAGCAATGGGGGCAGCCCAGTGCACCATCGGAGACGACCAGACCAGAACCACTACAGGAGAAAATCCAACTACCAGAAGGTGGGGCTGGGAAATGAGGCCAAGGTGTTGCTTCTTCCTCATTTAGCAAATGCATTGTGTTGTTCTGGGTTGGTGTTTTATCACAGAAGGCTGATCAGCAGCTCCATTTCTGCTTGGGCAGGTTTGGGGCTTTTGGTACTGAAGAACCACTTTGTCATCTATAGGGAAACATAATTTTAAGGGAAAAAGATGACAGAATTTCTTCAGTGTTGATGCAGAGCTGGTGTTTAATCATTTGGTGTCTGGAAAGGGCAATAAGAAATTTGCCATCCATGAGACATTTTGGGATTTGCTTCTTGACATCCATCAGGCCCCTGAGGGTGTTGCAGTGCCACCCAGCTGAGCTGGTGTGGAGCCAGAGCCCTTTATGGTCCAGGAGAAGAATCCCCAGGTGGCCCCGTGGTGCTGCTGTGACTGCAGTGTCAGTGTGGGGCACAACAAACAGCAGGGGCAAGAGGACAATCCCCAGTGTGCTGAACCCAGAGGGATAATCTGTGTGTAGAACTTCCAGCTGAGTGACAGACCTGCTGCAGCTGCTCAGAGTGGTGTGTTTCACTGTCCCTGGAGCTCAGGGAGTTGCTGTCCTGCCTGGCTGGCCTGTGGTTCCTTCATTTAAATCCCTGAGGAGCATTTACCCCCTGTTGTACAGCCTGTGCTCTAATGTGTGCCTTCACTGCAACCTAAACGTTCAGTCAGGGAGGGTTTCACTGCTTGGCATGAGCAGCCTTGAGATGAGCTCACAGCTTGTTCCTCAGTGCAAAATGCCCCTCCTTGGAGGGAGCATCTCCCTGCAGCAAATGGATTTGGGATCATTAGGACAGCACTGACGTTCACTTTAGAAATGCTGCTCTGTATTCCCACCCACAGCAAGGACATGGGAAGCTGACTTTGCCCTCCAGCAACATTGCTGGAATGCTCTGGATGGAGGAGACAAATGTTGTTGTCTTCCAGAACTGGGCTTCTCCTGTTAAATGCATTAATGAAGCTGCATTTTGTGCTGTCATTGCTTTGTAGGATTTGCCTCAGGGATATGTAAGTCATGAGAAGACAGTTGCAATAAAAAAGGAGCCAAAGGAATCTTTGGGAATCACAATTGGAGGTGGAAGGGATAACAAAAACAAGCTCCCTATCTATGTGACAAGTGTGCAGCCCATTGGATGCCTCTTCAGGGATGGCAGAATCAAGAGAGGTAAGGGAGGCTCTCAGACCCTTTATCCTTTAGGAACTGTGGGTATTTTCAATGGAAGCTGGACTTGGACACTGAGAGAGGCTGGGAACAGGGTTCCCATGACCCCTGAGGCTGAAATGGGCTCCACAGCCCAAGGTCTGTAATAATCCCATTTTATTTCATCAACAGGGGATGTACTTCTGAGCATAAATGGCATCGATTTGACTCATCTGAACTACTATGAAGCTGTCTCAGCTCTGAAATCCAATGCAGCTTCCCACTCAGTCACACTGAAAGCCTTGGAAATCGTCTCCCTGAACTCCCCAGAGCCACCCCTGGACATCAGGGAGCAGGGATTCAGCTGGTCTCCCCTCTGGATCACGTGGCTCGGATTGCCCAGGTATGTTTGTCAGGGACTGGAGAGCTGTTAATTACAGGGTTGACTTTCACTCAAACACTAGAAATTAATTACTTTGTTGATGAACTTGGAAGCATTCCTAGTATTCCCGTTTAGCTGAAAGGCAGTGGAAAGCCTAATTTGCCAGTGAGATCATAGAATAACAAGTACATAAGGAAATTCCACTGTTTTTATGGAGTGACCCATCATTCCCACACTCCTGCTGGACAGTAACCATGCTTTGGAGGCCATGAAACCCCCTTTTTCAAAGAGAAATAGTCAGTGGTAGATACAGTCCTTGCTAAAGTACTGACTGAAATCCCTCTGTGGCTCTTTCTGCATCCCCTAACACAAGCCAAGAGACACCTGGCCTGTCTGGGAGTTTCTAATCTGATCATCTCACTTAGGGGCAGACATTCTTTCAGTCTAACTCTTCTTGGCTGTTGTAACTGTGTCACCTTCAGCATGAAACAGAAATGATTCTTCACAGTTGAGTTTTCCTGTGCCAAGCTTTACAGCACAGGTTTTAACCTGGTAAGTTCCAAGAGAAGCTTGAATTTCCCTCTCCTTCCTGGAGAGGTGAATCTTTGGCTCCTTCCCTTTAGGAGTTATATCAAAACACTGTGAAAAGCAGAGTCAGTTGCCATCCCAGCTGACTGCAGGAGCATCTGCAGGTGGAACATAAAGCCAAACCTGCTGTGGGAAGCTTGGATCATTTACAGCCTTGTTCATCAAAACACCTAAAGAAGAACCACTTACAAAGCCTCTGTTGTGTTACTTAGCAGCCTGTAAATAAATGCTCAACAAACCAGCCCAAGGAAAGGCAGCTTTTGTGTCTCCTGTACTTGGCCTGTGCTCAGCACCTCCTCCCATCTCCCTCTGCTCCCCAGGCACTGGCCGGGCTGCTCCAGGCAGGTCTGGTGTGAGCTGGCCCTGAGCTGCACCTGGAGAGCCCAAACTAGGGCACAAACCCTCAGATGCTGCCCGGTGTTGTTCCATGAGTGCTGCTGCAGTGAACCACAGCAAGGCAAAGCTTTTCTTCCTTTCCCAATTTTTCTGGCTGACAGGTGACTTGCAGCTTCCCCAAGCTCTGCTGCAGGGACTGGAGTCTTCTCTGCTCCTGGATCTCCTGCCTTCATTTCAGCAGTGTCCTGACATCACCTGCATTTAATGCATTGCTGGAAATTCCTTTGCTGCTGGTACTGATGCTCCCCCTTCTTTTGACTCCTGAAGCAAGAAGTGATTCCAGATTCTTTTTACTCCAGCCTGAATTCTGGCCTTGGAATGTGTCTGCAGTTCTGGCTGTGAGGGTTGGTAGGAGGCACACAGCAAGGTTATTCCACTTTGGGATCTGGCAGAACCTTCCTCCTGTTTCCAGCACTGAAAGGGGCTGTAATTCCTGTGCTTCCTCCCTGCTTTTCCCACCTGCTCCCAGTGAGATTTGGTGGCCGCTGGCTGGTCACGCACAGAACCCGTGTTTGTCACCTGGCCGTGTTCAGGCTGGCTCAGGGAGGTGCAGCTGCAGTGACATCCCAGTGCCATCACCTGCTGTGGTGTGGATCCCACTGCAGGGAGCTCCTGACCCACCCAAACTGGTTTCCTTTGCACAGGCCCAAACCCCCAGTGCTGCAGGGGAGTGTCCATTGCACTGTGGCCCTGACAGACCCCGTGTGCACCACTCTGGCACAGAAAACCCCAGAAATGGGCCCACACTGGACCCAGCACCAGCTGTTCCACTGGGATCTGCTCCTTGTGGCTGCCCTGGCCGCACTGTGTGGATATGTCCTGCAGCATGAAAGCTCAAAGCTAATTCCATGTGCAGTTTTGGGTTTGGTATCTTTTTTCCCCCCTCTTTTTTGTTCAGCTCCTTTCCCTCTTTTTTTTCCCAGTTATTCCTCTGCTCCAGCAGAAATATCCTTTTCCTTTTAGAGAAATGTATGTGTAGTTTGAACTCAGATTTGATGCTGAAAGGTCTGAGTTGAAATGAGTGCTCAGGGCTAGGGAAGTGAATTTGATCCTTGCAACACTTAAGCCCCCAGTGTTTCATTGAGGCCTTGATTCTTGTGCCTGTGATTTCTGTTTCTGTCAAACAGAAACTTTGATTTCTTCCTAGCATTGTGTTAAATCCACACCACTGATAGTATAAAATACCATCTCAACAGCTGGTTTGGACTGGGCCCATGTTCTAATCCAACACACCCTGGATCCCAAAGGTACTAGAAACAAAAGTTTAGATTGATTATCTTTTATCTCTAAAACCTTTGTTTCTTGAAAACGGTGCACTGTGTGGGTCATGGAGAAGTCTTAGGGGTGGAAAAGCAGTTTTCCTGCCTCCCTCTTCCCTGGAGTTTATCTGACTCCAGTCTGACTCTTCCCACAAGAACCCTGTGGAGCTCCCAGTGCCGGCCCCTGCAGCTCCAGCAGGGACCAGGAACTGCCAGCTCAGCAGCGTGCTTGGCACCATAAAACCTGCACCTCGACCTTCCCTAAACTCTCCAATTCTTTTCCCACAGTCATTTTTGATTGTGGTAAATTAAAGTTTCTCTTCCTAGAACCCCTTTTTAATATGGAAAACGGATTCCTAGCGAACAGCCCTTTCCAGCTCCTGGAGACGGTGCCTGATGTTTTTATTTATGTTCTGTGCTGACGTAGCCACTGTTGCTCTTGGGGCTATTCATTTGCAGAAGCTGCCACAGCCATGGCTCAGAGCTGTGTTTTTGCACTTGTGTGGTACCGGGGGAAGGAAACCATGGAGGAATCAGTGCGCTCGAGCTGGGTCTCCTGGTGTTAATGTGTGAAAAACTCCTACAAAAGTAAATTACAGTTTGAAAGTAGATAATTGGATCTTTCTCCTGGTGAGAAGTTAACTGGGAAGGCTTTTGAAATCTGAAACTGCTCGGCAAACTGCTCAAGCAAAGCCCTTGAGGCAAAAACGTTTATTAGGAAAAGTTTAGCTGCTGGAATAGCTCAGCGGGTGATGATGAGCAGCAGTTTCACAGCTCCGGTGCCAGGATACAACCTGAGCTGGAGCCAGGGCACAGGAGAGCTCCTGCCACACCCTCCGTGTCACCTGGAGGGGCTGTGTGCCACCAGCTCGGGCAGCGCTGCTGGCACTGCCAGCTCAGTGCCCAGGCTCCCTGAGGACACAAACTGCACTGGCTGCCATCCAGAAGCAGGGAGCTCTCTCCAAGGAGCCCAGTATTGGAACTGGACATCCTGGATCCTACAGGAAAGCCGTTCCCTGCTCTGATCTGGCAGCTGCTGCACCTCACATTTGCTGCCAGTGATGCTGAAAGCCTCCCTTGTGCCAGTGCAGTGCACAGAGGGGATAAAAATCCTCTGCTCTCATCGCTTGCATGGGTGTAGCTGCTGCTCACTGGTAATTTGGGTTTGTCTCTGGTGCTGGGGGTGTTCATTAGCAGAATTCATGAAGTTACTCAGGAGTCTTGAAGATCCCAAACCCCTTTAGAGCCAGGTGATTTCCTCTTAAACTAATACTCAAAAAAAAATTTCTAAAGGACTGGCATCATCCCATTGGAGAATTAACCCCCTGACACGCCTTGCAAAGGAGTGTCTCAGATCCTAAAAAACAGAAAATTAGGCTGTTCATAGCTGTGCTTTCCATGAGGGAAAACATAAATTCCTGCTCAATTTTCCTCATAACTTCTCTGTTTTTGACACAGCTACCTTCACTTCTGTCAAGATATTGTCCTTAGTAAAGGAAACCTGGAAAGTTGGGGCTTCAGCATCGTGGGAGGCTTTGAGGAAAGCAAAGGAAACCAACCCTTCTTCATCAAAACCATCGTGCCCGGGACTCCTGCATTCCGCGACAGGAAACTCAAGTAGGTGTGAGGTACCCGGGGAACCATCACCACCACCAGGGCTGGGGGATTTCCCACACCTTGACCTTTGGAAGGAGCTCAGCTCCAACTTAATGACTCGGTCGGTCTTGCACTCGTTTGAAAGTTGATACTGTTGCCAGACTTGTAACAAACTAAGGCCTGCGTTAAGCAGTGTTTTGGTTTCTCCATAAAGGTGTAAGGAAAAGAAATTTACAGCCCTTTAAAACCTAACTGTGAAGGGTTTAATTGAGGCATTAGGTAAAAGTAGAAGGGGGATGTTTGAGATGAATCTTGGAGGTTCCAGACTATAAAACCTCTTGGATTAGGAAAAGTATCCCAACACGAGCAACAGAAGCCCTCCTGAGCAGGAACTGTAACTCGATCTTGGCTGAGGTGGTTGTTGGTGAGATCCCAGTGAGAGGAGCAGCACGGGGCTGCAGGACCCCACAGGCTTCTCTGGGGGGCTGGGCTGGCTCCTGGGCACCAAGGGCTGCCAGGCAGAGGGAGGGGACACAGCTGGGTGCAGGGAGCTGGGCTTTGCTCCCAGAGCTGCAGTGGGAGCGCTGGGCTCAGCTGGGCTCCTGTTGGAGTGCTGGGATGGGGCTGTGGGGGCTCAGCCCCTTGCAGCCCCAGAAGGGGCTGGGTGTGCCAGAGAGGGGCAGGTCCCTCCCACAGCTCTGCTGGTGGCAGTGACCGGGGCCAGCAGTGTTCTCCTCTTCCCTGCCCTCTGACTCAAGGGAAAAAGTCTTTCAAGGAGGAGTTGATGGTTTGGTGCAGGTTTAATAATGAACCCAGTCCTGACTGGATCCTGTCTTTGGGCAGGTGTGGAGATGAAATCGTGGCAGTGAACGGAGTGCCAGCAATAGGAATGAGCAACTCGGAATTAATCCCAATGCTGAAGGAGCAGAGGAACAAAGTCACCCTGACCGTGGTGTCCTGGCCAGGGAGCCTGGTGTGACAGCTCCAACAAACCCCCAACACTTCCAGGTATCCAACAGCAGCTGGGCACCACCCAGCCACACCTGACAGGAAAACAGGGACTGCTCCACTCCTGCTCCCGGTGCATTGCCATGGAAGACTCCTTGCTTCCTTTTTATGGAAAACATTTTACCAACAAATCTGGATGTTGAATTCAAAGTAAGGGTTAATCCAACAGTTGTTGGAGCTTCCCAGGCTCATTAAAGCTCCTTAGGATTGGCGGTGCACAGAAAGTTCCTCCCAGTGTTTCTCCACAACCTGCCCTGGAGGCTGCTGAGGCTTGCCTTGATTTTAGGGCTCCGCTTTCCACTGAGTATTTGAACAGGTTAAAACAGAGGCTTTTAGAAGCAGCTACTAGATCTGTAAGGATGGGGACCCAATTTAGGCATTTCTGTCTGTCAGGATTTTCAGGAGCATTTTTAGGTGTCAGTAACCCAAGGGATGTGTTAAAACATGAAAAGCCCACGGTAACTCAGAGCTGCTGGGGCAGCCTGGTGGAGCTGTGTTACCTGTATGAGGGTCCTGGCACAAATCCCAGTTTAGGATCCTCTCAACTCCACTGATTCATTGCAAAGGGACAATTTCAACAGCTCAAAGAACCACTCTCAAAGGCAGCAGCAAGAGGGGTTTCATTGAAATATGATGCAAAATGTGACTTTACCAAAGGTCAGGGGCAAGGTTCACTTGCACACCAGTTTCCCTGGTTTTAGGATTGATAAAAGCAGCTTTTTGCCCAGAAAGAAGATGAGGAAGGGAATGGGCTGGTGTCAGACATCCCTGGCCCAGCCCGATGCCTGTCTTATTTTTATGTTTCCAGTGATGAAGGGCAGAGTTCAGGCAGGGGCAGAAGCACCTGTACTCTCAGGCAGGTGAGATTTCTCCTGCAGTTCCCTTCATGTCCCTCTTGCAGCTGGAGCAAAATATCAACTTATGGGATCAGGGGAAGCTCAAAGAATCCTTGGCTGCAGGAAAAGTCACCTCCAGAAGGAGACTGTGCCCAGCCTGGCTTCAGTTCAAACCCACTGTGCAGTTAAAATTCACAATTAAAGAACTGAAGCCCAGGCAGGGTGCTTTGACCTCTGACACTGTGAAAGTTCCTACTTGCAAACTCCACCTGAAGCAATTCCCTTTTTTAGCAGCAGCAGCAGTGGAGATGATGGGTTTTTCTCAAAGCAGGTTGCACTGAGAGATCTTTCCTCCTGTGCTGCCTCTGCTGCACCTTTTGCAGGACCAGTTTTGTAAGAATCCAAGAAGTCTGTCCCCTGTCCAAATGCTGCCTAGAATGAATGTTTAATTGCTTGTAGCAGCCCTGCAGGAAAGAGCCCAGGCCTGGCTGAAGCTTCTCCTGGGCTGGCAATTTGTCATTTGCTGTCCCTGGGCCTTGTTTACACACAGTGACTTCACTTCCTGCGCTGGGAGCTGCAGCAGGGACAGCAGGGCCTGTCCCAGAGCCCAGGACACAGCAGGAACCTCAGCTCCATCCTCCCAGCAGCCCTGGCTGGGCTCAGCAACACCTCTGGGGACTCTGACAGCACAGCTGGGGCTACCTGGGCTCCAGGGCTGCTTTCCTCTTGTCCTACTGGGCAATGCTGAGAGCAAAATAATCCACAAAGAAAACTCATCACCGACCTCACTGGGACACAAAAACATGAAGCAATTTTTTATCTCTTTCCAATCAATGTGCAGAATCTGTGCCTGGAACAGTAAATACTGATGTGGACAGAGAGAGGGTGATTCCCACTGCCTGCCCCAAATGTGGGGAAAGGGCAGGAGGGAAGAGCTGTGCCGCTGCTGGGCTGGCAGTGAAGAGAGGAGGCTGCAGAACCATTTTGACACCATCTCCTTTCAAGGTGCCTTCAACTTCACCAAACTGTCCTCATAATTTAAATTTTGTTTCCAAAATCAGCTTGTTAATAGATGTTGAGTTTGTTTTGATGCCTTTATAAATTATTGTAATATTGCTGAAAAATATGCATTAGAAGTGTGGTTTTTACCCTTTCTTTCCATGTAGTAACTAATGCCCCCAGAACAGGTCACCTCAGCAAGACTGCTCCAAAAAGTGACCCTGTGGCAGGAAACAGTGTAATTGTCTTTGCTTCTCCCAGGAAAGGAGCTGGACTATCCTGAAATACACCGTGGCTGGGAAAAATCCCTCAACAACAGTAAGCTCCACATCCCAACACCACTAAACCTGCAGCAGCTTTCTGCTGCCAAGTACAGATTATTTCCAACACCCCACCTTTACATTTCTCTGATAGTAAAGGCAAACATTTTACTTCTATTTAATGAAAATAAACCAATTTAAAACTACTTACCTCAAATTCACAGCTGCTCCTGGCCCCAAAAGCCTGCCCCCGTTTGTGAAGGTCCCCTCCACCTCAGCATATTCTGTGACTGGGGTCCAGCTCATTCAAGTAACACAGGAGGAGGTGCAGCCCTGACTGAATCCATGCTGGATTCCCTGTTCCCAGTCCCACAGCACCACCCGGGGTGCAGACTGGATGTGATCACCATTAACTCTGCAGGAGGTCAGGGAGTGGGTGTGGAACAGCCCTGGCCGCCCCCGGAGAGCCACCAGGGACACCTGAGCATGCAAAGGTGGGAGAAATATCCTTGTTTGGGGCCAACCCCTCCTCCCCTGGGTGCAGCATTCCAGTGGAGCACCGTTCCTGATCCAGGCAGGGAAAGCCAGCTCAGAGGGGGCTGGGGGCACTGCCAGGCCCCCGCTGGCACTGGCTGCCCCAGCAAGGTCAGAGCTCCTGTGCTGGGAAAGCCAGCAGGTCTCACCCTCAGCAACTGCAGGCTCCCGAGGGCGGCTGGCCAGGGCTCTGGGCCCCTCTCCCCTGGCACTGCCCTGGGCTCTGCAGGGGAGGGGGGCCCCTCTCTCGTGAGCAGTGCCAGGGGCACAGAGCAAGCACTCCTGAATCCTCCTCACCACTCTGGCTTGGATTTCTCCTCTAAGTTCATCCCATTCTCCTAAAAGCTTTTGGGCACTCCCAGCTGAAGCCCAGCCCTGAGCAGAAGCTGCCAGGAGCATTCCCTTGTTCCTCGCACACCCAGTGCCAGGAGCTGGGAGTGCTGCAGCTCGCAGAGCTGCCCAGGGGGCAGTGGGTGATATTCCTAAATCTGGGCTCCACCGTGGCTGCAGAGGCAGGAAGAGCCTGCAGCCTGATCCCAGCTAACCCTGGCTCAGTGCACACACATCTCCCAGGAGCTCAAGCACATTAAAAAACCTCCATGAAAACCAAAACCAGCAGAAGTCCCAGTTCTCCTCCTCCTCCCCTGGGCTCTGCAGCTACAAACCCGTCACTGCACTGTCACAATGCTGAACCCAAACCAAAGGGCTCTCCTGGCACAGGCTGGGCACTTCCCGGCACACTCAAGACTTCCAAGATTACAGTACCAAAAAATACAGAACATTTCAGAACCATATTATTTTAGGACAAATAGACAGTTTTAAATAACAAGTCAAAGGAAAATGAGACATCTGTGGACTCACACAAACAGAAGGGCAGGATCCTAATGACCAGACAGACAAAAACCCCTCAAAATTATTTCCCCTGTTCTTCCCACCCAGAAACATTTCTGTTGCCCCTTCCCCAACCAATACTAAATCCAAAGAAACTTTGGAATTTGACTAAATTTATTTTGGGATCTAAGGGAAAGGAATGCATCGGACAGGAGTGTTGGTGATACCCAAATAGAAACACCAGTCCCACGAGAGCAAATTGCTAACTGGAACTCGGTGTTCTCTACTGTACTCTAGGTTATTCAGTCAACTCTTAGTAAAAAAAGGAAATAAAATAGTTAAGTCAAAAGGAATTAAAGAGAAATTCATGCTCTTGCTATGGATCTTCATTGATTCCCCACACAGGGGTGTAACATGACAGAACTACCTTTGCAATGGATAAAAAAACCCAGTTTTGGAGTCTCTGCACACGCTGTGTGAATGCCCTCAGCAGCTTCTGGAAGCTGTCACATCCAGGCAGGCCTCTGTGCCCACCTGGAGCAGATCCTGCAGCTCCTCCTGACACGCCCAGCTGGCCACGGAGAAATCAGAAGCTGTTTTTGTAGCTATAAAGAAATTTATTCAGGGATGAGACTTTTCACTACTGGACACCAGACTCTAAGCTGGCTCCTGGGATCTAAGTCACGCTGTTCTTTGGACAATAAATTTCAAGTTGCACTTACTGTCCTAGTTCTCAAAAAGGAATGATGATGACAAAAAGAACTATGACCTAATTGCATTAGTTTTCAGCTGAAGCCATCTTCCATCAGAAACCATAGGATCTGATACACCAAAGTTCTCCCTAGGGATGTGGATGAGTAGAGTAGCTCAGTGCTTTGTAACTAGTACTGCTGTATTGTCTTGTATCAAAAACAAACAAAAAAAGGAAGTTTAAGGGCATGTGCAGCCTCAGCTCCTGAAGCACTTCCAGCTGTGCCACGGCTCGCCCAGTCAGCCTCTTCCCTTGGAAAAAAGTAAAAAATAATAATAAAAAAAAATCACCCCCCAAACAAAACATCACCAATTCCATGCTGGTTCCAGAGGAGAGAGTTCCTGCCGAGGGCTGACGGGGGCCTGGCTCACTCCTTGGTGTCCTGCTCCTCGCCCTCCTGGGCACCGTCCTCGCTGGCCTCCTTCTCCTCCTTGCTCCGCTTGTTCTTTTTGTGCTTGTGGCGCCGGTGGCTCTCGCCCTCCTCGCTCTCGTGCTGCTTCCTGAGCAGGGAACAGAGGGGACAAAGTGACATCAGACACAGCTCTGCCACAGCAGGGACCCAGTGATGGACACAGGGCTTCGATCCCCACCTGAGGGAGCCACCTCAGCAATGCCAAGGGCACGGTAGGGATTTTTGGAAGGATCAGCACTGCCACGCTGCCACTGTCACACACACACTGCCACGGTCACACTGCCCAGCCACTCCTGGCAGTGCCCACAGGCAACACCTTGCTGTTCTTCCACTCCTGAGCGAGCTCCAACAATTCTGACACAGCACCAAGGCTGAGAAGAGGAGGAGTCCTAAACCCGAGACGTGTTTAAAACTTTCACTCCTCTTAACGTTTTGGGGAAATCCCTAGAGTAGAGGCAGCAAAGGGATCAGTGGAGTGAGAGAAAAGTGGGTTCCCCATGATCTGGGAGGCAGATCCTGTTTCTGCTTCTGCTGACTCACACCTGACCTGGCTTTTCACTGGCTTCGTGCTTTGGAACTTCTTTATCTCCCCCAGTTTTCCAGATGTGGGTGATAACTGGGAATGTTTACCCAGGATTTCTGTGATGTGGGAGCAATCCCAGGCAGAAGAGGCCTGAGCAGGCTGTGCATGCCCTGAGCCTGTGCCCTGCCAGCTGCTCCATGCAGCCAGCACAGCCCCAGGAGCAGCTCTGCCTCCCACCAGGAAAAGGGCAGAGTCCTGGTTTGGCCCCCCCAGAAGAAGATTTTCTGCTGCTTCTCTCACAGGTTCAAACCACAGGAGCTCTAAGGAGCTGACTGTGGTGTGAAGGTGGCAGAGTTAAAGCACAGCCCAGAGTACAGGAACAAGCAGATAAATTTATCCCAGGATAAACTGTGACTGTGCAGGCACAGCTCCATGAGCAGGGACAGCATCAGGTGTACAGACCAATTCCTAGCACAGCTGGAATTCCAGTTTAGCAGCAGACACTGAACTGGCTGAACCTGGCTGAAAAGCTCCTGGCTTCAAGTAATTTTCTGGCTGGTTTAATAAATGGTTTCACAGCCATTAAAGGCAAGAAAAATAGGGAAAAATAAAAGGCTGCTGCCTCTCCACAAAACACCTTCAGCCACCTCGTGGCCGCTGTGTCAGTGGTTTATGCTGGGACAATGTGACTATCCTTTAATACTGAAACCAGCGTCAGTGATTTCCTGCAGACTGCTCAGTTTGCAGGAAGCTGGAAATGAAACCCTTTCATCTGCAGGTGCCTCACACAGGCTCAAACCTCAGTGTGCCTCAAGCAGGGAATACCAGAAGGTCTGGGTTGGAGGGGACCATGGGCTGGGATTCTTACAGTGAGGTATCTACTCCAAGGTTTCAATTCTGAGTAGAGGAAGCTGAGAAATAACCCTAAAGCCAATGGCTTGTTTGTCTGATACCAGCTCAGCTTCCAGTTGTCTGTATTAAGTTTTTATTATGGTCTTAGTCTTTCTTCCTATCATTTTGCTTCCAACCCTTTAGCAATCAGTCCTTCCTTGAAAACTTACTCATCTCCTTAAGGAAAAATTTTTTCCTCCAGTCAGTACACAGGAGTTTTTCTGATACCAGTTTCAAAAGAAGGGTAATTACCTACAGAGCTGACAGGAGTTTCCCCTAAAAGAAGGGAGCTGACACATCAAGGAAAAAGAGCAAGAACAAGTCATTAATGGGATGTGAAGTGACACAGGACCTGAGCACAGAACCTGCCTCAGCGCAGAGAGCAGGGCTGCTGCTCTGCTGGGGGTTGCTCTTCCAGGAAGATCATCTGTTGCAAACCCATTTTCTGCAGAATAGCTGTGATTTCAGGATGTGCTACTCTGCCCCAGAAGTTTTATCAGATCATCACTTCCCTCACCATCAGGCTCTGGGCAAGAGCTCTGCTCCTGCTCAAGAAGCAATTTCTGAGTGCAGGCAGAAGGAAGTTCTTCACAGAAGGAGTGACTGGGCACTGGAATGGGCTGCCCAGGGAGGTGATGGAGTCACTGTCCCTGAAGATGTTCAAGGAAAGGCTGGATGTGGCACTCAGTGCCATGGTCTGGGTGACAAGGTGGTGCTGGGTCACAGATTGGACTCGATCTCACAGGTCTTTTCCAACCTAATTGATTCTCTGGGCTCTGCCCTGGTGCACAGGAACAGCAGGACCAAAAGCTGATGCTTCTGTCGTGGCCTTGCATCTCCTTTGTGTGTGCTTTCATTAAGATGGCAGCTCTGCTGGGAGGCTGAGCCCAGCTCAATCCCTCCTTCACCACCGAGTGGCAACTCAACCCCAAGGTCTCCTTTCCCTGCCCCAGAGGTTCCTCCCACCCACAGCTCCCACAGAGGGAGCTGGGATGAGCCATGCTGCCATTCCACCCCGAGAACAGGAATTCCCCACTGACCTGCGGGAGGATTTGTGTTTGCTGCCGTCGTCCTTGTCGCGGTGGCGGCGCTCGCGGTGCCGCTCCTCGCGCTCGCGGCTGCGGTCGCGGCTGCGCCGGTAATCGCGCTCGAAGTCGTAGCTGCGCTCGCGGCTGTAGTAGCGGTACCGCTCGTCGTCACTGGGGGGACAAGGGACACGTGGGCACAGGGACACGGCCCCCGGGCCTGAGCCACCGGGCAGAGCTGAGCCGCCCTCACCGGCAACATCTGGCACCTGCAACTGAGCGGGGTGCTCCTGGAACACCGGCAGCAGGAGCACAGCGCACACGCTCCTCCAGCGCTCCCTCCCTGCTGCTGGCTTCCCTCAGCACAGACACCCCAGGTAACCTCCCATCCTTTGCTGTAAGGGGCTCTTTTCTTCCCCACGGGCTCAAAACATCAAACTGTGAGCACAGCTTTCTGTCTGTGCCCCTCTACCTGCTCAAAGCACCTCATTCAATCCCCAGGAGTGGGCAGGGTGTACCCCAAACTGCGACACATCCCACACTCCCCTTTACATCCCCCTGGTCAACTTCTGAAAGCCAAAACCAGAAGGGTTAACAGTCCCCCTGTGGGAACAATACTCAAGGCTTGGGAGACAGGATGTCAGAGACATTGTTCTGACACTCCTGGAAACAAATAAATGTCCAGGATCAATCAGCTGGGAGTGCTTCAAAGGACTGCACGGCCTCTTGACCTGCTTTGACCTGCACCAGGGTGCTCCACACCACCCAGAAATGCCAGCAATGTGCTCAAGGAGTGCTGATCCCAGGCCTTGGCTCCAGCATGGACCAGGAAGTGGGGGAGTCTGAGATCTTCCCAATTTTAGCAAGTTTGTCTTCTGTTCTCTTTCCCCCGCTCCATCCACAGTACCCAAAAGCTTATAAAGGAAAAAAAAATATTAGGAGCACACTGCCCTGTTAGCTCCCTCCCTGGGCTGGGAAGCTCCCCAGCAGGAAGTACCCTGTGCCAGGAATGCACATTCTAATCATGTTTTGAATGATTATTGGAATTTCTGAGCCTGGAGTCTGCAAAACTCCGACACTGCTGCTGACTGAACACCAAAGGGATTGGTTTGGGAAGTCTCTGCAGCCCAGCCTCCACCTTAGATGAACACAGGGAGGCTCCAAGCCTCCTGCTCTTTCCCAAGTGCTCCCAGCACTGCTGTCAGCTGAGGCCACATCAGCTCCCACCAAGGTGGTCTCTCCAGTCCTGCTCCCATTTCCTGGCTGACTGCCAGGGAATGGCACTCCCAGCCCCACAGGAGAGCGGAGCAGAGCAGGCTGTTTGTGCTTTGATCTGACAGTGACATTTAGAAGACAAGAAGCAGCAGCTCCTCCAGCCAGTGCTTCACACTGAGCTGTGAAACACTGAGTAAACAGAGAGGGGCTATTTCATTGACTGGCCCCATGGGAGAGCAAGAGGAACTGGTTCTGCTGGATTTAAACAAAAATCCCAGACCCAGAGACAGGAAATCAGCCAGTGGCACAGCTCCTGGTCTGTGCTGTAGTTACTGATCCAAAGGAGCTCTTCCCCAGACATTCCAGAGAATTCAGCTGGTGTCCTCTATACCCAGCCCCTGGCCAGACACCCTGAGGTGGCCCAGGGCTGCCCAGGGAGCAGCAGGAGGCAGCACTCACTTGTTGTATTCACTGGTGGTCGGGGTGCGGTCCCGGTCGCGGTCGCGCTCCCTGTCCCGATCCCGCTCGCGCTCGCGCTCCCTGTCCCGCCTGGAGCCCGAGTACTCCCAGTGGCTGCTGCTGGAGCTGCTCGTGCCCTTGTCCACCGTGGTCACCCAGGGCGTGTGGGACGTGGAGATGGGGGGGTAGCTGATGAAACCTGAATCTGCAGCCAGAGAGCAGAATCCTCTGTCAGCCAGAGCATGCCCAGCACCCCCTCTGTCCCGCCCTTTCCAAAGATCCCCTCTGGCAGCAGAGCTGGATCCAAGGAGACAACGGCCCAGCTCCCTGCTGTGCTTCCCCTTCATTCCCAGCAGTTTGCTAAGAACAGGGAACTCCTCCCTGGGGAAGGCCCAAGAGCAGGCAGCACTGCACAGTCTCTGTCAGCCCTGGGCTCTTGGTCACCTCTACAAGGTCCCACCTCCCACCAGGTACCTTCTGCTCTAGGGTGGCACCTGGGGAGGGCCAGGGGCACCACCTGCCAGTGAAAGATGTCACCTGGGGAGCCCAGAGCCACCAGCATTTCGCAGGCAGAGGTGGCCAGCTGGACTGGTGAGGTGACATCCCAAAGCAGTGCCACATCTGGCAGCACGGCAGGCTCCTCTCCTTGGGAAGGGCTGGCACTGCCACTCCTCCAGCCCTGTCCTGCAGGGAGGCACTGCAGGGCTGCCTGTGCTTCCACTGCTCAGCACAGCCAGGAGCCACTCCTGGTCACTACAGGACTGGGAGAGAACTGGGGCTGCACCAGGGAAGGGATCTGCTGAAATCCTGGCACTGCCTCTCCCATTACAAAACCACAGGAGATGGTGCCTGTGGCAAGGGAGAGGGTGAAGTGGGGGAGAGATTCAAAAGCTCGGGGAGGAGATGCCAAGCTCAGTAGTTGTGGATGCTTGTGCTAATCCCTGAGGGTGGGGAAAAGGGAGAGTGTGAGAGAGGGTGAGCATGTGTGTGTGCAAACAGGCAGAACACACTGCTGAGGCACCAGGGAAGCTTCTCTGTGCTGGGCATCTGCCCTGAACAGTGACCTGGGCCTCAGCACTGGGCCACAAAACTGCATCACCACACCTGCAAAACACTCAGAGCAGCACACCCAGCCTGTGCCCCTGACTGGGATCATCTGGGACACAGCAAGAGCCTGGAGCTGGAGCAGACATGGTGAGTGTCAGCCTCAGAAAAGCCAGGGCTGCCAAGAGCCAGGGAAGAGAGAGCAGCAGTGGGATGTGTCCTGTCCCATGCTCACCTGCAGAGTTGTAGCCAAAGGGAGGTGGCTGCCTGTTGCTGTAGCTGGCTGGCTGCCTTTGGGAGAGAAAAGGGGGTGAGTTACTGACATCAGGGACCCCCACAGCTCTGGCTGTGCTGCAGCTTCACCCTGTTTCTCCTGGAGGTCTGTGGAGCATTCTTATGGGAATCCCACTACCAGAAAAGCTCATGGGTTTTGCCACAGCTTCCAAACCTGCCATAATCCCACTGCTTGCCCTGGGAAAGCACCACTGCTCACAAACTATCTGGAGCACCTTTGGAGAAAGTATCTGCAGTAAGAAATCAGGCTGTGAACTGCTCTAGACTTTACCTAGATTTTACTGGCTCCTCCCTGTGCCTTGAATATGACAAATCCAGGTGAATGCACAGAGGATTCAGACAGACTCTGCTCTCCCCTACCCCAACTCAAGACCAGACCGTGCATCCCCAGCACTGATTTTGGATCTGTTCTCCTTCCCTCCTCCCTCCAGGGCAGCTGCTCCCATGGCATGATCTTACCCAGGTGTGGTCTTACCCATCCAAGGTTGGGATGAGGAGAGCTGGTGGTGGTGCCAGAGGTGGTGGGAACAGCCCTAGACACAGAAGGGTAAATGAGCACCAAGATCTTGCAGCTTCATGAGTGCTGTTCACAGTTAAAAACCATTAAAGCATCTTTTTACTCTAAACAAGGCCCTGTTTAAAATGGAATAATTTTCCTTCAGGGTAGGATCTTCTCCCCAAATTCACACCCTAAAGCTCTGTTAGTTTTGTAGGGATATGGAAAGAAAAACAAAGCAAAAGCTACCTTATATTTTGGCTTATAAATACTGAACATAAGATTCATCAAGGAAGAACAATTAACTCTTACAGCCCTAGGGAGAAAAAGTGGTCCTTGGGATGCAGACATGTTGCATTCTGATCAGAATGTAACAATCAAGTTATTCTGACCTACAGATTTGTGTCAGAATAGAAGATAAGCAGCTCAGGTACAATGCTCAGTTGGAGTTTATTGATCTTAAATTAGCTGTGCTCTAAACTGGTGACATCCTATTTCATGTTACTTAGTCTAAATGCTCTGAACCTGTGTGATCAAAATTGCTGCTGTTACTAAGAACAAGGTAACACCTACCTGGAATTGGACCTGGAGGTGGCAGGCCTGTGGAAATAAGCAGGGAAAACAAGTGAGGACAACAAGGAAGGCATGGCCTCTCTGTACTGCATGGACTCTCTGTACCTCAAGCTAAACCTCAAAGCACAATTTTGAATAAATCTCACACTGGAGCAAACAGAGCAGGAGAAAAATTGGTGCTACTAAGCAGGAATCGGCCTATAAGTTATAAAATTTTCCCAAGCAATGATTTCTTTACCTTTATAATTTAAAATGTTGCTGTTCTCTTACACTGGGGAACTCCTTTTCTGAGTGTGAACACACAAACAATTCCTTTGGTCTTCAGAACAACTGAAGGAGCTGGACAGGAGAACCTGCTGCAGGTTCCACTCCAGGGTGTCCAACTTGATTTTGCCAAGCACTTTAATCTAAGGCAGCAGGAAAAGCTACCACGGAAAAGTTACTAGGGAAAAGAACCCTTGAGTGCTGCAGCAAATCCCCCTCAGGCAGGAGTCACTGCATGAAGTGCTCCTGATGCCCTCTCCAGAGCCTGGCTGCTGCTCCAGGACCAGAAGCCCACAGTGTGGCCCCCTCACTTCAGCCTGATGTATTTAAGCCAGAAGCAACAGTTCTCCGCTTCCCCCAGAGAAACAGGAACCTGCTTCCTGACATTTATCAATAAAGCAAATGGATCAGTAGCACTGGAAGGTTCCCTCAGGAAAACAAAGCCCACAGGTTTTTCTTCAAGGACCAGCTGCCATTTTTAAGTATTCAGGGCAAATATTAAATAGGCTGATGGAGACTAAACAAAGCCTGGCCAGGGGTAAGGATCTGTTCCCCGAGTGCTCACCCATCCCATGGCACTGAACCATTAAACCTCTGATTTGCTCCAGGGCTGGGACATCCCAGCTCAGGTTCCACGGAGTGAACACGTACCTGGAGGATGCAGGGGAGGTGGAACAGAAGTCACTGGAGGAGGAGGGTGCAGGAAGTGTGGAGGAGGAGGCCCGGCCAGCGGGGGAGGCGGAGGCCCTGCTGGTGGAGCGAACGGCTGCTGCTGAGGAGGCTGCTGGGGCTGGGAAGGCTGCTGGGGCTGCTGGGGGGGCTGGGGCTTACTGCCGTGGTCTCCCAGGACCTTAGGGGGCACAGGAATGAGAAGAGAGTGTTTTAATCCCTCTGCTCCTGCACCAGCGCCCTCATCGTCACCACAACAGGACTGTGGCTGTGCCTGAAGAGTGACCAAAATGCAGAGACACCACAGTGACCTGAAGTGCAGCTGGCAGTGCTTGTGAAGGGGAGGAACAACTAAAAACCCTTTGAAAGCAAATTCTGTCTCTTAGGCAAACTCTTCTTGTTGGCAAAATCTGGAAAACTGATTACTAAAAAAATAAATGGACCACAAAACCATGGAGAAAACCCAAGGAATTGGGCCTAGGAAGGGAAAGGTTCCATGTTTAGGTTTTTCTGGCAAGTTACCAGATCTGGCAGGAGAAAGGTGGCTAAGAGAAGGAGGCTTGCCTGGCAGATGGTCCTCAGACCCTGCAGCTTCCTGCCTAGGAACCAACCAGAACATTATGGTCACACACTGGGCAGGCAAGCCCAGAACTGAGACCAGCTTTAAACACAGGCTTTCATTTCTTAGAAGGGATAAGATCCAGTAACAGGCCCAGGCTCAGTCTGAGGTGTGGGCTGCACCAACTGATTTGAGACTAAATATTAAAGTACAGAGAAACACCAGCCCCAGGTACAAACCCTTCACTGCAGATTTGAAGATTCCAACCCCACAGTGGAAGGGAAGGGAATAATCCACAGAAGAGATTCCCAGCTACACACTCCTAGGAAAACTTTGGAGGGCTGATGATGAAAGAACTCAGGCCTTATCATTCCAAAGAGAAGACTGGCCTTTAAAGGACAAATCTGGCTCCTAGCAAGACCAAGCTTTTAACCCAGAAATTAACTGAGCCTGCAGAAGGGAATGATCCATGCACACACCTCAACAGGGTCAAGGCGTTACCTGCTGCTCTGCAGGTATGAACTGGGACACTGGAGGTCAGGAACACACAGACGTTTGCCCAGGATTCACCAGAAGTGCAATAAAATCAGCAATCTGTCAAGGCAGCCCCTTGCAGAGGCTTTACCTGGATGGGGTTTTCCTCCGAGGCGTGTTTATCCCGGCGTCTCCCTTCCACCCTGCGGATTGTGCCTGCCTGGCCCCCGATCACATCAATGGTCCCACCCAGCTTCCTGGTACAAAGCACAGGCATCTTTTTAGGCTCAGAACCACCACAAGGAGCAATTTTCCCTGCTGTCAGCAGATTTCTTTCATGCTTTCTTTCCCACCAGGGAAACATCTTTCAAATGGGGATGAGAAGTCAAGGAGAAGCCCGTTTGCACTCCTGAACAATTTCCCTCTGAGCAGGGGTGGGTTTGGGCTCTCTGAACACCACAAATGTTATCCAAAGGTGTAAAAACAGGGATTACACACCGGGACAGAAATGCTTCAAAAATGCTCAAATCCAACAGACTGAGCAGAGCTTTAATGTTCATTCCTGAAGCACAGAGCTGGTTCCCAGACAAGGGGTAAAGCTGGGATGCAGGGCTGCTTTCTGCAAGGCAGGTGTGCAAAAGCTGTTTTGTGAATGAAGCAACAGAAACACCGTGAGCCCAAAGCTCTGGCTCATCTGGTGTGTTCTTCTGAAGCTTTTGATAAAAACCCCATCGATCTTCTAAGGGCCTAGTGGTTTCCCCAGCAGAGGCTGCCCCTCAGAATGACTCAGTTGTTTTACCACACATCCAGCAGCGTCGCACACAGGCTCAGGAACCAACAGCTCCTCTTATCCTCTGCCAAACTCGTAATCCACTTCCACTTGAGGAGGCAAAGATTAACATCGTGGGAGTAGGAATAAGCCACGCAAGCACAAGCAATGTCAGCAGTGTGAGCCCTCAGAGCTGAGGTGTTTGCCTGGCTCCTTCCACTCCCAGAGATGTGTCCCATCAGCTGGGATCCAGGATTCCCTCCCTGCGCCAAGGAGGGGGCCATGGACAGGCAGGGTTTGTACTGCTGGAAGTGACACTGAATGAGTGACCACAGCAGCTTCCTGCCAAGCTTAAAAGCTTCTCTTTGAGGCTTGAGGAGACTCAGATGTGGCCCAGGTGGCTCTTAGATGCCCCCATGAATTACATGCTCCTCTCTTACCTGTTGGGAGGAGGCCCAGCCTTCATTCGTCCTCCCACCAGAGCCAAGAAGTCTGTTTTGAACTCTGTTTTGATGATGTTGCTTTCCACTTCTTTTTCAGCATTTCCTGTTCTTCCCTGCTGAACCTATGGAAGGTAATAGATAACACATGGGTGTTGTGCCCTTCTTTCAACTGAATGGAGCACCAGAGATTAATCCTCAGCAAAAGAAAAGGAACAAGCACAGCAACCTATTCCTCAGTCAAGGCACAGCCATTTCTGTCAGCTAACGGCCATTCCAGCCTCAGCCTGCTGTCCACTGTCTCCCACTGGAAGTCCTGTTATGAGTTTATTAAACTTAAATCATTTTCCATGGAGTCACTAAGTCAAAACTGGAATGGGCAATACTTGCTGTACTGACAATTTGGCTGAAGCTCTGATGGCCACCATGGACTCCTGCAAAGTTGATGGCCAAAGCAGTCTGCAAACACAAAAGGCAGCCACACCACAGCAGCAGGCTCCAGCAGTAAGCAAAGCAATGCTGGAGGCTCAGCTCCCCTCCCTGCACTTCTGTGATCCAGAGGGTTTTCCAAGCAAACACCCCTACAAGTCAACTGGAAATTCACTCTAGTCTCGCTGCTGTAGTGGTTCAAACTTGCCAGGCTGATGGAACTATTCCTTCCACACAGAAAAGACTTTCAACAGAGATTTAATCTTTAAAGATTAATTTTTGCATTTCTCCTTGCTGAAAGCACACAGAACAGCTCAGAACTGAGGTATCTCCTGCTCTTACACCCTCATCTCTGTGACTACAAACACAATCCCAGTTTTCCTGGAGCCACACGTCACCCACCGTGATCTTGTTCTCAGTGCTGATGGGAGGAGCAGGGTCCAGCCCCAGCTGAAGCCGCCGCTGCTTTTCACAATAAGCTTTCCATGTTTCTTCATTGAATCCATAATTAAAGTAATCAGAAAGATCAGCACCTGGCAGAGGGAGCAGGAGTTAACACAGAGGTTCTGCACACTTGCACTCTCAAGCTGTCCTTTAACTGCTTATATAAAGGGTTGAGGCAACAAAAGTTTTCCAGAGAGCCCAGTCTTGCCTTTCCCTGTCAGAAAGCTGCGGGTGCCACAGAGGAGACAGTGCCTGCACCTTGGGTGGGAGGGGAACATGGCCTGACAGCAGGGGGACCCCCTGGGACACACAGGACACCAGTGGGAGCCCCTGGGACACACAGGACAGCACCTCCACAGGCCATTGGGAGCTCCCTGCAATCACTTATTCACCAGCCTGATTTTTTTTAGGCTGGTTTCTTCCTATTGTCCACATCAGCTGAGTGCTGGGCACAGCACAGGAGAGACAGTTCCAGCCCCTACCACAAAAATGGGGTGGAGCCACAGAACCTTTTTCCTGGCAGAACTAAGCCCACACATTCCCCTCCTGACCATCACTGCCTTTGCTGTTTTGAGATTCTGGGGCTCACCCATTCCGTGAAAGGCAGCTGAAGTGGAAGGTTTTTACTGATGCATCCCAGACTACACAAGTAATTACATCTCAGTCACAACCCTAATTAGCCATTCCAGAGTGTTATCTCCCACTGCCAGTCTCCTGTGCAATGTGCTAATTCAGCACGAGCACTTCTGAATAACAGAGGTGACCACAAACTGCTTGCCAAGAAACCAGAGATGCAGAGGGGCAATCCCAGCTGCAGGAATTACAGGAGCACCCCTCCCACCTCCCAGCACTACAAAGCACCTCCTGCCCTGTTGAGGTGTCCCTCAAACATCCCCCATGTAAAGATATTCCTACACAGACCAACTCCAAAACAAAGAGCTGCTACAAGAGTGAGGCAAAACTCTGCCCAAGCTGAGCTTGGTTTAACTGTGAGGTCTAAGCAGTGAGGCTTATCTCCTGGGCTGGCCACTCTTCCTGCTGTACCACCCAAACATGCAAACTGCATCCACACCGACTCAGCAACACATTTACTTGTCGATTTTATCAGCTTCTATTTCAGACCTCTATCAGTTCTTCCACACAGGATTTCTCCTTCCACTCCTTCACTCAAAGACATACCAAGCTGCTGAACAATTAACTGTAAAGGATATAAACTTGAAAGGCTGTTGAGTAATGAGCTACTTGCTATCTAAAATAAACTTACAGACCACACAGCTCTGCAGAAATCTTCCCTCTATTGCATTCCAACACTGTTTTAGGGCCAGCTGGCTCTACTTTGGTCCAGGGATGTCAGCATGGCCACAACCATGTCCACGCTTTATCTTTGAACTTCACTGCATTCTTTCTAACTCATTTTCTTCCCATTCCCCTCTGTCTCACTTCGCAATCAAGGAGAAATCCCTGCAGAAGAAAAGCTTCTGTTCCATTCTGCCTGCACCATCTGCAGGGTGCTTCGGTGCTGGTTTGATACCTGGACATGCCCATGGAGCTTTCAGCACTGGAGTGCCCTTCATGTGGGCAGGAGGTACCCAGACCACACCATAGGCAACCTCAGGAAAGCTCTACTTACTCAGCACAGCAATATTGCTGAAAGATAAATAAAATACAGGGGCTGACAGGGAGAATCATGATGGCTGGGAAAAGGCAAGTGGACTTTTTGTTTCAGTTGACATTTCATCAGAGCACATTTTATGAGAGTAGCACAGCAAAAATCTGCATGTCTAGTTCCAGTATCAGAAGAAAAAGAGCAGCTGATTTGTAGCATCCTACAGCTGTAGGAGGAGAAATCTCCCTCATACAAATAAGTGTGGGCAGCCCCAGGACCCAAATGAGGAGGGACCATAGGGACAACTCTGTGCTTGGCCTGGGGACACAGAACAAGCTCCTGCACAGGAAGAGGAAAACAAATATCAACACCAAATCCTGACCCCACTCAGCTGCCTTTAAGGCCAAACATTATTGGATTGGTATCAGTGCAATGTTCTCAGGAAGTAGGGAATTAATGAAATAGACCATTTAAAAAAATACTGTTCCCTTTAGGGAAGTTCAATTACTAGAATAAATGCAACCCAATTTTACATAGAGCATGGCTTGTTCAATCAGTAAATGCCATTGACTGTCTAGCCAGGCAGCAGAGACTGAGCAACACACATTGTTCCAGCTTCCCTGTTCCCTGGCAACAACAAATGGACAGAAATTACATGTGGAAATCAAGAGACACAACTAGAACTGCAGAAAATATTTACCACAAGGAACTGTGAGGCCTCACCTGGTTTCCTCCACGGTTTGTCTTCAAATGAATCCAAATCCACTTCTATCACAGGCAATCCATTTATATTCCCTGCGGCATCCAAGTCAATACCTTTGGGCTGCAACTTGGCTTTGGGAAGAGAGGGACTGTTACAACTTTTAATGCAATGCCTTTAATCCACTCATTTGCTCAGCAAATTATTCCAGCAAAAACAAAGCACTGCAGTGAATTAATCACCGGGTTTACAGCACGCAGGTAACCACAATCAGCTTTTTAATAAAAAGGACTCCAGTCACTCCATAAACAAACAGGGTGTGCAGCACCTGCAGCTGAACAGCAGAGAAGCAAATTCAACCCAGATTGGTACTACAGACAGAGTAAGTCATTAGGACATGCATGAAATTTATCCCAAATGAAAATAAAATTAAATTATTTTTCTCCCCAGGCAAAGTATCTATTTTCCCCTCCCAAGACAGACACATTTTCTCATAACAAGAGACTTTCTCAGGATCAGCCTTCAGTGGACTAACAGGAGTTTGCAAAAATCTGTCAGGTACAGAACCTACAAGGGGAATTTGTTCTTATTTTCTCAATCAGAAGAGAATTCACTTGGAAAAAGCAATTAGTGGAAGGGAGTAAATGAAGCCCATGAAAGGACAGTCTCACATATGCAGAAGGACAGAATCCAAGACGCAACTTACAGCAGAAACTAAACTGAATGGTGTGGAAAATTTCAGCAGCCAAATAACCACAGCTGTTACTCAAGGCCAGAGTTTGTTTCTTTCAGTATTGTACACTTCAAGTAGCTCAGGACACTGAGTTGCAGTCCTTCTCCAGAGCTGCAATGCTCAGCCCCGGTGCAACAATATATTTTAGAAATATTCTGGGGTTTTACTATAAAAGTATCAATCAATACATTTTTTCCTAGTTTAAATAGAATTATAATCACCTTGCTCAGTGATGAGTAATTAAATTACTCCACTGCATCCTGCCCCCTCAGACTATGCTGGGAGCACTGATTTTTAGGAAATACACTTCCTATTGCTGGTTTACACTAATTCTATATTCATTTAAATAGAGCAAAATTTGCAGCTGCTGCAGCTGTCAGTGCCAGGCAGGTGAAACACTGGAAAGGTGAAGGATAAAAATAACAGCAGTACCTGAAGCTGATGCGCCATAGCCTCTACCCGTTTTTAAGTTTAGATTCATAGGAGTTCCCCTATTGGAAAAGAATCACTACGTTGGCATTTGAACAAATTACTTAGCTAAAGATTCCCATGCAAAATATATTCAAGCCCTGACACCCTTCAGGAGATGCTATAGTTCACCTGGGTTTGCTATTCAGAGTCATCCATCACAGTGAAACCACCTCTACAACAAGAGAAGGAAATTATCCATAAAGTGGAAAAATTAGAATACGCAGCAAAGCACAGGTAAGTCATTTGTGTAAGAGGAAGGCTGCCAGCAGCAAGCAAAATGCTCTCTCATTATTTTTATTCAGTGCACATTAGGCAGAGTTGTAGAAAGTATAATTTCCTGCTTCTCAAATCCAGCCTTGCCATTTCTGAGCCACAGAAAATCAGACAGCTAGAAATTAGTGAATTCACAGCTTATGCAAATTCTTAGCAGTACAGATTTTAGTTCTGGAAGTTTTCACAGATTAGTTAAACAGAACTTCCCACCTTTGATTCTGCCCCAGGGAGCCCAGGAATTAGTAAGTTAATTTTCCAGCAGCAGCCCCACGGATTGTCATTCCCATTTTATAGATGGATTCTCCAACAAGCAATTGCAGGGCAGAGCTGCCCATCAGCTCCTGAGCCATTGTGGTGATCTGGCCACTGCTCCCAGGAGCCAGAGCAGCTCTCAGCTCATCCCTTTCCATCCCCACATGCTGGGATCCCTCAGCCCCAAACCCCACACCCAGCAGTACCCACATGTAGGACGGCGCTCCCGTTTTGATGTTGCCAATTGTGACCTTCACATCATCGTCATCGCTGTCACTGTCACTGTCATCCTCATCATCCTCACCACTGGGAAGGGCCTGCAACAGCAGTCACACAGCAGCTCATCAATACGCACAACTTGAGAATTCTCCAGCACAGCCAAATCTCAGGAAGCTTCCTGAACAGCCTTCAACAACAATGGGCAGCTGCTAACGGAGACACTCCTGCATCCTTTGAAGATTTGGCCCTACATGAAATTTGGAGTAATATTTTTGAACCTGGGGAAGGTTTAGCCCAGTTCTAAGAACTTCACCTCATCCCTCAGTTCCTTTGCCCCACTCTTTTTGAGAGTTGGGGCTTTTCTGACACATCTCCTTCACAAGGGCCACGGTCAAAGTACACAACCACAAATGAGAACCACCAAAATACATTCACCAGGCTTCACCTAAGAACCTCAAGGCAAATATTCTCTCACCACAACTTCTGTGGCAGCGAGCTGCTGAGGAGTTTGGTTTGGCTGATTTAGCACAGTCAGCCCCCAAGTCACTTCACTGTACAGATTTGACTCCAGTGCTACCCCAGTGCTGGGCACAAAAGTAAAGGAATAGAAAAAGAAATCTTCCAGATATCCAGCAAGTGCAGTTTTCTGAGAAGCATGAGCTGAATTAGCATCTCACCCTACATGAGGAAGATGTCCCTCACCCTCCCTCCTTTTCCACAGCACGTGGGTCTGCCAGAACCCTGAATGAACCCTCTTGATGTGGCAGAAAACAAACCCATCAAAGAGTCCAGGAGAGATGGGTGGGGAGAAGCAACCCTCCTCCTCCTCTTCCAGCACCAAGCCACCAGATTGCATTCTCACAGGTCTGAGCCTGAACCAAAACTGATTCCCAGCATCTTGGGCTTTCTATCCCAGCCATGTTTTACAGGTCCTGGAGAAGTCACACTCAATACTGAGCTGGAACACATCGTGTTCTGCTTTTCCTACCAGACTGCAGCATCAGAGACCCTGATCTGCCTCCTGAGAGGGTATAAGCAGAGCCTGCAGCAGGGCTCCCCTCCGCACCACCCCAGGCAGGATGACAAGACAAGGCTGTTTCTGGATCTAGCTTTGGGAATGGCTGGCAGTACATCCCAACACTGCAGATCTAGGTATTAGGCAGTATCAGGATCTTTACACTCCCTGCTTGTCGCACAGAGATCCCCATGGCACCGTGGGCAGTGGGACACGTACGTGCTGGGCCATCTCTCGGTCCTCGTTGTTGACGGGCCGGCTCTCCTGGGGAGCATCCTGCAGAGGGTGAGCAGACTCTGTGTGTCTGGTGGCAGGGACAGAGAAAACAAAGTGACCATGACACAGAAGAGAAAGTGGACAAGCCCAGCCTAGAGGGTCACTACAAGGAGTTCTAAAGCCTTTGCGCAGGTGACTTTCACACAGTGCTTTATTCTTCTTGTGTGTTTGTTCTGCTGGCATTTGCTCAACTACCTGACAAAAAAATCCATCCTCCTGGCTTGGCTTTGCTTTTGCTGGGAAGATTCAGTTTCACACATCCAGAGAGCACCTGACAGCACTCAACAGCTCAGTGGCAGCTGGCTCAGCTCGGATTTGGCACAATCACAACTGATAAGAATAAGACCATAATAAGCAAAATTTCACCTCCTCCTTAAGGATGCTAATAATTACACATGCATTTAGTCAGCAGCAAAGGCATCTGTCCCAGAGAAATTAAGGAAAAAGTGATTTTAGTGTTTCTACAAATAGTTTACAGGAAGTAGTTAAAATTCCAAAAGGAAAAGTTATGGGAAAAATTATGCACCCATTCTTCTCACTCATTACAAATTAGACCTGATGAAACAACAGTCAGGTTTGGATTTACCTCCAGTTTAAGAGTTTGTACAAATGTTAACATTGTGCATTGCACTGGCCAAGCAAGAAAGTGGAATTGATGTACACATGCTAGAAAAGAGTGTGCCAGGTGTTACAGAACTGAAATACAGAGAGCTCATCTGTCTCTAATGTCACAGGTAAAGCTTCACAGAACTTCAAAATAATTCTGAGTTTTTTCAAGAGAAACAATCAGAACAGCCCAGGCCAAAGAAACCCAATTCTCCACCAGTGCTTTGTGGAGATGTTGCTATTAATTTAAAATCCCATGTCAGACAACAAACATCCACAGGATTGTTTTCAAAAATGAACAGGCAACACCTCATAGAATCCAAACACTGGTCACATTAAAGCCACTTCAGAATGACACGAGACACCACACAAGAAAGGCAAAATAACACAACTCAACTGTTACTGAATGTAAAGCAAAGAACAAACAATCTGAGCATAAATGAAGCCCCATTTTGGGAAAGTCCCATACACAAAGAAATTCATCAGGCCAAGATCAAAAGGAGGGCTGAAGGTTGGGCAGCTGACCAAGCACAGGTCCCAGAGGTGCCAAGTTCCTGATGTGACACCTGCACACACTGTCAGGTATATAAGGCAGCCAAGATGTCAAAGGGAAAATCAGCCTCCAGGTATTTCCATGCTGCAGACACAGGCTGTGACATGAGGACCAAAGCAGGGACCACTGGAGAAAATATCTGTGATGGATTCAAAAACTTTTTGCCCAATCCAAGCAACTCGGCATTGACCTCCACCCTGAATCTCCTCAAAACTCTGAGATTCTGAGCTCAGGAAGAGTGGCAGGTGTTACCTTCAGCTTCAAAGTCACATGAAGCATCTGTGGGTGTGCATTAAAATGTATGAACTGGAGTTCAGAGAGACACTTGGGAACCAGGAGCCTTCCCCTAACCTCTCTGCTTCCCAGGACTGAAGCAGCTGACAGGTCCCCAGCACTGTCTGGGCACAGAAAACTGGCAGAGATTTCACCTGCCCAGAATGCCAACATAATCCTGGGCACTGTTGACAGCACAGCACCCTGCTGGCCTCTAACACATCCCTCAGGCTCGGGAATGTCAGTGATGCTGCATCCCAAACTCTGCAGATTTCTGCTCCCTGCCTGGGGACAAACACTCCAGACAAGCCAGCAGTGCATCCCTGGAGCTGCAGCTGCTGACAGCACAGCCAACAAAGAGTAATTTTTCTTAAAACACCCCACAGTTCTTCTTTTAGGTAGATGCTCATTGTGTAACAAAGAAATATGGGGGGGGGAGTAAAAAGAGGGAAAAAAAAGGACAGCCAGCATGGCCACTAATATCCTTCCTTACTGCATTTTGCAGTTATTGGAGACAGTTGCTGGAAATTCAGATTTTTATTCCTGCTTGTAAAGTAAAATTACATTCAGATGAATGTGACAAGGAACAGCAGATTTATGTAAAGCAGCTGTAAATTTCTGTCTAAAAGTTGTTCCTCCTCACAAAGCTCATTTGATGTTTTTAGGTAACAATTTACCATGTTTTTCATCACTTGTTTATTTGAACAAGCCTTCATACTCCTTAAGCACAGAAGTAGGACAGTATCTGTAACAACCTCAACATTCCAGACACTGAACCTACAATGACAATAAACTCTAAACTGAACCTTGGAAGGGGCTCAACACACACAAGCCCAGTGAACACCAAGCCTTCTGAAAAATGTAACATTTAAAATGGCAAACAGGTAATCCTGTGCCGAGACCAAGCTCTGCTGGTGCAAAACACACAGCTACAAATAGAGAGGAAATATAACCCAGGACAGACAATCCCTTCCTCACACAGAAAGCCAAAATGATGATTGGTTTCTCTCCAAGTCTTACCCACACCACTTGAGAGATCTCACAGAATATGCTGGCTTGAGCAGCTCAAGATTTTAACCCAAGCTTAAGGTTTTTACCTTTCCCAGACTAAAGCACAGGCCAGTTTTACCAATGCCAAGCTAGCACAAAGCCAATCCTCAGGGCATCATTTTTCCCATGGAATTAAACTGGAAAAGAGTTCTGGTTTGAAGCTAATTGCTGAGAGAAAAAAAGGGCTAAAAGTTAGTTCTAAATCAAACCAGTCCACTCATCCAGTTCAGCTTCCACATTCATAAATGCCTGCCACCCCCATGGTGGCAGCTGGGGATGATCCCATGGGATGGGGAAAGGACAGGCTGCTGTTCCTGGCAACAGCACTGCTCTAAAGCACCCACGAAGCCCTGCTCAACAAGGCTCAATCTTTACACCATGTATAACTACAATGAATAAACAGCCTCAGGACTCACCCAGAAATCGGTCCATCTTCTTGCTTGCCAGTGGTGTCATCTGCAAAAACAACAGTAAGAACAAAGAAATTATTCAAGTAAAAGGAAAAAGCTAAATTCAAGCACAAAAGACGTCACAGGTACAGAAATGCCCATTGGTGCAAAGGCACTGTAACCCCTATGCTCTGTTTTTAACAAAGCTCAACTAGAAATGGAACAACTAAAAATCAACCCAACCCAGCAAATGCCATCCATCTGCAGAGGTGATGTCTCACACCAAACCAAGTTCAAAATGTATATTCTAAGTCTCAGAGAACAGAGACAACTATCAAATAGGAACTTAAGTCACCTATCAAGGTCTTTATATAGAATTTTGACGTGCCAGGGAAGAAGAAACATAAAAGCATTCATGTGGAAAGCCTATGGGGAGGACAAAGACGTTTCAATGAAGTCCTGTGGCTTATACCGGCCACATCCCAGTCCCGTTAGCCCAGGGGTTCACACGGTTTGGGTGATTAGCTAACTGAAACTCTTAACAAAGCATCTCGTTAACCTCCCTGCACCAATGTTATTGATAAGAAGACAATAACACGCCGCCACCCGCCCAGAAAGAGCGGCTCAAGCGCTGCTGAGGGGAGGCCGGGGGCGGACGCGGGTCCCTCTCTGGGCCCGGGGCAGAGCCGGTCCCTGAGGGGGCCCAGGGAGAGATGCCGGTCCCTCCCTCGCTCCCGCGGGGCCGCCCCCGCTCCCGCACGGCCCCGCAGCCGGGGGCGGCCCTGAGGCGGGGCCGGGCCCGCTGCCGGCCGGGGCCCCGCGCTGTCCCCGCGGCCGGCGGTACCTACCCCCGTACAGCCAGTGCTCCTCGTCCTCCTCCGCCTCCAGCGGCGCCGCGCCCGACACGGCGCCGGCGGCCGGCGGCTCCAGCTCGGTGGCCATGGCGGCCGCGGGGCTGCGGGGAGCGGCGGCGGGAGGAGGAGGAGGAGGAGCGGCGGCCCCGCTCGGCTCCCGCCGGGCCCGGGCGCGGCGCTCGGGCGGGGGTTCGGCGGCCGCGCTACGGCGCCGCCATTGCTCCTTCTGTGGCGGGAGGGGGGCCGAGACCCCCGGCGTGGGCGCGCAGGGCCCCTGAGCCGCCCACCCCGCGCTGCCGGGTCCTAGAGCCGCCCGCGGTGCCCCGCCGGGCCCTAGAGCCGCCCGACCGCCCCGCAGGGCCCTAGTGCCGCCGACCGCACGGAGCCGCGCTCACGGCCCCGCCGGGCCCTACCGCCGCCCTCAGAGCCCCGCCGGGCCCCGGCGCCGCTCGCCCGCCAAGCCCGCCCCGCCAACCCTGCGCGCGCATGCGCGGTAGGGGGAGCGCGGCCCTGCCCGCGGAGCTCTCCGGCGAGGGGGAGCCGGAGCTTTCGGCCCGCGCCGCGGAAAGGAGCGCGGCGTGCGGAGCAGAGCCCGACCGGCCGCTGTGGCGCCTCTCGCTCGGAGCTGCCCGGGAAGGACGTGAGGAGTCCCGCAGGATTGCCGAGGAGGCGCCGGGAAGCACAGCACGCCGCTCCGTGTCACTGCTGTGAGCGCAGCGCTGCTCCCGTACGGCTGCGGACGCGTTCGGGTCTGTCTGGTGGGGTTTGCACCTCCCGGGTCTGGCCGTGCAGCTCCTCTGGAATGCTGAACTTCTCGGCCTGGAGATGCAGCGCCTGAGGCTCCTTCTGCAGCTCCACCTCGGAGCTCCGGTTTGAGCATCACCATCTCCTCTTCCAGAGCCCTTACCTCCATCAGTATCACAGGGAAACAGAGCAAGCTGATTTTCAGCACTAATTCTCACAAAAACTATAGAGAACCCTGAAGCAAGTTACATTTTCCATGCACTAACAGTTCCAGAAAAATCCCAGATGAAAGTGCTCCTGCTGTCTGCCCTTCGGTTCCGGTGGGGCTGTGGTGCATTCCTGCTCCTTGTGCCTTGCTGCACCCTGCACCGGGAATGCCGCACGAGTACTCACCGTAGGAACTGGGATGGCAATTGGACATCCAAAAGTCACGGAGCTGATGAGATCCCTGGTTATACCGATGTACCCAGGTTAACTCTACAGAGGTGGGAAAGTGCTGCTCACCAAAAGGCTCAGCAGTGCCTTTCCATTTTCTACTCTTTTCCATTTACAACAAAACCCAGAATTCCTTTTGCTGCTCTGTTCCGACACTTCACTGTCAAAAATGTCCAAGGAGATTGTTGTAGAAACTCTGGAGAACCAGTAGTTTTCAATTACCCCTCCAGGCTTGCACACCGTATAATTTACAGTAAATACAGATCAGTCATCACCTTTTGATTAATATTTGCCTTTTAAATTCTTATTAGTCTGAGAGCTACTGTAATTCCTCTTTCCAATTTTATTACCTATCCCGTGGGACCAGCACTGTTGTGAGAAGTGTTTCTTTTCTAGCCAAAATCTCAGGTTGTATTTATCACTGAATACAAACATACAAACCTATGTCCTGCAGAAATTTTAATTTACTGCTGAAAAAAAGGCTACTTTAGATCTTTCACATAAAGAATGTGAAATAAAATGTGAATATATTGAAAGGATCATTACCTAAACACATTCAAGTGATTAGGGAAAATGTAGAATTCAGCAGGTTAGCCCAGACCCAAATCTGCTGTTTGCATGTTTATAAAATAACCAGATGTAAATCAGCCAAGTGCAGGTAGATTCGATCTCCCAGATAAACCACAACAAGGAAATTACTGATTCAGTCAGATGTAGAAATAACAGAAATATTTAAAGCAGGTCAGGGACTAAGTAAGTAAAAGGGCATTTAGAAAATCATAAGCAAAATTCAAGCATCAATCTGGGAACTAATCTTTTTAGTAAACTCATTTGTGTTAATTTTGCAAACTGAATCAGCCTGTGCTTTTTACAGGAAGACTGGGAGCACAAATACAAAGAGAACTGGAGGACTGGGAGGACACAGTAATGAAAATATTGAGAGATTCACCAGTACAAAGTGTCAGATGCTGAGTCTGGACCGATGAGTGTCTGCAGGGAACTTGTATAAACTACAAGTGGCTGAAGAGAAATAGCCCCAGATTTATCACAGAACAGCTATGGATCAGAAATACAATACAGCCACTAAGGAGACAAATGTGACCCTTTAAATTTAATGGATCGCATTCTTTTCACACAAGAGAGGGAACTGTCAACACTGAAATAAATACCTGGTGCCTTGGCCATGAGCCACTAACTGGAATATTGTTCCTGGTCACTCCTACTCAAGGAAAATTAATTCAAATGAATGCAAGCAGGATGAACAGAAACAGAACTTTGCTTTTGAGAGGAGGCTAACATTTAATTTGGTCTAAGAAATGAAGGGTTGAAGTCTCTCCAAGTTTCACTAGAAAAAATAAACTCAGCTAGAACAGTTCAAGTGATGACAGACACAGCATTATAAATACACTGGCACAGACACCACAGCAAGCTGCTCTACCAACAGGTCTGAGACTGCCTTCCAATAGAGTCAGGGCCAAATCCCAAATATCCTTAACACAGGCCTTTGCTGCTAAGTCTGGGCAATTACATCTCCTAAAGCCCCCAGGGAATTAACTCCTGACTCAGCCCCTCATCCTCCTTTTGGCTGAACATCCCAGAAACATTCCCTGCGTTTCTCAGCCAACATCCAGGATCAGCTCCATGCTCCAGCAGCCCTGGGTTTGCCCAGAGCAACTTCCAACAAAAACATTGCACGTGCCCCTTTTAGGAATGCGTGCTTTCCCATCAGGGATGAGGCAAAGGCTTTAGTTTTAAGTCCTGCTTTCACAGCTCCAAAGCCAGGCTGGTCACACACACAAAGGGCTGCGTTGTGCTGGGCACAAACCCCTCTGAGAGCCAGGATTTGTTCACCCTCACACACCATCCCTGCTCAGGCTGGCTCCCTGGGAGGTGTGAGAAAACCTCTGCTTTTGGAGAGGAATGCTGCAGAGAGAGATTCCTTCCTCCCTTACCAGGGAGGGTCTGTGAGCCCACCAAAAAATAATGGAATTGTTAAGGCTGGCAAAGACTTTGGAGATCACCAAGTGCAACCATCAACCAGCAGCACCACCACGGTCATCACTACACCACGTCCTCCAGGGCCACTTCCACACCTTTTCCAACACTTCCAGGGATGGAGACTCCACCACTGTCCTGGCAGGAAGGTGGATCACCAGGAAAATCAGATTAATGATCATTCTGCAGTTTTCATCTTTGGAAATCCTTCCTAAGCTTTCCAAGCCTTGTTTGAACGAGCTAAGGCCCTGGCCTGGCTGTGTCAGGTGTGTCTCATTTAGACACACCCCACCACTGCTGCCATCCCACTACAACACCTCTACAGGGAAAGACGCAGGGAATTCCAGGGGTTTTTTTTCATAAACACATTGCACTACTCAAGGTTTTCATCTTTGAATTTAATTAAAGAAAAATGTCTCAAAGTGATGAAGCATGTCTGACTTCCAGCTTCTTTCAACAGCACAAGCCAGTGCAGTAAATTATAGAAAGCAAGCTCAGTTAGAATTTTATTTTCATTCAAAATAAAAAATGGAGAGAAAACTCTCCAGACGTGAGGTCCTGTTAAAAAAGTGGCTGTTCACTTGTAAACAGAATAGAAGTGTTAAGAACACAGTTTCATACAGCTTAAACAAAACCACTTTTCAGAAGCAATACAAGTATGTTACAACACTGTAAGAACACCAAAAGCAGAAAACAAAAGAATGGCAGAGGAATCACATAACATTGCTTACTAAAGTGATAAATAATTGATGGTGAATGTTAATAGCTTGACATTTTTATTGCTCCAATGGTAGTGTGTTGACAAGAAAATGTAATAAACTGTCAGTGGGACAATAATAAACATCAATTTATGGTTTTGCATATGGAGTTTTGTACCTATGAAGAAGAGCATAGGAACTTTTTTTTTTTTATTTATCGAAACCACACCAGATTTAATAAATTTTTTTTTTCTCTGTTTAAAAGTCACCCATTTACAACTGAACCCACACTGCCTAGACTTGGGTATGCATGTTTGAACACTTCTGTGTTCCTCCTCTGGGAAAACACCTTTGCAGGAGCAGGTGGGGAATCACTAAGGAGGAGCTTTGATGCTCTGCCAGAGTTCTGCACTCCTTCAGTACTCTCCAGATACAAAACTTTCTAGATACAAACCCAAAGATTTCCTGGATAAAATCTAGAAACAAAATTAGTGTCAACATGTTGATGTGAAGAAATAAACACTGATTTGGTAGACAGTAGCTGCTTTTAGAAATCTGCTGCAAACTCCCACTCCTGAGAGGGACCAGTTAGCTCCCTTTTCTCCTTCTCTGCACAGCGGCGTTGGAACCATCCAAGGCACCTTCTTTACCACTTCCACTCACTCTGCTGACATGAATCTGTTACGTTGCTACAAATTCTGACAGATACCCTCCATGAACAGTTCACCAACTCATGCTGATCATTTACTGTCAAAAACGAGATTTCCAGTCTTGGGAGACAGAATTACCTGTGATGTTTTGGTATTAAAGGACAGCCCAAGCAAAAAGAACCTGTGCAGAGTTCACAGCAGTACTGCCAGCTGCCTTCACTTTCCAGTGAGCTTTCACATGCAAATATAATACTGTTGCTGGTTTTGCATTTCAATGCAAATGTATCTACTTATTAAAACATGGAGCTTATTGTAAATGACAGGTTTGGCTCTGGTTCTTTATGTTATGGCCACATAATTAAATGTCAATTAAAACACAAAGACAAGACCCATTCATAGTTTGAAGACTGCACAAGTAATAATTAAGGACAAATTAAAATGTATAGGATTTATGTACTTAAAATGTAAACTTTACAAATTAATATTATGTGCTTAAGTGTTCAAGGCCAGTTTGGATGGAGCTCTGAGCAACCTGGGCTAGTGGAAGGAGGGGGTGGAATGAGAGGAGCTTTGGGGTCCCTTCCACCCAACCCATTCTGTGGTTCCATGGGAAGTGCCTGTTCTCCCAATTTGGACAAGTACAGGGAGAAAACAGAGTTGCATGAAGAAGAAAATCAGAACCTGCTGAGATTTCTTGAGTATTTTGCACAACAAAGTTCTGGCAGAACAGTAAGAAACTTCAATTTTTCTGTTAATTACTCCAGAAACTCATTTGTCAGTAAAACCCAAAGAAAGAACTGAGTGTGCCATTTCAGTTTTGGTTTACTCTGCCTTTTCTGCCATTATTTTCTCTGCTTCCAGTTAACACTCATCCCCCCAAAAAACGAAATAAGTTGGAGACAACACTTTGCTTGGTTGTGCAATGGAAATCTGAATTGCAAGGTGTAGCTAATGATAATGTCAAATAACACAGGAGGTTTTTATTCATTTTACAAATGCAATTACACATTTAGTGTCACCAATCTACCAGTCAAAGTTTCTGCATGAAAGATGCAGATTTCAAACTGTGAACCATCAGTCTGGGACAGGAAACAGCACAAACTTCCCTTTGAGTAACAACTTGCATAAAACTGGCCTTCTGTAAACACTGTGTACAAGGAATCTGACCTACTACAGGTATTAGGATGCAATGGTCTTACAAACACTGTATTTTAATAGCATATTGCAAACTGGAGAGATGCAAATACATTCAGAGGAAACCCCAAGCCACCCTGAAACTAAAAAGCAACTTGGGATGATGTTGCAGGGAGTCAAGATGCTGCAAAGAAATGCCTGGACACTGATAATGAAATCCACCACAACTTGAAGATGCTCAGTTATCTGCTGGGCTTTGTTATTTCTAGTTAGGAAAGGCAGGGAACTTGGACCAATTTCCATTTGCTTTCTTTTATCAAGTGCTCTTGCTTAGATCAGCCATTAGAGGAAGTTTTTCTACAATGACTTCCCTTCCTGAGATCAGGCAAACAGGGAAGAATCCAAAATTATACTGAATTCCACAAGGCTTTCCTGGCTCTCCAGACAGTGCCTGACTGCCAAAACATATTCAGGAGCCCTTTCAACTGCTGCACTTACTCCCCTCAGCATGTATGGAAACTCCACTCTGACTGAGATAAAACCTCTTTCCACTGGAAGGGACTTTATGTCACTTAACTGTGAAAATGCTGAAGTACAACCACACCACAACAATAACAAAGGTGCTGCTTCAGCTTGGATTTGGCTGTTCCTAATTTCTCTCTTCTGTAACGAAGATCTCTGCTTTGAGGCTAATTTTTCCTGACTTCAAAACAAAATAGAACTTAACATCCATATATATTCCTCACTTCAAAAGAGACTTTAGGGTATTTTGTTAATAGCAGCTGCCATCTACCCCACAAACAGCTTTTGCAGAGGTGAAGATTTCAGCTTCGTATTTCAGGTGCTGCAAACACCACCTGAAATACTCTTCAAAATAAAGACAGAAATGCTATGCATTTTTCATCCATTTACTAAACAAAGTGCAACTGAGCCCTACACATCTGACATATGTACAAACTCTTTATGGCTTTCCCATAAAACCAGTGTGGGTGGGGCTGTACAATCCCAGGGGAACGAGCACATGGAACAGATGCTGGGGACTGTTGGCAATAGACTAAGAGCTATAATACATTCTGTAAACCTTGGCATACCACACTTTACATTATGCAAAGAGTCAATATTTACAAATCCATAGTGGGTAAACTAAAGAACCCCCTAAACGTAAGTGATGATTTTGCAAAGTGCAGGACAAAACCAGTGCTGTTGATTGCAAGTCCTATGCAAGCAGATTCTACTAAAATCATTACTACTGAAGTTTACCTGGGCATTCCTACTGAGGGTTTCTAGGATTGCAACACTTAGGATGAATATAGGATGACACAGCTTTAGGATGCACATTGGAGGACAGCAAAGAGAGAAATTAATAAGGCAGCATGCTCAGAACAAGTTTAAGCAGCACTGATGTTAAGATCCCTAGTGGCAACTCTATCAGTTATTGGTAATGTTAAAAATTCAGAGTGCAACATAGAAGCCTCGTTGAACATAAAAAAATGTGCAAATTGTTGTCTTCTTAACAAAAGAAAGTAACAGCAAGGAAGATTTCTACTGAAGAACATTTTTAAGTCACACCAAAGTAGACCATCTTCTTTCCAAAATCATCTACAAGGCACTAAGGGTAGAAAATGACAGGTAACATGAAAGACCAATGTTGTTCCTCAGTCAGGTCGAAATATGGGGTATTTTGGTAAGAACTCTATTAATATTACCTGTTGAAGAAGGGAAAAAAGACAAGAACAGAAGACAGTAACCAAAAAGTTCAAAGCTTCAGCACAGTTTCCATGAACATTAGCTAATTCATAAGACTAAATATATCTGAGATAGTGAGGAGGGAATGTTCCCCAGGGTAACAAAGGAGAGACTGCAGTCATTCTGAAATAGAGGGATTCTGGGTGCTTGGCTTTTTTTTGTGGTGGATTTCTTTCCCTACACAATCTTCACAGCTACATGTTCAAGTGGATAGGAGAGTGGTAGAACCACAGAAATATTTGAAATTCTGCTTTCCTACAAGGTCTGTCTTGTTTACAACCATATGAAATTTAGAGCTGGCAGAAAAAACCCCCCACCAAAACAAACCAAAAACAAAAACACAAAAGAAAAGGTTCCACCAAAAAACAACATTACTGTAAAAATGCAGTATTTCTGCAAAATTATTTGAATCAAAGGAGTTATGAACACCTCTGGAAAAGGTGGGTAAGTGTTAAGGAACTATGGACTGGTGTGGGAATCACTCCAATGCAGAAAGTCCCAGTGGGTCTCCCTCATTCCAAGTTACAGACCAAACTGCACATTTGTCTGGGAGATCTTTTTGCATAGGGTCACTAAGTGAAGGACTTTCTCTATTAAATCATAGTTCTGTTGGATAGCAATAAGTAACAAGCAATACTCACATATTCCATCATATTGCTAGTTTCACATTTCCTTTTACTCAGCTTCCAGTGCAAACCAAGCTAAGGAAATAATTAACAAAGGATTAGCTCAGCCTTGTTTGGATGGGTAATGTAACAAGCATTAGCAATACTGAATTATTAGGATCTATTATTTAGGATCAGTATAAAGTGTGGAATTATGACAAGATTGTAATATCCTTCATTGCCAATATTCTTAAAGATGAAAAAAAAAGCACTCTTTTCTTACCTTATGATATAGTCTGTTATTTTCCCATTCTAATAACTTCTGAATTGATCTTCTAGTCTAGAAAGGAAGTCAGAAGTGTATCAGAAATGGTTCAGCAGCTGGTCTCATCCAGCAGGATCTCACCGCTGCATGTCTGGCTAAGCTGAATTTATATTAAGTTTATAAAAGTAGAACAAACCAAAGAAGAAATACATGGAAATCTTATCACTTCAACCCCCCACTTCCCCTTTTTTCAAAAAAGGAAAACACTCATGGGTTTTTTGTTAACTTAGAATCACTGGAAAAATTTCTAAGATCAAGTCCAACTTAGGCCTGTGGCTTTTCCAGAGGTCATTTAGTTAGTAAGAGATCCTTTTGAATTTGGTGTTTTTAACTCCCACAGCCAACAAAACAGTCTCCTGGCCAAATCCTGCACTCACTGCAGGTGTTCTGCTGAAAACACAGATTTTCATACATTTAATGTCTAGATTTTGCTACAGGAATTGTGATCTGGATCTTGGAAAAAAACCTCACCATCAAACTGCAGCTCACAACAAATTATTTTCAACTCTTGGCTACCAAATGTGTCCTTCATGTCCTGCTCTTTCCACGACTGTGGAGAGGAGAGGATTTCTCAAGTTTCAGTGATTTTGAAGGTCACAAACAGAAAACTGATGACCCTGCATGGCATACATTTAATTTTAATCACTGCATGGTTGTTATCACCCTCACACCCCCATGGAGGTGCCATCATTTGCCCTACTTGGTGCATATTCTCTGTAGCCTTGAGAATTTCATGTAATTAATACTACACCACCACGTGGGCATTTATTTAGATTTTCACTGGTACAGGGATATTAAAAATGGCTTTAAAACTGCAAATACTCCTTTTGTATCTCTCAGGCATAAACCTCTGCAATAATTAAGTTTATAAAAGCAGTTAAAATGAACTTAAAAAAGTCCTGTAACTTTTTAGTGATGCAGCTTCAGTGATGAGCACTTCAAGTTAACACATTAATGCACTTCCTCAATATTTACTGCTGTGATAAATCAATTCTAAACATAAACCACAGAGGTAATTGACTAAAGTGCTTTCCAAAATTATTACTTTGGACCTGATTACAGGAGTGGTCTACTCTGTTTGGGGGGGGAAGTATTTAAAAAATAAATTTGTACTTGTTCCTAACAGAAACAGCACAGTAAAATATGGCAAATACACCATAGCTCTGAAATGTTATGGTGTCTATTGCATACAAAAAAGTGATTTTTAAATTTGAAAAATATTTATTTGGGGGGTGGAGGATTGGGGATGGGGGGTGTGAAGAGAAGTGACTTTTCAGTCTCATTCTGCCACTCTCTGAAGGTCATGAAGGTTCAGTTCTGCACTCAATTCTTAGACCTTGAAAAATCCTGGAAAATTAGAGTATCATATACTCCATCCTGTTTGAACTGAGATGAGATCAGCTATTCTTAAAACTATTGAGTCAACTGGTAATTTGATGTAATTTCAAATTTTTTCTATTTTCTAAGATGGAAACCACAATAACCTTTTGAATGTGAGGCCAAACCAGGGTTTTAAAATGGGGAAGATATTATGAAAAGTTATTTAATCCTACCAATAATTTAAAAATCCACAGAATGTGATGAAACATGAACTCACTCTTTTGTTAAGACAGACCACAGGCCACAGGCTGCAGCCCAGAGTGCAGCAGCAGCACAGGCAGCCACAGAGCAGCCACTTCACATTGACAGGGAGGTTCTTCCTCAGGCAGGCGTTCACTCGGCTGATGCTGGTCTTGAATTCCTCAGGGGCCACCTGCAACAGAAGGCCTCAACTTCAGGGAGAGCCAGCACAGGTGTATTTTCTCAGAAATTGCCTCCACAGGTTAAAATTAAACAGGAAATGACACAATCTTCTAAAGCACTGGTCACCCAGTGAGCATGAAAAGTCATTTTCCTGCAACAAATTCAGTTCTGGTGCGTGCACTGCACAAACCTGAGTTCAAAAGCCAAACATCTTTTAGATGAGCAGCTCACCTGTATTTATTGCACCAGTAATTAATAAATGGGTCTGAAAAAACAATGGGCCCAGACAAAATCAGAATTGGGACACAGCTGGGCAATACATGCACTGGCTACACTGAGCAAAACCACGGAAGAATGACACATGTCAGCTTTCCAAGGGAATGTGGGAGCACTGTAGTAAAAATAGGTACCACAGAAAGGGAGAATATTGTCCAAATTAGTGTCACACCAATCCAAGTCTACACTGTGCCTGGGTGAAGGCTCTGTCCACAAATAACTTCCTGAAGCGGCCCATAATAAAGCCACAACTTCCCTCGTGGCTGCTTCCTTAAACAGGGAAGCCTAGAAAGAAATACACTGGATTGTGTTTAAGGCAGAGCAATGCACCTTGTACAGGGTTAGGAATAAAGCCTACTTATTGAAAACTAGCTTTTTGAAATGAAGGAATAAACATTTTACACCTGTACTACCACTGCAGAGTCACGGTGGCATTACACACTTTGTATCAGAAAGAAGCTCTTTTCTCCAATAACTGCATTTCTCACCTACTCACATACCCCAAATCCCTCATCTCCCTACAGAATCCAAGTCACTCCATCTGACAAGTCAAACAAGGATTTGAGGCAGTGACTCCAAGATGACACCCTTGACTCTAATGCAGTCCAGCATTCAAATACACAAAACAGAATAAATCAGGACTAACAAGAGACTTGACCAGGCAGGCACAACTCAGAATCCATTTTTCCTACCTCCTTGCCATGTTGATGCAAATCCCCAGTGTGGGTCTGTACACAAAGCTGTGCAAGTGCTCCACAACCCCCACCCAAGCCAGCCCAGCTCTGCTCATCTGACTCTGCAAACAAGGGCAGCAACACCAACAAAAGTTCATTTAATGACAAAGATCCTTTTCAGCAGGAGCAAAGCCACAGGGCAGGAAATGGAGAGGACCTGATGCTGCTGCCTCTGCTATTGAGCTGAATTCTTTAAAGCATTGCAGGGAAGGGAGTAAATAAATGTAACATCTGTTTCCTGGCCATTCAGGTCACCAGGCACTACAGAGTCAGGGGGCAGCTGGGCTTGCACACCAGCCAAGTCTACAGTTAATAACATGAGAACATAATTTGTGATTATTTTATAGCAGGAATTAATAAATACATAGAAAGTAATTATTTTGTCCCCCTCCCACATTAAATAGACTGTTTTGTTTTACATCTACAAATGGAGCAACTAAAAAAAATTGTTTGTTTTACAAGAGACAGTTTAGGGAAAAAAAAAGAAAATGGTCAAAGAAACCCCTGAGATCCTTTGTACTGGGACATCTGCAATGAAAAAAAAATCTCATTGTAATGTGGCAAACTATCCTGTACTTGCATGTCTCTGGAACAAAGTTTTATGGATTTCTTTGCCAGTGCCAGATCTTGTATTGGGATATAACAAATACCAGATGCACATGAGCAAAACCATTTCATCTTCAACGTGGGAGAGTGTTTTGTAGAAAAGAACATCTGGGCTGGTGGTTTGCAGTAACCTCAGGCAGCTGCTGCAGTCACTGCCTCAAAGTAAACTGAGATTCCTACATTAATTGGCATTCTCAACTCCTAAGGAAGTTTCCATGGGCCTCATATTTAGATATCTACAAATGGCACTTCCTTTGATAAATCTTTTAGAATGTTATATTCTGTTTATGTGCAATATAAAAATAAGTAGGTTTTTTTCCTAGAACCCATTTATACTTTTGTAATGAGACTTCCTAAGAAAAGAGAACGTTTCCTTTTCCTTCAGACACAAAGTTTACTGGACCTTGACAACAACACAGCCCAATCTCCAAATCCAGCTGAACAAACTTGCCAAAGACAATGGAATGGCACAGCCCAGAATTTAGTTTAACAAGAATAACCCTTATCAGTGGTAACATCCAACACGAAGAGAACTCAACCAGATTCTCAGATCACAGCTGGCAGAAAAATTTGGGATCTAGAAAGAAGAAAGCCCAGGTAAATTCCCTCTTCCTGTGATAATTTTTAGGGACTCACTATTCACACCAGGGTAACATGTTCCTGCATTTTAAGATGAAAGTTGAGGTACTCTCGTTCCTGCAGAGCAAGTGGATAAACCAGAAACTAACTCTGGATGCCACTAAGCAACAGAAAATTCCCATTTCAGGAGTTTTGGTCTGATGAAAGCACCACTACCTGCTAACTCACCAAATATTTTCATGGAAAGGTGAATCTCTTGGCTACAACATAAGATGAAATTACTTAAGATGCTTTTGACTAACCCCAACTATTGGATTTTTTCTGCCTTTAGGAAATGGAATCACAAGAAATATTTCTGTCACTAATGAAACATTTCATCTGAAACTAAAGGAACTGGACAGCAAGATGAGCCTCATGTTGTGATAAACAGAAGAAATCACAATTTTGTTGCTCAGTTTACAGGTCAGTGACAATTAAGCATTATTACACAGTGATTAAGAACAAAATACCTGTAAGTAATTATTCTAATCTAATAATGAAATAGAATTGAAATGGAAGTCACCACAGAAATGTTGATTTTCTGACACAATTTTAACTCTTGACTTCTTGCAGGTACAGCTTTTGAAAGGTGTATGTGAAGGAGCTGATGTATTTCAAACAAACAGAATTAACAGCTCCTCCTGCAGAAAGACAGCTCCCTAAGAAAGCTCAGTTTTGAGTAATTCTGGAAATCTCTTGGAGAGTTTATGTCTGGCTCTTGAAAAGGATGAGATAAGCACTTTGCTCCTGGCTGTGCTGTACACCTTGGAAAGGGACATTAGCTCCTTTCAGGAGGGAAAAAACAAAACAAAACAAAACAAAAACATAAAAGGAAAGGAAGGGGTGTCATAATATTTTACAACAGGATGCAGAGGATCTCCAAACACAGGAAGGGAGCCAGCAAGGCCCAGCAGGCCTGATCTCTCTCCTTCAATCATCATGATCAGCAGCCCTATCAATCACACAGCACAACGGCACCACAATGCCCAGCCCTCCCTTTATGGCTCACCCAGCCCTGCACTGCACACTCCTCGCTGGGCAGGACCCCTTTTGTTTCCAGATCAGAGCAGGAAATTCCACTTTTCCCCTCCAGGACCACTGCCTCCATCGTTTTCTGGTCACCTGGAGCAATGTGTGCTATTGTGCTCCATATCACAATGAATATTTTGTTAAAAGCTGTTAAAGAGAATTAATAATCCTGTAAACCTGTAGCACACAAAATTTAAATTTAACCAGCATTCCAATTTAGGCCAAGGTCCAATTACATTATTAAAAGTTAAATATTGCCTCTGTATTAAGTGCAGTCAAATCTTCTCTTATAATGTTCCTCTGAAAAGAAGCCTGGCTTGGGATTTACAAACCAGGTGAGTTTCTGTCTCATCCTGCAAGACAAATATTAATCCAGCTGAATTAGCTACGCCAAACATCTGATGTACCTGGGATTCTCCTTTCCTTTATTATTTTATTGTCCATGCTTTACCCTCAAATGTACACATTCACCTCTCCCAAGGAAAGCAACAAATGAAGTCTCAATTAAACACTGAAGATGTAATTACCAGCATGTAGCTCTAGGCTAACCTACAACCTACAGCTATGCAGGCTCTGTAAAAACAGGGAGACTGGGAAAATGGGTGAAGGAGGAGGGGGATTCCAGATTTCAGAAAAAGAAAATCAGAACGTTTGCTGCCATCACGACGCGGATGGGCTGAGGACAGGAAGCTTAAGGAAATTACTAACACAAGAATGTGGCATAAATCCCAAAAGTTTGTGCTTCTGGGAGAAAGGTGTAGCTACAGAGTTTTCTCTAATTTTCATCCTGCTTTAAAAACCTGCATTTTTTACAACTGTATTTACTCAAAAGAAAACCAGTACCACTAAGAACTCCACCAAGACCATCTAATGGCTTCATCTCTTACACTCCATTAGCAGATGGGATTTATTATTAATACCAGTTCACAGGGGACAGCAAAGCCATTCAACTTAATGTAACACAGGCAATATGAATAAACAATGACACTTTCTTACAGTAGCTGAGGACCAATTCAAGTTCAGAATAAACATTTTAATCCAAATTTGTAAATATAAACAATCACTGTTATTCATAAATTTTGGTTTCATAAAAAGCAAAAAAAACCCCATTTTAACAACAGAATCTTAAAGTGGGGTCTCAGTTGACTATGATGCTGATTATTGTGAATTATTTAACAGGGTATTTGAAGAAAAACTTCTTACTGGAAAAAATTACTGAATTTTCATTTTCAATAGGGATTAAAATGATTGACTGCCTCAACCAGAGGAAGAAGCAGATTCTTTATTTCTTGCAACTGACTGAAGTATTAAAAACCAAAAGACCCACAACTGTGGTTTTTAATGTCTTTCACGGCAGTGGTGGCAGGCAGGAAGAAAAATCTGTTTACTATCTTGTTTGATTGGTATTCTCCCCTGACAAAAGGGAATTCATTTCCTTTCTCAGAAAGTCCCACAAATCCACAAGATAACAGAATACCAAGATTCTCAGCAGAGGAGCATCCCTACATACAGCAAATCCCTGCCCATGCCACTCCTGTAGCACCGATTACATCACAGAACAAGAAGGGTAAATACCAACAGAAGAAATTCCTCTTTTCTTTCTTTGCTAAATTAAGTCCAAGCACTCAAGTCAACTTTAAATTAAACTTTTGTTCACTGTCTATTTAATAACAGGAGGACAGTCAAGTGGAAAATGTGACAGCCACTGATGCTGGTATTAAAAAGTGTAGACTTGGTTGTAGGTTGTTTTTTTTTTAATAACCCAAATAAATTTTAGAGAGAAAGAGATGAAATGATATAATTAAATTTAGTTTTAATGTTTCTTGCCTGGAATTTTCCACAGGCTTATTTATAATAAACTACAACTTGAGCAAAAGAACACAAAAATTGTTTTTTCCAAAATGTATTGTGGCTGTTCAGTGATCAGAAAGAGCTTCCCAGAAAAGAATAAGCCTCAGACAAAGTGGTGAAATGCAAAGTGTTGTCAGCAGTCCTCACACTGGAATCAGTAGGATTTATCTTTCTGAGCTCAGTGAGATCCTAAAAGTCCCAGGCTGATTTTCAGCACCCAAAAACTCCAAGCAGAACCTGCTTTTCAGGGGTACTGCTGTCAGAACAGCTGGACATCCTCAACACAAGGGTTTTATTCATTGTACTCTGGTGTGAAAATGCAGGAGGAGAAAGCCCAGATGGATCTGGCAGAAGCAGGAACAACCACCCAGCTGTATTTGGTGGATTGTTGGTATGACTCAACCTCTGCAAGGGGCTGCAGAGGGAGTGCAGCTCTATAGGATGACATGAGACAAAGCAGAAAGAACCAAATAAACTTTTTTCTTCCCAAATTCTGAAAAGATACACGAGGAGGATATAAATCAAAGCAAAAACAAAGCACTAGAGAATGAAACAGCAGGAAGAAAAAAATTTAAGAGAAAAAGAATTAAGCAAATAAAAGATAAAAAAATACCATTACAAAAATCATTTTAAATTAACTAAGAATTTAGTGAAGACTGAATTAATAGCTACAAATTACAGTTTCTTACACTTGCATTAAGTAAGATGACAGGACTCCAGAGAAAGCAAGAGACTTGTCACCACTAATTTTCAGAACTAAATGGTATTTGTGAAAATGTACTAAAAACCTATTTAATTTGTAGATTTAACACTATGTTTTGCTCTGTAAAGCTTCAGATAAAACAGATTCACTTCCAGAGATTTGTCTAAACAAACTCAAGGCTTGTCAGGCTTACTCAAACGAGAGGTCTAGTATTTGTACTGATTTAATTCACCCAGGAGGGAGCACAAACTCTGAGTATTTGAAAAGCAAGGTTAAGTGTGTGCTGCTTTCATGTCTGCATGGAAACAGTCGGATCCATGGTGAGCTTTGCTGTGTTTGGAATGTCAATAATGATAACAATCACTGCAAATTCTCCTTGTTTCCAGCTACACTGAGGGACTGGGCAGTGAGCAGCTGGGTCACACAGGCCACAGGTAACAGTTTTTAGTGGGTTCATGCTCAGGTATCCAACACAGAAACCACTGGATGCACTGGCTCCTCCCATTGAAAAGAACAATTTAATCTCACACTTACCTTCCCTGTCAGAACAGAAGGAAATTCTGTATCAAACTTGTTGCTCAAGCCAAACCTTGAAAACAAAAGAGACAAACAAAATATATTCCACCTAACTTACTTTGTTTCCCTTAATAAAAAAATGTAAGAAGAGTTTTTACTTTAAAAAGAAACCACTATTAATTTTTTTTGTCCTTACATTTGCATTATTTCACGAGCTTTGATCTAAGTTAATACAAGGTCTCGTGTACCATTCAGTCATTTCCAGACAGAAACACAGCTCTGCCTCACTTTGGTACCTCCAGAAGTGCAAAAATCCTTTTCCAATTGGATGGCAGCAAGTTTCAATCTTTGATTTCTGTAAGAAAAAACCCTCCAGCTATGAAATCACAGGTTCAATGACCCTTTTACTTTCATACACATGCAGTTGTTCCACATGCAGCAGATGAAGTTTGTTTCAAGGAACCCACTCATCATCATCTTAGAAATTTATAACCATGTGGTTTTCAAAACTTCCTTTGGGCTGACTTAAGGTACCTCGTAAGAGCCTACACAAAGGACAGTTTCACAGCAACTATGAAATTCAAGAAAATTAAGTTTTGGGTACCACTGTGATTACTCTTCACTGAAGTGTTTTGGGGTTTGAGCAAAAGGTTTTCGTTATAACCAGTGAAAGCTCCAAGGAGCTGGATTTGGCTTGTAAACCTGTTACCACTTATTCCAAAACTCCTGAACCTTTAAAATCAGCAATTTAACAAAATATAGCAGCAGCTGGCCCTCAGCTACAATCTGTATGTTTGATGAAAGTTAAATATATTGTATATCAAATCAGCTCTGCTAAACTATCTCCTGAGTATATGTGTTCAAAAAAATCAAAATACCTGAAAGAATCACTGCCAAAAAGAAGAGCAGAAATGCATTTGTATTGTAGGAGTTATTGAAGAAACAAACTTTGCTTTGAGTCAAACTGACACCTGCCATACTCCAAACTGGTCCCTGGTACCAATACCAGTATGGCTGAAATATCACAGACTTGTGGAATGGTTTGGGTTGGAAGGCACCTTAAAGGTCCCAACACCTTTCCCTGGACATCAGTGCCCATCATTAGCTCACACATACACACTCCTGTGCACTGGGTGATACCCCACATACCCAAAACTGACAATGGAAATTGCTCCCAAGTAACAAAAAGTCAAATCAACCTTAAAGAAGAGAGAGGCAGGACAGAAGAACTTGTGCTGGCTCTAGAAATCCAGTAACTGAAATGTTTGGCAACAACACTGGTGAAGTTCAATCCAGTCCTTCAATGAATAATTTAAGTTAGAGCCTCTTGTAAGGAGCAGTAGCTGTGTAAAACGTTACAAAAAACCCCAAACAGTAAAACCAGTAAGATTTTAGGCAAGCACAAAGGTTACTAACATAGCACATTTCCATTCTCTTTTTAATCTGGCACGTCAGCCTCCACATTTTGTACCTTTTCAAGCTGAAATCTTCCAGGTTTTGTAATGTTATATATTTAGTTTTAAGGAAGCTTGGAGAGCAATGAAGTAGTCTTTCCAGTCTTAAAAAAAAAAAAAAAAAAAAAGACTAAAATTATAAAGCACATTCACAAGCTGCCTTTGAGGAACCTAGACTTTTCAGTGCATCAGCAATAGAACAACCTGAAATGATCACAAAGTAGGAGCAATCAGACAACACAATAAAAGAATTACTGGAAAATTCAAGAATTATTTACTCTACCCATCTAACAGACCAATTCCACTAAATCATGCCAAAGGTCCATCTTGTCCACAACACTGATTCTTACAGTGGCCAGGAGCAGCAGCTTAGGATACAGCAAAAGAAATTGGAAAAAAGAGCAAACATATACCAGCTGCTCCTCAGAACCCTCCTCTGACCTTCAACAATTTAGAGTTCAAACAGCTCCTAAGCCACAGGTAGTGTCTTTTATCTCACTGATCAAATACACTCATGAAAATTCCCACTGCACCCCAATTTCCATAAAGAACAAGATAAATTAGTGCTTTCTGATTAATAAAGCTGATTAGGAATGCAAGATCACAATGTGTTTTGGGTTAAGTTTCAAAGCTGATGTCATGACACATATTAAAACCCCCAAATAACTTATTTTTATTAGTTGCCAAAACATTCCCTTCAGCTGCAGCACGTCCAGAAAACCTGAGTTACAGAATGGCATCTCTCACACTGACACATGTGAGTGGCTAAAGAATATAACTTCATGTTTTAACTGTACTTTAAATACTATATTTAGTCAGAATCACTGATGGCCTTTAGCACAGTTTTGCTGAAATATCTCTGGAAGTTTTACAGACTATTCTGTGATTATTTACTACAGGGCTTAGAAATATTAAAACTCCTGTTAAATGGAGCAGAGGGATGACTCAACAACCAAATAAAATAAAAAGATTGAAGCAGGATGCTATACAGTTGTACAGCTTTACAACTTTGTGAAAGTACTGAAGTGTTATTAGAACCTTTCATGTAAAGAAGTTAAAATCTAAAGTATTGATCAAGAGGTAATTAACTTAATTAGACTTCCTACAACAGACTAGTGATCTAGCATGAGCAGGCCTACGAAATCTTCTAAAATTCAGTAGCTGTCCCTTAAGTCATTTAGAAGAGCAGTTGGTGGTGATTTATTTCTGGGCCAGTTCTGTGACTCCTCAGTGCAAGCTGCCCGAAGTGTAACATTTAGAAATTCAGATCAGTCACCCACGTTCTTTGTTGCACTTTTCTCACTGCATGACAAGTACCTCTAAGAGCCAGGCACTGTTTCCTAGAGGCTGCAACAGACCTAGGATGACCTCACTTGCCAGCTCTGGCCCTCTTTGCCTGTTTTCATGGATGGCATCAGGCAAATCCCATCACCTCATTTTCCCCCATCTGTAGAGTGGTGAGAACACAACTTGTCCTCGGGAGCTATAATAAGAGAAATGCATCAATCCCTCAGTTAAAGGTTGAAGTGAACATCTTGAACCACCAGTTGCAAACCTCATCTGCAACAGGTACCACAAGATAATGGTTATTGGTTTACAAAGTAGGAGATCAGGTTTTCTGTCCCCAGAACTGAAACAGGAAGAGTTTGGAAACACTTTCTTACATTTAGAAGAGAAAAATTTTAAGGTGCTTTGCCTTTTTATTTTGTTTGACTTAAACCTCACCTCATTCTCAGTTCTCCCACTCCTGTATTTATAGATAGTAATCAGCCTTACTAGACTGCACAAGTTAAACCTGCTCAGTGAAGCTCTCCAACCCCCCTCTAGCACAGCTCCTTTCCCCACACCTAATCCAGGTTATGTTTAACCTCGCTGCAAGAGTGGAGCTCAGATCCCACAGTGCTCTTTATGAGGTATCAGCTGAGCTTTGGCCAACATTAGAGAGTAAAGATGACATACCTCAAGAGCCCTGAGATGAAATCTCCTTGCTGTAACGTTCCCCAGTTCAGAACATTTTCCTGTGCAGCCAACAGAACTATCCAAGAATCCTTACCCACAGATGATGTTTTGGAAAATGAAGTTTTTGGTAATGAGTGGAAGGCTGAGGTCATTTGCTGTTTCAAATATATGGAAGGTGGAACAATACCAGATAATACTCAAATGTTATCTCAACTGGCTCTTCCCTCCCTTCCCCAGCTGATGAAAATAAACTTTTCATCAGCACCTGGACCCTGGTCCCTGGGGCACTCCTACAAAAACAGGATAGAACACCAAAAGTTAACTTCTAGTCAGACTAGGAGGTTTTCAGACTTCAGCAGGAAGCTGCATACTAATGGCAAAAATATGTTTAATTGCTATTTCATTACCTCATTACCATCCATCCAAATGGACTTAATGATACGGAAAAATTATAGCAGATAAATACAACCCTACAGCCAAGTTACAGTTTGCTTACTGCTCTGTTTTTGGAAGTTATTGCCTTTGCTTTGCTAGGCAATGACTCAGTCTTCACTACAAATGTCTGTGTGGAGATACTTGGATACACCAAGCAGTCACACTATGGGAGAAACAGCAGACAAGGTCTTTGTAACTCATCAAAATGGAATTGCAGAAGAAAAGGCATTTACTAGGACCTAGTAATTTATCTGTGCTAAAATTCAAAAGCTTTCAAAACCAATAAATATGACAGAATTTTTTCAAAGAATCCTGGACAAGATGAACAAGATCTTGCCAACCATTTTTACACACATCCTCTCTAACTAAAATGAAACAAATACACTTTACATGGTCATTTTTACCACACACAGGGGCAGAAGGGCTAGCAAAAGTGAAGTGGGAAAAGCAAGATCCTGCTAAATAACCTCAGAAAACTCTTGGAATTTGTATTTAGTACAGTTGGATACTGCAGAATAGTTACTCTGTTAGAGCAAGCAGCTCACTGACAAGGTCATAAGAATAAAAAGTCTCTTGCAAGAAACTAAGAGTGTTTGAATCTACCAGCTTGGGAGTTTCGTAAGAGAACTGGACATGAAAAGCTGAAGCAGATGACCCTGGAATTTGAGAATTATCCCTTCTCTATACACCAGAAGTATTCAAGAAAGCCAGTGTCAGCTGAGGAACAGGAGACATCTAAAAAGAAATCCAAGGAAAACAATGGCTTTATAAAGATAACTGGTTTGCTTTTTTTAATAATGTCTGACTTGTCAGGACAGACATTTTCACTAGCAGTACTCCAGACAGGTTCAGCAAACCCAGGTTTTCCTGGATGACGTCTCTCCCTTCAGTAACTGGAGCAGGCTGCTTCTGCAGCCAACTGATTTCAAAAGCAGCAGCATCTGTGTGATCAAAAAGTGACAGAGCTCCAACACACAGACTCTTTGGGAAGAAAACCCAGAAGTTCCCATTTAAGAGGAGGTTAGGATTATGTACTCCAGTGTCCAGGATTTACTTGCATTTTATTGGTAACACCCAAAAACTGTTTTTATCAGTATAAGGAGATTTAAAAATACAGTATGAGCTGATTAAAGCGGCCTCCTACCATGCAGGTAGGTCCTGTTACAGGAAGAAAGCTGAGAGGGGTGGGAGAAAGGGAAAGTAAGTTGGATGGGGATTCAGCTCAGGTGGTTACAAGGGCGTGTAGCTAGCTAAGGACTTCCACTTCACTGACAAGAGTCCTTTTTTGGATGTAGACATCTCTAGTTCTTGGAGATGCCCCTGCTCATCCCAAAAAGATGCTGGAGCCAAGAAGGAACTGTAAGTAACATCACTAACACACAAAAAGCATCACAGAAAGCAAAGCAGATAAGTGTGTAAATTTTTTTCCAGTTCAGCACTTCAAATCAGGTAACTCCTAAGATGGGTACTTGGTATTCTGAGCATCTTGCTTGTGTTCCACCTCTCCTTTAGTCAAGCCAGCAGCTATTTGGGGTGAGGACACAAAGAAATTCCATCTGCACGAGCAAATGCACTGCGGTGCAGCACAGCAACTCCCCACTGGCACCAGCTCAATGCAACCCTGATCCAGGCTTCCAGGAGGACACAGATCCAGCCCCACTTCCCATGGCATGGGAGAGCCTTCCCCACCCAGTGCTTTTGCTGCAGGGACTTAGATCACACTGCACCTATTTACAGAGAGAAATGGGAATTTTAGGCAATCCAAAGACAGCCAAAGCAACACAAGCTTGGTGGGTCTCTGCAATTCATAAACTTCAATACCTCCCTCCCTGCCACGAAAATTAACATGACAACCAACAACTTGTTAAGGATGCACTTGCTTCTATTAATTCTTCAGCTTGCTGGAGCAGGAATACTAAGAAAATCCCTATGAGTAAACATTACATATAAGGAAACACAGCTTGCTCGTCTTCTGTTCAACTGTTTAAATGAACAGCAAACATTCTGGCTCACGCTGTGTTCCAGTGATAAAAACACTCAATCTAAACCAAACTCCCAACTAAGTTCGGGGCAGATAAAGTACAGCACGGGCAGGAGCCTCCTCTGCAGTGCAGCGTGGGGCTCCCTGGCTCAGCTGTGGCACACAAGGGTCACACCGAGATGGTTTGAACAGGCTGTTCGTCCTCGCATCGCGTGGACTTTGCTTTTTATCTAACAAATTGTTTGGATAAAGAGGAGCAACCAGGGAGGGCTGCCAGGGCTGCGCTGCAGCCTCTGCGCCCGACAGCCAACTCCGGCTGTTCATTCACGGCTGGGGGTTTCCTCGAGCTACCGGAAAACACCACGTTCACAGCACAGCTCCCCTCACGGAGAGGGGAGAGGGGCGCAGGGCCGCGGCTCTCGGCCCCGCGGGGCGGGAGCCCGGGGCCGACAGGGCCGGGGCACGGTGCTCCCGCTGCCCTCACCCCTCCCGGCGCTCCCGCCCGGCTCCACCGCCCCGCCACACCGGCCCCTCACGCTGCCCCCGCTCCTTCCTTACACGGTGATGTGCCCGGCGCCCCGTACCGCTACGGGATCGGGCGCGTCGCGGGGCCGGGGCAGCTCCTGGCTCCGCACCACGGGCTCGGGCTCATCCTGCTCCTCCTCGTCCTCCTCCTCCAGCTCGTAGATCGTGTCGAAGTCCGCCATATTGGGCAGCAGGACGCTCATCGCCGGCCCTCCCGCCGCGCCTGCGCAGCGCGCGACGGGGGCGGGGCCGCGCCTCGGCCAAGGCGGCGGGAGGGCGGCGCGCAGGCGCACCCCG